>NW_022198046.1:5443252-5600447 GCF_009176525.2 Contarinia nasturtii
TAAAAATTGACACTTGCAATACATGTGACAAATTTAATGCCAAAATAGAATCTGAAAATAATGCCTCGGTGGAAGAAAAGCTTTTGATTGAAAAAGAAAAGCATTTGATGATTGCGAGAAACTCAAAAAAAGATTTCGAAGACACTTTAATATATGCTAAAAATCCCAAGAACAAGACATTAGTTTTAACTTTTGACTTAGAAAGAGCTCTCGAAACACCACATTTGACTACCAATACAGCATATTATAGAAGACAACTTTGGGTGTACAACTTGTGCATTTATAATGAATGTGAAAAGATGGCATACATGTACGTATGGTGTGAATGCGTAGCCTCAAGAGGATCTCAAGAGGTCGCATCGTGTATCTATCGACATATGAAGCAATTTGTTCCCAACGATACACTTCACATAATTCTTTACAGTGACAGCTGTTTTTGTCAAAATCGGAATATCAATATTGCGTTGATGTTGAAAAGTATAATAAGTCATTCCGATCAATTGCAATCAATTGAGCAAAGATTTTTTTGTCAGTGGTCACAGTTTTAATAGCTGTGACCGCTGCTTTGGCTTAATAGAAAAAGAAAAGAAACGAACCAATGAAATATTCGTTCCTCAACATTGGTATAACGTAATAAAAAATGCAAAAAAGAAAGATCCAAAATTCAAAGTAATTAAAATGCTTCGAAAAGATTTTTTCTCCGTTCAAAAGCTGAAAAAAAAAATAACAAATAGAAAGAAGACAGTTGATGGAAATAAGGTCAATTGGTCAAAAATTCAAAATATACTTTATAAAAAACGGGAACCAAATATGTTATATATAAAAGAATATGGATCAGCGCTATTCAAATCAATATCGTTGTTTAAAAAAGGAACATCAAATGTTTATCGCACAACAAGATTTGGGTTACTGTACAAAGGAGGTCGACCAATTTCGAAAGAGAAATTCGATGATTTGCAATCATTATTGCAGTATATTCCGCAAGAATATCATAATTTTTATCGAACGTTGAAATATACAACTAAACCCAAACAAGATTACGCATTAGCTAGTAGACAATCAACCGACGACGAAGAAATGGATGCAGAATAAATTTTTGTATTTGTTTTTAACAATCAATAAAACATTTTTTGTAAGTTTGGAGTAAAAATGAAAGAGTTTTTTCTGACAATCACTTTACAAACCAAAAAATAATAATAATAATAAATAAATAATAGGTAAAACGTGTTGTAAGACGGTAAGCATTTTATGAAGATAAAAATATTTTCAAATGGCACATATTTTATGAGCACATTAATTACTCGGGAATGAAGGTAAGTACGTACTTATAATGAAAAACTCTTTACTTTGCACCTATTCGATGGGCCAAATCATTTGTCATTATTGCTGTTTTTAAAAAAATTAAATTAAAATGATTCATACAAAATGTTCACAAAAATCTGAAACTGGAAAAAAAATTGAAAAAAATTGAAACCTTCAAATATGATTTCATTGAAGTGAGTCGAAAAAAAAGTTTCAATAGAAGAGAGCCATGAAATAGTTTTTAATGCACATTGAAAAAAAAATTAAGGTTCATTTTTATTGAATTGTTTTCTTCGACTCATTTCATTCGGGGAATTCTTCTAAGTTTCATTGTTATTTTTACATTTCCCATACTTGTTTTTCATCCTCAACGATTCATATAAAATACGAATGAAGTAGGTAGGTACACTGGTACACGCATCAAAATGACTTGTCCTCAATTATAGGTTTTGAATTTTTATAATAGCTACAAACACACAATATATCATACTCAAAAACGAAATAAAGCAAAATATATAAAAGAAAAATTGTGAAAAAAATTAAGGCTTTGGTGTATTTGCAAAAAAAAAAAACGATTCAGCGTATAGTGTATGTATGCGATACAATTGTGGGTATGCTTTGTTTGTTTAAATTGCCTCTTTGTTTGCTAGGTCAATTATGTGATGTGTATTTTCCGCTCGCGCTTCGCCAATTCTATTTTTTTCATCGAATTTAAAATATGAAATGAGAACTACACCGTACAATTCGACGGTTTCATCCAATGAAATGATAGTATTTGTTTAAATTCTTTGTAGTAGCGATGTGGACTTATTGAAATCAATGCTTTGGAAATTCATGGCTGACTGATTTGAATGTCAACACCAGGTAAATATTAATGAAGTTTTGAAGTGAACGTGAAATTGAACTACATTCTTTTTTTTTAACGGTCTATCATCATTCTACATAACTTATATGCCCATGTCGTTGCAACTAAACTGTATTCTGAAAGCGTTTTCTTCACTTAATCTGTAATTGTTATAAACTGGTTACCTACGTTATAAATAATTTAAAGGAAACCTTCTGACTACTTGTTGTCGCTGCATTCCAAAGAAAACTCTTGATATTTTTAATTTTTCATTCAATATTTATATCAAAGTGTGGCTCTTGACTCCGGTTGGAACTTCCAAACGGTTGTTTGCATAAAGTTTTGGACGCGTAACATGACAAATCACCTGGTGTGTATTTTTATCAACATATAAAGTATAGTTTTCCTTCGAATAAGCATTGCAATGCGAAATTAGACAGTTCTATTGGTTAGGTCCTTGGCTTTTGAATTTTTTGCTATCTGCGCCTTAACACCTATAAAATTGCAAAATGAAAAAAAAAAAAATTTAATTTAATTTAATCAATAAAATCATCATGAAATCAAGTTTAAATATAATTGTTGTATAATTAATTTTGTGAAAATTCCTAGACCTGAAGATGGGGAATTCTATTGATTTGTATTCAATTTACCTGATGACGGATTCGTGTGACTAACTCCTAACGACTCTAATGTTTTTAGTAGTGGCCCCAAACTACTGTCAGCTGATTCAACATTTCGGTCATCGATATGAATGAGTGCCGGTTTTTCCTTCTTTGTTTGTGTATGCCATACAAGAATTTCGGTGCAATTTTTCGCTTTCGGTTCAATTTCATGCATTCTCAATCCAATACTTCTCAAAAATCCATCTTCTTCAAATCCAGCTTTGTATGGCATCGTTGAATTTGGTGACTTTTCCAAATATTCTAATGAAACAGCAAAACCGGCCATATCAACTGGCCACAATCGTTGTGAGACCCATGAATCAAAGAAACCAATCACTTTGCCCTTCAATCGAAACAATACATGTTGATTAATATGAAAATCAAGCTGATTCAAACTTAATAGAACCGAAGAAACAACAAAAGTGCTTTATGTAAATTTGAATTGAAATGCATATGGATTTTACTTACATGCCGAACGATTGGTGCACTAACTGAATACAAGCCGATTAAACCAACGGGAAACATAGAAACACCTTTTGTCGATCGAATTTCGTTGAATAGTCTTAAATCAAATGTGTTATCATCGTCGCCGAAATACATAACGCCTGGCTTCTTGCCATTTTGACGAATCCAGTTGATTGCAGCACGACGATTGGCAACACCTCTTGGCATCGGTTTTTGTGATCGATAAAAATCCGGCATCGGACTTGAAATATGAGTGTATGGCATACCTTTGAAACCAAACGACAATTTAGCATGGTCAATGGCGATTTCATAACATATATACAATTTATGGTGTAAAAAAAATAAAAAAACATACACATGTAGTAGAACGAAAAATTCAACTTACCGAAACGGTTTAGAAACTCATCCAATTGTGGATTACATGAATCGGTATCGTCGGCAACAATCCAATGCAAATTTGGTACATTCATAAGCGTTTGACCGAGACGTACAATCTCGGCGAATTGTTCACGTCGTGGGTATGTAGGTGTTATGAAGTAGATGGTAGTTGACATAAAATTATCGCTGCCTGTTTCATTTGTATCTGTGCCATGTGTTATCGGACTTTTTACCAAAAATGTTCGTGTGTCAATGAAATTTTCTTTGCAAACAAACGTTGATTCATTTATTGTTACTGTTGCTACCGAACTTCGTTCGTAGTCACCTAAAGCAGAGATAGAAAGTAGAAACAAAAAATAATAAATTATTCATGGAAGAGTTAAGGTGAAGAGGAGACGAAAAAAGATATGTAATGAAACTAATGAATTTTGAGGCAAACATACGTCAGTTTAACATAGAATAGGGAAACATTTTGCATACAAAAAAAATGAGAGATCTAGTAGGTCGATCCATCGCGTGCCTTTTTAATTCATTGCACTTGATAAATTTTTCAGTGGCGCAAACTGGAAATGATGAGATAAATTACATTACACAAAGATTTTTTTTATTTTGCTGTGTGTTTGCTTATCTAATCGAAAACATGCTCAATTATGAATGACGGACGTGAAAAATTCAATTGTTTTACAATTGGACTGTGTGTGTTTTTTATGCGGTGTAAAGCATTTTATATGGAATGGACTTGGTGCATTGTATACTATGCAGTACAACGAGGGGTTGCTACATTAAAAAAGCACGAAACATTACAATAAAGTCAATAAAATGATTTAATGGAAAATGTGATAAAATTTTAATGTGCTACTCAATCATTTGGATTGATCTGTTTGTTATTTGTATGTATGCACAGTTGTCAGGCAAAAATGTTAGCAATAAAATGGAAAATGTACAATTTTATAAATGTGAATTACACAGCAATTTGATGTAATTGGTGCGCAATAGTCATTCAAAATAGAAATTGTATAGACAACATGAAGCGTTTTGGACAATTAATTTTGTTAACCATTTGAAATATCACAATGAAAATAACAATATTAAATAGCAAATTGCCATTCATTTTTCGGATAATAACACTTGTTCGATACAAATTAAATGTGAATAGCTTGCGAATGACGTGAGCCGACGTGAATCCACGTCTTTTTTGATAACGTCAAAACAAGAAAGCCAATACAAAAGGCCAAGTTTCTAGCATTCGCGCAGTGTACCTAATAAATACTATGTAACAGACACTATTTATAGATTTTTAATTTTACTGCTTACACCTCTCGAAATAGAACGACCAAAAGTCCAATAAATTAATTAATGTTTATCATCACGACTGTCTCGCCATGCCATTCATAAGAACATGTTGTAAAGAAAAATTCACCTACGCGATGGAAACGGTCACATTCATTCACTAACAACAACGATGACATAACGTTTTTCATAACAAAAGAAATCGAAAGTTTCGAGAATTTGATACGCATATCATGAACGATATTGGAACATTGATTGTACCAGAAGGGCATGGTCGAAGTGCAACTGTATTTTATTCATAAACTTTTTGAATTATTTAAGGGAGTTTTCTAAGGACAATGGTTTCGAAAGTTACTATGCTTCGGTTTTGCTAACCAGTCTGAAATGCACCACATAAGTTGGATAAAGTACTTTTGGTCTTCTGGTTTTAAATGCTTTATGCAATTTTCCTCTATTGTTCTTATACACGTTGTATCAATTCTCAAATTACATCGAAAGCAGCTTTACGCAGCCGACAAATGTTGATTTACGAGTCGACTAAAATTCATTGGAAGCCATTTACTAAAGTAAATGCACACATGCAGTAAACTCAAATATTGTCTCGGTATGCTTGACTGACGTTTCGTCTAGTATATCGGTCAATTACTTCTTTTCGTTTGAGACTTTATGACATCGAATCAAATTACTTATAGATTTTTTCGACTCCGCAATTTTCACCATTCTTGGATACCTTGAGTTTAACTAGAAGTATGAATAGATCTTTCATAATGGGATATATGTACACACTTTGTTTGATCTACGGTGAGTGGACGGTTTCGTTCGAAATGAATGAGTTTTTGTGTTCAACAAATTTAGTATTGTAGTTTTCATATGTGGCATGGGGATTGAATTAGACTCAATTTTATGATAACGATACTGGATCACGTTAAATAAGGGAAAATACCTTTCACACGTTTTACATATAAATACTAATAGTGTGAAAATGGTTTATTATAAAACCAGTGTGTCCATAATATATAGAAATAGCACTAAATAGTGTCGATATCTATACTATATCGGTCCACTATATATGGAAGATATTGCCGCACGGTACCGTATCGCACGATCGAAGTGAGTGTAGACGGGAAAAATCACAAGTTGCCGTACGGCAGTAGAAAGAACTGTGTGTATGCGTCAATATTTTTGCCGTTCGCACTCACTTCGATTGTGAGTTACGGTGTCTTGCGGAAATATCTTCCATATATAGTGCACCGATATAGTATAGATATCGATACTATTTAGTGCTATTTCTATATGTTATGGACACACTGTATAAAACATGTTGCTTTGGCAAATGGTTTATTTTTCGGGTGGCATTTGGTAAGTTACCTCTTACCAAAACCCAAAACGCACCCAACAAGGATTTATTTTTCTTTGTTTGCAAATGAAAACCATTTGTCACTCCTTTTTGTTGAGCTTTTATTCATTAAATAAGCTACTAAGTGCAACGAACTTCGACTTGATAATCACAAAAATATAGTAATACAATCAATGACAATACATTTGATTGTAATTCTTTAATTTACACAACCAAAAAATTTGCAATAAATCATTTAATAAAAAAATATATTATGATTCAAAGAGAGAAAATGACAGAACAGGTAAACAAAATGAATGTCTCACATTGTGTAAAATTTCTTCAAAATAAATGTATAAACGATATTTTAGCAGATGGTTGTATATTCAGATTACCCAAGTTCAATAAAAAAACATTAACGACTGTTCATAGGCCAATGTAAATATAACTGGAAAAAATGTATAAAGGGAATAGTATAACTGAAGCAATGACTTTGTCGCTGCATAGAGTCGTTTTTACACGAATAATATATTACATTAGGGCATATCGACCAAATAGAATTACAATGTTAATGAGAATGATATATATATTTCTCTTTTGTTTGTTTTTTTTTCGTGTGATTTAATAATGCACTTAGTTGAGGTTATTACACCAAAAATGTATGTTTGTTTTCTTTTCAATTTGATATATTTAATGATAAGCCAATAATCGGTTCAGTGAGGATTATTCTTCATTATGAAAACATATAGAAAATAATGGAATTTCTCTCACAAATTGGATTGAAACTCATCAAATTTGAATTTATTGCCAATCGATAGTTGCTCGTGCATGAACACATATCAGCACGCGTGAATCAGAAACAATCGATTTACATTTATTAGAAATTACCGAATACACTTTAAGTCTTTCTACAATCAATCCAGTCCAAATCAATTTTCAATCATCTGCTTTGCATGACATTTCTTATTTGCATGGCGGAAGTTAAATTATGTACATGCATTATTACGAATGCCATAGAACAATTACAGCACGCATAGCTACTCTATTTGATTTGAAGTCCCAAATCGAATTCATTGTTATTTATTTATTTCGAAATGCGATTTGTTTGGCTGCGGCTTGATTTAAAGAGTGTAAAATGTTAATTTGTTCAATGGGTTTTTTTGCTGCGCGCAACATATATGATTATTTTGGTTAATGAGCACAATGACGTATTCATTCGGAACCACAATTGCAGACCCAAATTTAAGAAATATGTTTTCGTTTCCCTTCTCACTTCTAATGACATAATAATGAGTCAGTAGTTTCTCACTGCGAATGTAAACACATTTGATTTCACGTTTAATACGAAATGTCACCACAATTGTAGTCTATAAATGCTCTACTTCATGTTATAGTTTCCGAGAATATTTTTGTATATTTTATGTGCGGAAATTAGTATTTTATTTGTATTTCAAGTTATATGCCAATTTTAAACGAGAAAAAATATCAAATATGATACAAAATTTTGTTTGATTTTCGATTTATTTCAACAATGGTGAAATCATCAAGAATTTCTTTACTGTATACTTTTCCGTTTAGCGAAGGCAAACTTCTGTACGATGCGAGTCATTACGATTATTCAATATTGACAATATAATTAAGTGATTCTGGCATTTGATTTGAAAACCGCCGTATTTGAAACGACGAATGGTTTGGGAGATTCGTTAGCAACATCGCTTTCATTAAGTAAAGGCAAAAGACTGAGATTTCAAATTTGACGCGCATAGTGCAGCTATGTCAATATTAAATATGAGAGTGTGCATTCAATGTTATAGATTCAAACGCTGCGTATGCATATGCATAGCATCCGTGCTAATTTCAAAAATGTCAGAATACCATCGCATAAAAAGCTTTTCATATTACATTACAATTTCATATGGGAAAATAACTCTGACACACGAATAGAAAGAAATTCGAACACGGTAATGTATGGTCGTTCATCCTTTCAGACATTCGATACGATACTTTTTGCCGTTTTTTGATTCATTTTCTCTTAGTGCCACATCAAATATGAAAATAAGCGAAAAAACGAAATGCAATATAATTCTTACATTTCGCTCGGAATTTTCCGCATGACAAATGAAATTGACTCGACAAAAAGAAGTCATACAAGAAAGATAAAGGTCAAAGTATTGCAAAACAATGTTCAATCTGAATGTTGAAATGTAAATTAAATATATTTTAAATAGAGATTTTCACTTCAATATAAACGTTCATTTTTACAACGAAATGAAGTGTGAAATTTGACACCTACTTGAAGTATTAAAATCTATTTTGAAGTGCGTTAAACCCTATCACCATCTCGCGATCAGATGATTTCGCTCTATAAAATGAACTAAATTTGCACGCTTTTCACCGATTGAATATGTGCAAAAATGTTGCCTATTCAAAAATTGACATCCGACGTTTTATTTCAAAAAGTAAAAAGTAATATTTAAATTGCCGCTCAACGTGGTGTGAAAAGAAAGAAAAAAGCAATGTGATTAATGACCAAACTGAAAAACGTTTATTTTTTGTCATTATTTCAATGATTCATGATTTGTTGAATGGCAAAGCGTTCACGTTTATTTTGTATCATATTGGTTTATTTATGAAGGGCTATTATGTCCAATTTTACGTATTCATTATCAATATTCCATTTGGAATACACAATAAACGTCTTTTCCAGTTGCATTCAATTGATCCGAATGAATGGAATTCAAATTTAATAAGGTCAAATTGAGCTCAAACTGTATTTGCAACGGCTTTCAATACACACATACCGACACACGCACATTCATTTTGCATTTATTCACTTTATTGCTGTAAAAGGCCATCATGGCAATCGTCGACATTGGATATCTGATTTCCGAGTGTTTTCTTGCTTTTTCAACCATAAACAATAAAGCCGTCCAATTTGCAATGAACGTTCTATAGAATAAAATAACATCTATGCTGCCACAAAAAAGGTGACGCAAATTTCCGGTTCTTTGCTATAGAACTCCCCCTTTCTCTCCCCTTATCTCTTTCTCTTTTTTGTCTCTCTGGATCTCTCTCGCATAAATGTTTCTTTGACCTATATCGATCGAATTGCGTTTTAAAATTAATTCCATCTATTGGATTGTTTTCAACATTTTTTGGAATGCAAATTGATCGCGATAGAATGGAACTTGCATTGGAAGTGTGACGCAAATACACGATTTTCAAGAACTGATGCTCAATCGAGAAAATATTGGTGAACTACATTTTTATTTGTCGGCCGACCGACTGGCGATTCATTGCATACATATAATATTCTGAATGGCAAATATATGTTAACTCATGCCAATATATATATTTTTTGTATTTCTTTTTCTTTCTCTTTCTCTATTCAGCAAATGTACTATAATTTTTCTATTCTAAGTAGTACTGTGCGATGAATAACTCTAGAGTTTGAAGCTTCTTGGGTTTTTCTTGTTCTGCAGTGAGTTATGGAATGTTTTCGCATATTAAAATAATTATAGCATGAACTCTGTTCCTTTTTTCGCAGTCCAAACCGGGCACTCAAAATACGATTTGATTACAAAGAAAAAGGTGAAAAAAGCGTGAAAAGTCACGCTATTTGGGTTTTGAAAATTAAAAATAGATGAAAGAAAATGACGTTACACATGAAACGAACATATGAAACGGAATGAAACGAAAGAATTATATTCAAGATAATTTATATTAATGATAGTATGTAATAAAAGTGAGCTATTATTTATTTAAAGTGTTCAATTACCTGTTGATGTCCAGACCACGTATAGAATGAGGCAAAAAAACATCAAAACTCCAGCAGAATTTCGAAAATAAGACATGAGATTCATGTGCGGCATTTTTTTAGTTTAAAGCGAAAAACAAACTTAATTCGGAAGAGGATGCCTTGGTTAAAAATTAAAAATGATCAGCACTTTTACATTAAGTACAAATAAAAACTGAATTTCATACGTTTTAACTATGTATTAAAATCACTAATTTATATTTTAAAATCACAATATCCGCCTATCAATATAACCAGGATCCTTTTTAGTCAGGGTATTTTGTGTGACTGATTATCACCCTAGACAGAGTGATATGCACTTATAGCATCTGGTCCTATGCACTGCACCACATTGAATGAGCGTAAGATAAAACGCTTAATTGGGTATATAATTTACGCAAGTTTGTAGTCTTGATAAAAACCGTATTTGTTTTTTCATTTTGCTGTCATTGTAAATTAAATGTAATGTTCACTATTTTTTTCAGATCGATTTCAATAAACTTTTGTTTTGTTTTGCTATTATCAGAATAGCTTTGCTTTTTTTCTCAGTCAAATATAGTTTCATCCGAATATTTCAATCTGTTATCTAATCATTTAAGCGAAAACAGTTACTTTAAACAATTCAAATAAAAAGTAGACGGTTGGCATTCAATTTCATTCAACAAACTCATCCGATCAACATTGACGTGGTTATCGTCCGTGATTGCGAAACACGATGCACAGGTTAGAGTTTATTTCACGTATTGCACTGTTTACACAATATCCATTTGGTCTGATTAAGTGTGTCGCTGAAGAGCGAATGAGCGAAAGAGAATCGACGTGGACACACGTTCGTTTGACAAACGGCATACCAAAGCACAAACACACATTTACAGATGGCAAAAAATTTGAAGTGAGCGCAGACTTCTTTGTATCTATTCGATTTGAAATTTCTGAATAATATATGTTGGCTTTCGGTTGCTGGATGCTGTTGTTGCTGCTACTGCATCCACATAAAATAGCTGCATGTGTTAGTTGGCTATAGTTAGTCGAAATGCGGTTGCTTTACCATTGTTACTGCAGTAGAATGTCTGAATAATTTATGGCCTTTGCACATACTTCTCTTCGCTTGGCGTGTCTGTGTTTCATGTGATTCTCTATGGCTTTATTGGAATCGTCTGTGTTTATGTTGCTTTTGGCAATTTTTGCCATGTGTAACCAGCTTCAACAACACTCATTGCATTCAGTGCAAAAGTGGCTCAAAGACAGAAATGGCAACAACAAAAAAAAAACAATGTACAAACAAGCAAGTCAGAATAAATCGGTTGAACGTTTCAAAAGCCTCGTAATCCTACAGAATGTGTGTGCGCCTCTATATATTTTTTTATTCTCTGTTTCTATCTGGCTTTTCGAATATGGGTATTTTGTATGGTGCACTTTTCTAGAACATGACACTTCACCTTCAAGTGTCGTATGCGCGCGAACTTCTTGTGACAACCTCTGTGATTGGTTTTCACATACCGGTGATTGAGAGAGCTGTTTGTTTGTAATTCATCTAAAACAGCATTATAAGAAATTTGAATAAAAATAAAATGTTCAGTGCCATCCGTGTTCTACTTATTAGCATGAACTGTTCACCAACGGCATGAACGGCCGTATTTTTATTCACGTACTATACACACACGCTATAAAAATTATACACATTTAAAATTTCACCATCTAATTTATTTGGCGCGATTTCTTTTCACTGTTCGCGTATGTCAGTGGTAACCACAATGAATTGACCGCACTATATTCTGTTTTGTGTGTGTGTAATTTTTAAAATACACGAAATGTAGAAAAAATCATACTATTAAGTGTGTCGGAGCCAAATCAATTTGCAAAAAAATGCTGCATAACACTTTGTTCCAAACAAGTTTGCCTATACGTTAATCGTAAATCTACATATATGTATCGAAGCTGTATATACATACACGCCGACATCAATAAAAGTCAATAAAGGTAAAAGGTAACAAAATCACGTCACTATGCTTCTTTTTTTTTAACAAACAAACAAACAAGAACACAGAAGAAAATCACAAAAATTTCAACTCTATTCCTGGTTAATGTACGAGCACTGCAGTTGTTTTTGCGGATACCATCGTCGTTGTTGCCATTATATTGTGCGTAGTCGATACTTTCGCTATTGTTATTGTCTTTTGAATTTTTACCTGCAGTTACATAAACAATTTTTATTTCAATCTCTCACACCAAACTGATCAAGTGCATCCAATTGTTTTTCGTTCAAATTTCAATGTTTTTTTTTTTTTTTTGCAAATTATGAAAAACCGATTCACAGATGCGTGAGATCTTTTGTGCGGCGAGGTCAACAGTAACAATTTTTTTTTCTTCTTCTCTCAAACGAAATTTTGATCAACATCGAATGACTGTCGAGATGATGTGAAAAAAAAGTGAGAGAGATAGAGAAAACACACGTTTGCTGCTTGTCTGTACATACAAGAATGCCATACCGTGTACAAACATTCCATTAAAAGCGCACTGCGGACACACAAATTCTCTCTCTCTCCTAATAATAACGTAACGATACACGATATATTCGTGTCTAGCTCTCGATTTTCTCTTGATTGTTTGTTAGTTATTTACGATGCACGTCTTTCGCAGACTGCAACTATCAATCGACTGCTGTTCATTCACATAGTGCTTGTGTGCACTCTCTACCACCATTCACATTGAAATTTATATGAATATAATTATATACAAATACATGCACTTCACAAGGTGAATCATTGGATCAATGTGGGACATGAAGCGACCAAAATTCAACCTTATCTCATTAGCGGATACAGAACAATTTTGTTTGTCATTCATTTGTGTGAGTGCCGGTTTTTAACTATTTTCAAATCAAACCAACTTCATGGCAATCGCGTGTTTCGGTTTTATTTTTGACAGGTTACAAAAGAAATTGCATTTGCGATTCTTTTGCAATAATATAGAAGTAGAACCAAAAATTAAATTAATTCAATCATTTTTTAAATGAATTTTGTGAACTTTTGCATGAATTCATCAGAGTATTAATAAATTGAGTGAATAAATTGTACTTCGACATCACATCAAGTGAATAATGACAGTAGCAAAACTTGAGAATAAGTTTCACTCAAAGCTAAATGAGTAGAAATTAGATAATGTTCCCCTATTAAATCGTCCGTCTCGATGTAGCCGTCTCTTTCGTGAAAGTGAGTGAATTTTTCGATTTTTAGAGGTTTTCTTTTTTCGATTTTTTTTTTTTTTAAAGTGTCCAAAAGATTTTGTATTGAATTGCAAGTTTGCCGAAATTACCATTAAATTACATTGAAATGGTTTTACATTTTTCAAAGTTTGCATCCATCGTTGAATTCATCAAACTTGTACACATTTTGCGTCTTTAAATGAAAACCAAAATAAAACAAAGAAACGAATTGAGTCAAGTACAATGTTGTAATAGTATGTGTAAATATTCGGTCTCCAGCATTGAATCGACAAGGTAATAGCATAGTTTCAATGTATGTGTATATGTGTACTCTATACTGTGTACAAGTTAACTATATAACCACGCTGGATTAAATTTAAACGACTGTATCTACCACTACATTGAAACAGCATAAAATCATATTAGGAGATACACAACAACTACAACCATATTCGTATATACGTTAGTGCTATTCGAACAAATTAACACAAAAATTGTGAAAAGATCGTTGTGTGTATGCATAGATGTGTGCGTGTTGGCAATACCACAAGCAGCAATAGAAATATCATCAACACACAGTATAACATAAACGTAGTGGCAAAGCGAAGAAATTTTTTTTTATATATATATTCTTGATCCGTACTTTTGTTATTGTTGTTGTAATTTCCAACAGAGTGGAGTGAAATAATAGAAGTTTTATCCGAATTGGCGAAAAGGCAATCTTCTGCACAGATAGACATTTATTGGTGGACATTTTTGTTCGTGAAACAGAGACCCAACACCAAAAAGGAAAACAACAACATTTCCAATCGAAAAAAGTTTTTTCAGCCATCACACACAAACAGACAAATTCAATATTGTAATAAAGTGTTGAAATTGTGGATTTCGTCAAATTGATGGTGTTGTTATTTTACCTAATCACTGACGACATGAACTAAAAAAAAAACTGTATGTGAAACTGAAACAGCAACAGCAGCACATTGATCGAAGGAAGAACGGGTTCAAGTTTAGTAAATCGCCCTTTTTGTGAAGTGAACTAATTTGAAGCAAAAAAAGAAGATTTAAGAAGAAAACCATCAATTGAAAAGACAGTCGAATTTGACGAATTAGACAACATGGAGTGTCCACATTTGCGTGACAGTGTTAAAGTAAATCGCGATTTTATAAAAAATATAAAATGTGCACTGAGCACAAATAGCGGTAATCGAGCATCAACAGAATTAAGCAGTAGCGGCGGCGTGTTGTGGAGATGTTTAGGTAAATGAAAAAAAAGATGTCGACCTCTAATAATCGAGAGAAAAAAAAGATATAAGTGCCCATATTTCAAGTGCACGTTTGTTGGCCGTTTGGTATGATTTGGCCTGCAAAGCGATTTTACGTAATAAATTGTACAATTCATTACATATGCCAAATATGTAAATTACTCTGAATATCTTTTCTGAAATATTTTCAATTCAATTGACACCAATTGATTACTTTCCGAATGGCATTTTACAAAAAAAAATGGATTTTTTTATTCTTTCAATATTCGTCAATGATTTATAAACTATTTGAAATTGATGTGTTTGTGTGACAAAACAAAAAATATATGTGAAAGTACAGCGAAAACAACATTTTTTTCAATTATGGTTTCCTTCATCAATCTAATGGGATGCCAATTTTTTTCTACATCTCACATAATATGAACATGAATGCGCACATAGAAAAAAATCGATACGTGTTTAAATTATGGCAAATATATTTCAGTGCACTCTAAATGGTCAGCAGTGAATAGATTCGAACGAAAAGTCTAAAATTTCGCAATTGTCATGGAAAGTGTTTTTATTATTCTCAAAAACTCAATTTTTATTTGCTATAAACATGCAGTTTCCTGCATCAATGTCAATGAAACTTAACTGTTAATAGACTCCATTTCGATTTCACATTTCTTGGAAAATATTGCCATGCACTTGTAATTCGAAGAGCAAAAAAAAATATGGCACTCTGTCTGCAATTTTATTTCATATTGATTGGCATGTGTCATTAATAGCTCATCTGTTTTCAAACAAAACACGATATTCTTGTTGTCAAAAAAAAAAAATCCAAAAAATTAACACAACGAATAAATCAGAGTTATTGATTTTCGGTTTGTGTGTTTCATTTGCATCCGAAGTCACAAATTGAATCCATTTTTTTTTGTTCTCTGTCTTCGGATTAAACTAGCGTATGCCGTTGTTAGTCGTATGAATTTCGCTGGCATAGCATTGAGAGTGTTTTTTTCTTCTTCGCTCTACACTTTATTGTCACACAAATGAGCGTTCGAGTATTTCATTCGAAGTGATTGTGTAATATGTACGACTGTATGTTGATGCATGTGTTTGTGTGATGAGGAGCGTGTGTATAAATTTGTGTGTGTGTTAGTGTGACCATACATTAAAAGAGATATGAACTATAGCTCAGCATATATTAGCATATTTTATGTGTGAGATTTAATCGGAAGAGAAAAAACTGAAACAACACACAAACATCCAATTTGTTTTAGTTGTATGCATGTATGTATAGAGATCTACGCGAAGTTTTTCTTAGGGCCCTACTTTTCATTTACGCAGCATAAAAACTATTGCTTCTACAATGTACATTGAACAACAAAAAAAATTCAACGGAGAGACGGGAAACTAGCATTAATCATAATTTGCACGCAATTCCAATAAGTTTTCTTATTAGCTTCTCTTCTTCATTTAATATCGATGAAGGAATTGTTTAAGGTAATATTTGCATTGAGAAAGCCAAATCCAAAGGTCAATTGAAAAAAAAAATCCATTCCGTAATCACTGCTTCAATCTTTTTCTTCCTCATACTATTTATATCAAATGAATTGCTCAATTTATGAACGGTCGTTTATTCATTGTTCCAAATTTACATAAGCGCAAAAAAAAACTTTCCGATGAACAATAAAAAAAAAAACGTAAAGTCCATGTGTATTGAGGTGTTTTTGATCTGGTTCGTCTGACGAACAGACAACGACTAATCGTTCGCGTTTCGCATTGCATAGCTCATGCTAGACATTGAGTTGACGCATTTTGAGTATATTGTTTCTATTTCAAGCGCTTCAACACTTTTCAGTATTTGCACGAGTGACAAACACATAGGTGCTGCCTTTTGACATGTGTTTTTCAAATAAGAAAAACACAAACCCAATAAGAAGAGAGAAAAGTGCTAATGCCATGAGCGCCTACTATGTATATCTCATTTGGCACAGAATGATAACATATTTGTCTCCCTCATTCGACCATGGTGTACTTAAAACGTTGAAAAATATTGTTTAACGGGACTTAAGACGCCAGAAAGATTTCACTCAAAAAGGAGATGTGAAAAATTGCTTCCCTTGTATGAAAAATATGAAGTTCTACCAAATTCATCTTTTTTCCTCTTCAAATTCTAAATTTGTTAAATTTTTTTATTAACTCATCAATATTTTTCTTTCGTTTGCACCGTTCTTTTTTTTATAGAATGTACTTCGGATAAGGAGAATTGGATGTGTTTGAATTGTGGCCAAGTATTGTGCGGTCGTTATGAAAATGGACATGCTTTACATCATTCGACACTGAATACACAGCATAATGTTTGCTTGAACACATTAAATTTTTCGGTTTACTGCTACAAATGTGATGATTTTGTTATTAATGGTAAGCATTTTTTCATTATATGTTTCTGATTATTTTCCGATTACTTATCGATTATTTTAAATTTTATTCTTTTCTTTTGTGATTCTCCCCTTAGGTAAGCATTTGTTGGACAATTTGCGCGAAGAATTCAAGGATGATGATTCATCGTCGGAGGCGTCCAATTCACTTGATGAATCGTCATCGATAAAATCATCAAAAGGTTCAGCAAGTACATCATCCAGCGATTCCGGATGGTATGACGAGTCGACGCCGGGCGTCTCACAAACTGGTCGACGACTACGGCCACGAAAACGTACAAATTCAAATACAAATAATGAAAATGGCAACGAATCACCGACAAAAAAGAAATTAATGCGAAAGGTCAGTATGATGATGAAATTTCTTTCAAAAACAAATGCTCAAAATACCGATTTTCTTTTGATTGGAAATGGTGTCAATGTTTGTTTATCTTTTTTTTCGTTACAAAATACAGGTCATTGGCCTCCGCAATTTAGGAAACACATGCTTCATGAACTCAGGTATTTGATGTTTTAATACTATTATAAGTTATTTCCGAAGAAAATTTATTTCACATCATTTTTTAACATTGATTTTTAGTGCTACAGTCACTGAACAACATCGAAGAGTTCAGTTTGTATTTCAATACGCTGCCATCGTTAGAAACAAAAGCACAACAACAACAACAGAAACGTTTTTACTACTCACGTTCACAGAAAGATAATGTGGGTGATGCAAACGTAGCGGAAGAGTTACGTAAAGTGTTAATCAATCTCAGTCAAGGTGGTGACGGTTCAAAAGCGATCTCTCCCGAAAGTTTGTTCTTAGTGATTTGGAAAGTGGTGCCACAATTCCGTGGCCATCGACAACATGATGCACATGAATTCTTACGCTATATGTTAGATCGTTTACACACCGAACTACAGTGCGTAACAATACCCGCAGATTCAAATAGTGGAACGCATAAAACCACAAACAAAGATTGGAACGGAAGTGAAGGTAGCAGCCTCAGTACCAGTGAACCAAACAGTACCTCGTTTCGGAATCGAAGTTCAATTGTCACAAACATTTTTGGTGGCACACTACAAAGCGAGGTAATTGTTCTTTTTTGCTGTTGTTGTTAAGGTCTGAATGTTTGTGCATCAAAATCATTTTTTAGGTGCGGTGTTTAATCTGCGGAATGGAAAGCAAAAAGCACGATCCATTTTTGGACTTATCACTCGACATTCCCGAAAAATTCTACAAAGAAACGGATGCTGATGGTCGACCTGTTTGTAACATAGCCGATTGCTTATCAAGTTTCACAGAGGTAGAAATCCACAAATCCCATCCCAATTGCAAATAGAGTTCATTCGAAATCAGAAATGAAAACCATCGTAAATAACCAAATATTTTTTCAGGTTGAAGAATTGGCCGAAACTGAACTGTACTATTGCAACTCATGCAAATGCAAACAAAAGTCGACAAAACGTTTTTGGATTCGCCGTTTACCGAATGTATTGTGCTTGCACATCAAACGATTTCGTTGGAATAATTTTTTCCGCACGAAAATTGATTTACGTATCAAATTTCCAATCAAATCATTGGATATGTCACAATACGTGTTGAACAATGTTCCTGAAACAAGACGCTCCAATTTGAACAATCATGTATATGATTTGGCCGCTGTAATTGTTCACCACGGCAATGGGTAAACGATTCAATTGACCGCACTTTCCTTTGTACGTATTTCTAATCAAACAATTTTTCATTTCAAATAGTTCGAGCTGTGGTCATTATACATCGTTTGCGAACAACAACGGTACGTGGTTGCATTTTAATGACCAGACGGTGAAAGAAGTCGAAATGAGCACAGTTGCGGAATGCAAACCATATATGTTATTTTACAGTCGAAGGGATTCAAATAGTTCGACATGAGACTAGGCATCGAGACTGAGTTTCGTCATCCACTAATCCATTACGGAAGAAAGAGACATTTTTACGAATAAAAAAAGAGCAGACACTTAAGCGATCAAATTAAAATAAAACGATAAATTTATGTATATATAAAATTACATAAACTTATTCCGATGTATCAAACATTCGTAAAGATGTTATTCAAAGAACAAAAAGAAGAAACAAACACATACGCAGAAACAATGAGTAATCTCCCTCATTTGATTTCTGTATCGATGAGAACAGTAAAAACGATACATATAACTTAACTTGCCAGAGAGCAAAATATTCTGGAATATTCTATAAATCAACTGATTGAAAAATATTTCCAAAAGCAGAACCCTCATTTACATCAACCAGGAACAATAACTGTATTTTCTGAGGAATAACCTTCTTTTTAATCCGAATGAGATACTCATAGTTTCATTGATTTAATACAGTATTTTCGATTGTGTTTTATCATTTTTACGACAATGTTCACTCTGACATACAGACAATTATTATTATTTTTCAATAACAGTAAGTCGAATTTTGAATGAACAAACAGATTTAATTCTTCCCTTGCGTTGAAAGTATGTCTGTGGTTTTTTGATTTTTTTTTACTTTACGAGAAAAAAAAATAAACTCAACATATATATTATATTCAATGATGTGAAAATGGCAGTTTGTACACTTACACATTTAATCGTCCAACATGATTGATTGGCAATAGCAAAAACAAAACAAAACTGTATTTCAAACTATGTAACAGAATTCATCTCATGCAAATATTGAAAATACATACAAATTTTATTGATCATAAAATGCTATTTATTATCAATGACCATTAACCAATGTCTACATTGTTGTTTACAAATGACAATGGGAAGAGGAACATACATTTTTCAACAAACAAATTTCTCTCTGTTTCTCACACTTTCTCATATTATGTATAACCGAGTAATGTTTATAATCTATAAAATTATATATTCATAGAAACAACACAACAGACAAATTATATAGCATACTGATAACCAAAATGGGGAAAAAAGCAAATCGAATGCAATGCATTGAAACAGGAACAAAATATTACTAAACATTTTAAAAAGAGAAAATTAAAAATATAATTGAGATTCAGAAAAATCATAAACAAAGCAGAAAAAGGATGTTAAATTGCTAAAAAAAGAGAGAGAACGAATCAATGAAATTCGAAGCGTCATTAAGATAAAAATTAACAGTATAAAAATTTTGGCATTTTCATTTTTTTTTCAATAAAATTTCTAACAGTAATTACAATTTCAATTTTTTCAGGTTTTTAGGCGTCCTAAGGTGAATATATTTTGTATATATGCTTCTTATCAATGGATTTTTTTTCAGTCAAATCATTTTAATTTAACAAACGCCATTCTTGGCTCTCTCGTGGTTTATGTTGATTTTTTTTAATTTTATTTTTATTTCCATTTAAATATGTTCACTAAAATTCATCGCTGACAATAAAGGTGAAGTACAACAATAAAATTGGCATCGCAAATACATCTACACACATTTGGTAAAACGTCGTTGTAAAATTCATTGATAAAATTCTTGTTTTGTCGTTTTTGTTTCAGAATTTGTTGTTTAGACACATTTTGTTTTAGTTTCTTTTTGAGCAGGAGGGTTTAATATTTAATGTTAAAAGTATATCCCATTAAAATATATATAGAATATTCACTTGGTGAACACAAAATTACGCTTATTTTGTTGTTGTTTAAAATCATTATTGCTTTGATTGTTTTTGTTGCCATCGTTGTCATCATTTATTTTGTGCTGTGTGCATTGTTTCCTTGTTTTCGCCAGACACATACTTTATTATTAGCTGGCATGTCGAATATTTTCTCCAGTCCAATGCTGTAGGTGAGTGCCAACTGCTGTAGATCACGTAAATCACGAACTCCCCAATCCGAATTGGTCGAACGGAGGTATTGATCAAAGTTGACATTAGATTCGGGGATAAGAACACCGTTGGATGCATATGGACCGTATGTGATCATGATGGAATTTGGTTTTAACAATCCAGATGCATTTTTAAATAAGCCCTCAGTGCACGCCCATGGTGTGATGTGAATCATATTTATGTTGAGAATGTAATCAAATGTTCCTGCCACTTTCGTTGGTTGCAAATTTGCTACATGCCAGTTCCATTTTCCAAATGGTTGTCGGATGTCTATATTCATGGGTAATGCAACATTGTCGAGATTTTCAGTAAATGCACGTATGCTGCCAAACATCGATGTTTCATATTCACTTGGATAAAACGCAATATTGGGAAATGCAGGTGCAAAAAAATGAACATGCTGCCCAGTACCCGATGAAATTTCCAACAACCGCAATCCGTATTGATTTTTATCCAACACTTTATGCAAACAATCCAAAATTGGTTGACAATTCCGATCTGCTGAGGAATTCTTCAAACGTACTGCTGCTTGCTTGCCACTATAAAGCAAAAAAAAAACCATAGTCATTGACAATGACACTAACAAAACTATTGAACTAAAAATCCATTAAAAAAAAATACCAAAAATCAAATAAAACAAAAACCTCGACTCCACATTCCACATTTTTAATAAATACAAAAATTTCATATTCCATTTAAACAGAAATTGTTTCCAAATAATACGAAAAAAAAATGAAAGAAATTTTTTTTAATTCGCACTTACATCATGTTGTTTTGCTATCGAAACCGCTCGCTTGACTGTTTTCATTACATGCGGAGAACTGTCAATGTTGGCTAAATACAGCAAATCAGGGGAAATGATGAAGACACACAGAAAGAGAGATATAGTGAGAAATTGAGAGCAAAATTGAATTTGGTATGAGAGATAAAAGCTTTTTCGCTCGTCAGATTCAATTAAGTGGAAACGAATAAAAAAAATAAGGGAAAAAGATAGAGAAGATGAGAGAGCGTGTGTTCTCTATTTATATTTAACATTACGCTGCGTTTACATAAGGTCCAATAACGGGAATACAGTTCAACGTTTAAATATCAAAAGAAATTTATTTATTCCCATGTAAATACTTGATGGAAAAGAATTTATGTAAAGCAGTATATTACTTTTATATACTTTTTTTGTTCAGTCTACAATTAGCGTGTGTTACAAATGTTCTCGTACGACTTTATTTATATGAACTTAAATGAAGAGAGAGAGAGAGAATATTTCATCAAAGCGCTTCATTGTTAAGTGACTCGCTTTGTACGTTTTCGCATTTAATGGGATGTTGTAAATTATGTTGTCGTTTGCGATCCTGACGGTGATCCACTTTGTGATGGCTGTGCTGCTGGTGAATTTGAAGCTGTGGCACTATTGTTCTGTTGGTTTTGTGGTCTGAAAAGGTATTCAATTTATGTGAATGATGAATCATATCGTACATTTACTTTTTCCTTTCCACATTTTTTTTTTTCAATAGCGGAACACTTTTGTTCAACTTACTGTAACTGGTTGATGTACGATCTTTGGTTCGCTTCGTTCACTCTTCCAGCTCCAAACCAACCACTAAATAAAGTGCCAACCGCCTTTGTAACATCTAATTTTTAATAAGAAACTGCTGTAGCATGCGAATCCATTCAAAAAAAAATTCAAAAGGAAAACTTCTAAACATTTCCACTAACCTGATAGTAGCATTTCTGTTATTTTGCCAAGCCCCATGCTTATATTACTAACCGATCCGGCAATCTGAAAAATCACCAAAAATGTGTATTTTGTATAGGATAATGATGTGAAGATTTGCGCTGGTTATTTTTTTCAAAAAAAAAAAAAAAAAAAATTTGAAAGTTTGAAGAAATGTCAACGAAAATCAGGTCAAAAGTCGAAAATTTTGTATGGGAAGTATATAATATGCATTGAAATCTCTTCAAATTTGGCACGATTATGTATTTTGGTAAAAAAATGAAGTTCACAAGCTATTACAGTGTCTGAAAATTGTCGAAAGCCAGTATCACCGGGAAATGATGGCAGAAACGAACTCGACGCACTTTGGCCCAGTGCGGGCGGAGTCGCTCCATTTGTCGGCTGTGATACTATGTTTAATTGAAAATGAAATTATATATTATGAATTCTGAGCTTTATTTAATGCAATATCAAAATATATGTATAAAATATGCTTTTACTCTGTGGAGCACCTGTCACGAACTGATTCAAAATTACACTGAATATCAGAACAATGAAGAGGCACCGCTTCATTATCTCCGGTTTATATAATGTGTTTGAAGGGTGCGCCATTTAATTTTTCTGATATCTTCAGGTATATTATTCTGCGTTGAACAGTAGACTAGTTTTGAAATGTTCGATGCAGGCATATATATACAGAGCTCATTTCAAGCATTATTAAATATATACTCTGCTTCATATGATAAATACATCATTATTTTTGTTTTCCGAATCATGTAAAATGATATTCACCAGAAAATAATTAACTTTTCTATCAAATATTGTTTGAACAACTGTTTTGGCCACTTATCGCCAATTGAAATATTTTCTTTTCTCGTCTTTAAAGTATTTGATTAGTTTCGAGTTTTGGCAATTGTTTGTCACACTGTTAACAAAAACAAGTTCGGAAATGCAAATTATATGTCGGCTGATTGACTGAGACAATGAAATTTTGTGAACAGTTTCAAATGAATTGAATTTTGTTCCGTATTATAGATGACAAAATTCATTTGAATGTACCAAAATAAAGTTCATTGAATGGTAATGATAACAACAAACGCTTCGTTTTATTCATATTTGCCTTTTGTTTTACAATATTCATAAATAACAATAATAATTTACAATCGAAATAAATATCTACGCATTAAAGTTTGTAATGTATGCCGAAGAGATAAGTGCATACAAATCGGAAAACATCATGACATGATTAACCATCTCCACCGCCACCATCATCTCCACCGCCACCACCACCACCAGCAGGTTTCGGACTGTGAGAATTGATATGAAAAAAGAATTGTTATTTCAAAGTAGTATTTAAAACCATGACAAAAAAAGCCCAACACATACGTTGTCGGTGCGCCCGTATCAGGTGGTGGTCGATTGTTGTAGTTGAGAAATGCTGTGTTAACAGCTCCGGATCCAAGAATGCCACTGATAAAGTTACCAAATGCATTAAAAATGCCGGAGAGTATAGCGTCAAAAGCGCTTCCTTGTCCGTTTCCGAAATTCGCTAATCCAGCACCAAGATTGTCGGCCATACCAGCGAGCCCACTTCGAGGCATTGCATTCATTAACCACGATAGTGGCAAGTTATTCGCTCCCCCAGCGCTGTAATTAAAAATATTGGAATTGAAAATCGTATTATTGAGTAAAATTGAAAAATGTCATACCCAGCCGCAGACTTAGCACCTCCCCCACCACCTCCACCAGAATCATCTTGTGGTAAAGGTATGGCAATCACCAACGAATGAGTAGCGATCAGCGTCGCCAAAAGTAAATACTTCATTTTTCTTTTCTCTATTTTTGTGAATGAAAAATCATTTAATTATTCAAAATAATGTTGTCGAATTGACAGTTCCTTATCAACTGTTAATCGAAAGTATGCTTGGACACTTTTTATATAGTAACGGCCAAACAAAAATAAAAACAGATCTGACCTCGCCAAAAGACCACTTCTATGAATCTGGCATAATTCCAAAGTAACATCTTTATTATCGTATTTCAATTGGCGTTGATTCATTTGTTTATTAAATTCGAACGTGGGTCAGTTTCAGTTTGATTCAAATTTGAAACACTTTCAAAGTCTATCTTCAATGAACTTTCAAAGTATTCCATTGAACAATTTTCTGTAGAAAATCGAATCGAGAAGTTTCAATCGGTAAATAAACGAAACAGAAACAGATCTTATTTGAAGTAAAAACAGACTTTATTCATTATTTTGTTTGTTTGTTGTGAATAAACTATTGATTGTTGTGGTGTGCTCATTACAAGGGCAAGGTTACGCATGTATGTTTAAATCACAAGTGGTGGCGCTTACCTGAGAATTTCAATCACAACTTTATCAAGTGGACTAATTACTGAGAAAAATAATAATTTTAAAACAAATTGGCACATTTTTGATAATTCAATCAAAACATCTTTTTTATTGATTTTTTATTTATTTTGTATTGTGTTTATGTTGTGGTTGGTGTTTCAGCTTCCGATGGTTATGAGGGTTGCGATGGTTGTGAGGGTTGTGAGGGTTCCGATGGTTGTGAGGGTTGAGATGGTTGTGAGGGTTGCGAAGGTTGTGAGGGTTGCGATGGTTGAGTTGGCGAAGAGCTTGGAGCATTGCTTGTTCTGTGAAAGTACGCAATTCACTTTACAAATCAAAATTTGTAATTAATTCAATTCTATTTACCCGACTGGAGCATTATATGTCACTACATTCGTATTAACTCTTCCATATCCCAGCAATCCACTAACCATTGTACCTAGAGCATGGCCCACATCTGCAATTTAAGCAAATCAAACTTGAGATGCTCAATATTATCAAATTAAAGTAAATAAAAACATTTACTAACATCCCAGTAAGGTGCTAACGGATGACCCTAGTCCGTGTCCAGCTTGAGCAACACCTTCACCAATCAAATCCATAGCCGCAGCAGGTCCGGTGTCAATTGGATTTGTCGCAATACCACTAAAATAAAAAGTCCATTTAAATCAAGCCACTCTACATACAGCCTAGTGGTTCATACCTAGAGGTTACAACTTGTCCTGAATTAAAATTTGGACTAAAAATCGATTGTTGTGTTCCGCCAGGTAAAGCCTTATTCCCAATGTAATTGATAAACGTTGGCAATCCTGGTAACTGTGAATATGGAACCTGAGCCACTGGGACACCAAAAATAAGTTGATTTACAAAAATATTCCAAGCTAGAAGGATGAATGGCCACCGCATCATTTTTACAATTCTTTGTTTTTAGAATAGGTCTGCCAATGTATCTTTTTCTATTCGCTCTTGATGCGAACTTGAAACGTATTATATTTTTGTATTTCGAGACGCAACTAAATTACGTCTTTTCATTCACCACATATTTATACATCCATCTCAACTATTTGAACGTCAAATATTTTTCCCCTAAAAACTTATGTCTTTTGACGGCATCATTTGGAATTCATCTTTTTGTCTGTGAAGAACAAAAAGAAACTAATTTTAATTTACCAAATTGAATCGATAATATTGAAAGGAGAACATGTTGACGATGCTTTGAAAACATTCCAACAGTTTCTTATACATTCAATATAGCATGTGATGCTAGAAACAGATAGACTCTTTTCGACCTCAGCAATGAATATTTGTAATTTGTTTATTTGAACAAGTGTGTGTAGTAATGTCATCGGATGTGTCAATGTTCAATGTTCATAGATTTCCATATTAAAGTTATTCACTTCATGGCTATGAGATATCAATTCATAGTGCAAGGGCATGTGAAGACATTCATCGTAATTTATTCTAATTTTATAGATTATTCCTTCATAATTCATCAACTTAGTAAGAACATTGAAATCATATTTCTCCAAAGCAAAAGTCGATTCGATAGACGATTCAAGGGCAATTTTACTTGATATATCTATTAGGAAAACCCTAAGCGATGTTTAAACATGAAATAATGTTTTTGTTCAGCTTGGCGCGATTTGATGAGTTTTTTTTTTTTTTCATTTAACAATACAGTCAAAAGACGTACGTTTCTATAAAAAAAAATATTTGACGTAAAAATAGTTGAGATGTACGTATGAATGATGAATGTGGTGTATGAACAGAGGTAATTTAGTTGCGTCTCGAAATACAAGAATAACACATTGTAAAAGATTGTAAAATATACATTGGCAGTAGAAAGTAATATAGAATCTCATCATCAGTTTTGTAAGTATTAAAATTTTAATTGGATTTTGCCGTTTTTTACATCCAGTAGTCCGCGGACAAACTAAGCAATTTTAATTAAAACATTAAAATGAATTCTTGATTTTTTATTTCAGACTATTATTTTTATTATGATAAAGCAAAAGAGTATGAAACATTAAGAAGAATAAATAACACAATTTACAAATAAATATTTCAATGGAAAATTGAATTAACCATCGCCACCGCCACCATCATCCCCACCGCCACCTCCACCAGCAGCAGGTTTCGGACTGTAAATTGAAAGAAAAACCGAAATTAGTTTCGTTTTCATCAAAATATTCAATAATCTAGAAAAAAAACCAGTCCATACGTTGTTGGCGCGCCCGTATCAGGTGGTGGTCGATTGTTGTAGTTGAGGAATGCTGTGTTAACAGCTCCAGATCCAAGAATGCCACTTAAAAGGTTACCGACTGCACTAAATAATCCAGAGAGCATAGCGTCAAAGGCTGAACCTTGCCCGTTTCCTGTACGATTTTGAATATCTTTAATGGTTTCGAAAAAATATATAATTTTTTCTAAATAAAGTACCAAAATTTGCCAATCCAGCACCAATGTTGTCGGCCATACCAGCCAGCCCACTTCTGGGCATAGCATTCATTAACCATTGAATCGGCATACCATCTGCACCAGCTGCACCCCCTGCACTTGCCCCTGGTCTGAAATTAAATTTTCAATGTACTTTGTGATACTTTCATCTAAATGCTTATCGTTTCACTGACTTTGACTGTGGCAGTGGTGTGGCAAACGCCAAGCCAATAGTCGCAATAAATATTGCAATACTTAAAAACTTCATTTTGTCTTTATTCCAAGACATTTGGTATTCTTTCGATTTCCATCTGACTACTAATGAGTTTTACACATTTGAAATTCGGTTTTATAAGCTTCACAGACCAAAATCAGTTGCGTCAACCTTGAACAAGATCTTTATTTTAGTTGAAGAACAGTTGTCTGTGCCAATGTTTAATTATTTCAAGTTCTAATCTGTGCTTTTCTATTTACATTTTTTTTATTTATTTTCATGCTCTGAAAACAGATTTGGTTTAAATAAAAAAAAAATATTTTGTTTGAACATTTGCAGCGAATGAACTTGTGAAATAATATTTAAATAATGAATGTTGTCAATCATTCTTTCGATTAAAAAAAATATTTTCCACTTCAATTCATTTAAGTAAATAGGAATCTAGTTATTTTGATTTAAACCGCTTTCAGTTCAAAGTTTTCCAACTGACGTGTGAATCGGTCTTAAGTTTCATTTATCGCGGCAGACAAAGAGTGAGGTTATGTCAGCTATACGTCAATTGCAAATGATTCATTGGACACAACGACCAATTTGTAGATTGTGTCACCAAACTCCAGTGGAATAGTTTAAATTAATAATTCAAATAGCTAAAAGCATGACAGAATTAACAACACAGTGTTTTTTTGCCAAATTGCTCTATTCACTAACAAAGGTATTTCGGTTTTTATTGTTTGCTGCTTTGAAGAAATGGTGCAGTTGATTTTATTTTTGCAGAATTCAACATTTGTGATTGGGACAGAAATTGCATTCCTTATTGGCTTGGTGTCTATTTGGTATCTGTATCGCAGCAAAAATCGGAAAAAATTAACAGAAAAAGTGAGTTTTTTTTTTTTAACCTATTTTTGATTGAAAATTCAATATTTTCGTTTAAAATGATTGTATAGGAAAAGGAATCGATGATCGAAAGATGGGTTCCAGAATCATTGATCGATGATACACCCGAAAATCATCCAGCGCTATTGAACAAACGTATTGTTTCGGAAACTAGTGGCAAACAAATCACAATCAATGGTCACAATTGCTTGAATTTGGCTACACACAACTATTTGGGCCTTCTTAATTCATCGGATATTAAGGAAAGTGCCATTGCCGCTGTACGAAAGTATGGCGTTGGATCGTGTGGACCACGTGGATTTTATGGAACAATCGGTAGGAAACAATATATGTCGATATCTTTGATAACCTTCTTGAAACTTTTTCATGTTTTTCTTTAGATGTACACTTGGAACTAGAAGAACGTTTAGCCAAATTTATGCACATGGAAGAATCGGTTGTCTATTCTTATGGGTTTTCAACTATAGCTTCTGCAATTGCGGCATACTGCAAACGTGGCGACCTGCTGTTTGTGTAAGAGATATTCACGTTTGAAACATATTACGTTATTTACAATGAAAAACAATGAATTGAGATGATGCCTTTTCTTTCAGTGATGAATGTGTGAATTTTTCCATCCAAAAAGGAATTGATGCTTCACGCAGCAAAGTATTTTACTTCAAACATAATGATGTCACAGATTTGGAACGATTGCTTAAGGAGCAAGACGCAATTGATCGTAAAAATCCAAAGAAAGCATCAAAAATTCGTCGTTTTATTATCGTCGAAGCAATTTATGTAAATACCGGTGAAATCTGTCCCTTATCGGATGTTGTTGATCTTCGAAAACGTTACAAACTTCGATTGATTTTGGATGAAAGTGTCTCATTTGGTACACTGGGCAGTCATGGTCGCGGGTTAACTGAACATCTTAATATTAATGTAAGATTCGAAAAAAATCGGTTCACTCAAAAGAAAAAAAAACTCATTAAACATGCTTTGTTACAGCGAGATGAAGTGGATTTAATTTGTTCGACATTGGAGAATGCGATTGGATCGATTGGTGGCTTCTCAGTGGGCACCACATTTATTGTTGATCATCAACGGCTATCTGGTCTTGGATACTGTTTTTCGGCATCAGCTCCACCTTTGCTTGCACAAGCCGCCATTGCAGCACTCGATCATTTCGAAAACGAACCAGAAATGTTTACCGAATTGAATGAAAAGTGTAAACAATTGAATGAGTGAGTATTCAATTATTTCAGTTTTAACAAATAAAACCACATGTGACATTAATATTAGAAACAAATTATAATTGAATCGTATTTATTTTTCAGAAAATTAAAGTGTCTCACGCAATTTACATTCAGGGGCCATGAGTTATCGCCCATCAAACACTTGTACTTAAAAAATGTCAACAAACAGAGATCCGAAAAAGTTGACATTTTGGAAAAAATCGTTGACAAAGTAAACTTTGATTGATTTTTATTTGTCGTTCAGATTTTCATGTGATTTTTTCTCATTTTCAGTGCATCGAACAAAAATTGGCAATTGTTAATGCAACATATTTGGAAAATGCAGAAAAATATTGTCCAGAACCGAGCCTTCGTGTGATTGCAAATCGACTTTTGACTAACGATGACATTCAATTTGCATTCGATACCATTGAACGAGTTTCGTCCGAAGTATTATCGTCACTTTAATTCCAGATTTATTTATATGTAAAAGTATGCAGCACCACAGATTCCGTCAAATTCGTTGAAGAATAGAAACAAAACGTCATTTTGAAAGATGTTATTTTATTTTAACTGCCCAATTTAATAAAACATAGCCATTTATAAGCAGTTACCAAATAAAAAAAATACGCTTTTATGAAATTTACGACTTGGTTTGTAATAAATTTTTGAATTATCTAAAAACAAATTGCAGGTGAAAAAAGTAATCAGAGGGCAACTCAATGAAGTGTAAAATGGGATAAAATGTCTGAGTTATAAATGTGTTATTTAATGTGTGTTATGTGAGGACGTTGTTGATAAAGTAAATATCGAAATAAAACCATCGTAAACTGGCTTTATAAATGTGAAGTTTGTTGCGGAGATGATTCAAAGAGGATGTGCACCGTAAAACTCATTCATGGTTTTAATGGCAATAAATAAAATATCAAATTGTACGGGAACAGTGTTCGGCGATAATTGCGTGGTAAAATGTATGCTGGACGACGCAATCGTGAATCCATGTGCAAAAATGCTTATTTCAACGACATCAAACCATTTTTCTATATTTCCTATCCATACGAGTCTGTACTATATTTCCTTTTGTCGACGATTTATTGATTAGTTCCTTTTTTGCGTTCTGTTTCATCGTTTGCATTGCCGCTGCCACAGAGTTGTTTTTGTATATTGCTCGTTTGCTGTGTTGTGCTGTAGTGCTTGGCATGAAAAATTTGTGTTTTTGTTTGTTGTTGTTTTGGCTATTATGAAATTATCCATGTGGCTGAGGGTCGATGTAAATGCAACAAAAGCAAATAAAGTGGCTTTTGCTATAGGGCAAAACTTAAAGCCAAGAGCTATTCATAGCTTTGCTTTAACACCCTTCATGGTGAAAATTTGTATGCCTTGTCGGCGTTTCCTTCACAACGCAATTTTTTCTTCTGGCTGCCCATAATAGCTGTGGTGTATATTTCCACTTGTTCACACGAATGGACATAACAGCGCATGTGCGTTACACGAAGCACTGCCGAATCGCGAATACAGGAAGAAATTGACGATTTTTTCCGCTTTCGTTGTTTTATATTAGAACCAACTGTTAGTTATCCATCAGCCATTTTCGACAGATGGTTTTCATTGCCCTCCAAGAGCACTACAAAGAATTTATTCATCGCGTTGAAAATTCGTTCTGCTTAAAATTTCATTTGATTTAATTCGTTTGATTGTGAGTTGGTATAATTTAAAAAAAAAATAATTTATTTTTTTCCAATTTCTGACTTTCTGATTCGAGAATTCAAGTGTGTTCAGAAATTAAAAGTGGAAGTTCTGCAAACGAAATTGTATACATTTATTTGTATATATACATATAACTCCCCAACTTGGCCATAACGGAGGAGAAAAAAGTAACAAACAAATCGTATCAAAAGGAAACGAAGCGATTTTTTCTTTATGTTTGTTTGCTGCGTTAGTTTGTGTTTCATATTCAATTCAGATGCCAATATCAGAATCAGTTGAACATTCTGCCCCGCCCTTACAAAGTGCAACAATCTACTTCAACTTGATTTCACCCTATTCAATTCAGTCGTAGGCTTTACAGTGCCAACACTCTGCAGAAATTTCTCTGTTCGAACAAGAAGAAAAAAGAAACAATTTATTTTGGTTCACAGATTTATTAATTTCCGAAAATTACAGTCAAATAAAATTGAAGCAAAAATATAAAAATTATATTTGTTTTTGTCTGTTCAGTTGGTGAAATTCGTGTGCAATATTGAAGTATTAAATCGACAAAATGCTGATTGGATTAGTTCGTGATTCAGTTTTGCAATGTTTCTGTCATACATGCCGTGTCCCTGGTTTACCGGCAGGTAAGTTCATTCACACAAATACTAGTTTTCCTTTATCGATTCAAATGTAATCAATGTTCACGTCGTGCAACATCAAGAAAAAAAAGCAATAACAACAGAACCCAAACAGGAAAACCTTATTGATGTGATACATACATAGAAGTTAAATGATTTTTTGTTCTCAACATTTTTTTTAATCCGAAAATAGAATGCTTTTTTATTTGCGTGTAATTTACATCATTTATGCACATAGCAAAAGCAGCCAATGCTATCGAATATATATTTGTTTAAGAAATACTGTGAGTGCTTTATGCATGATGACTCACTGAGTGCCTCTCCCTACCACACCACCCTGTCGTCGCCGTTGTCGTCTCGCCTATGCATAAAATGTTTCATTCGGAGACATTTTTCTTTGATCGATTCTGAAGAAGTCAAAAGTACAGTAGTGAAACTGAGCGTTTTATAGGCGCTTGAAAGAATTCAAGAATCAAAGTGAAAAAAATGGTTTTTGGTATATATGGCCAATACACTAAGATGCATGAATGAATAGAAAAAGGAAGATGAACATATTGAATGAAAATGGGAGACATGCAATTTTCCATTCAAAAGTAATGTAAAATGAAAAATTTATTAGATGTATATTTCTAGTATTGATTGTATACGATGATTTATTCGTTGTCACTATCATGCCGGTCGTCCAATGATTTCATCCAACCAATGATGTAATCATATACGAGCTCCTTGGCATCTGATGCCCATATAAAATCGATATGATTGAATGTGTCATCGTCGACTCGACGAATTTCAAGTAAATTTGGTAGAACCTTTGACAATGATCTTATATCTTCCGCCGCAACGGTTGTATCGTTTTCCGAATAAATTATTGCTACTTTGGCGGTGCAATTTTTTAAATTGTATTTAGGCGGCACTGCATGCTGATAAATTCGTAGATTACGTTGTAAACCGTAATCGTACTGACAAAATCGATGACTTCGTATCAATTGTCCGTAATGAAATAGTTGCTTCATCGAACTGCCAGCCGGCGCATGAGTTTGAAACATTGGAATCAATGTCTATGTTAGAAAGGACAAACACAATTGATGTTTTTTTCATTTGAACTCTATCCGAGTATTGAGAAAATAAATAATTGATTTTTTAATGATACCCTATTTACATGTCCGGTGATGTTGCCCACTAGTGGTGAAAAATTGTTGTTGCACAGCTGTGTAGTTCGCAGTGCGTCTATATAACACAATACACTGTTCTGTGTTTGGACTAACAATTGATTGGCTTGTCGAGAGAACTCATAGAAACTTATCCATTCGGCTACCGTCTACGTATATACATTCCAATATAATAAAATTATTAGAGATACTTGAAAATAATACAGCGATGTAACTTACTTCAATTGAGCTTAAATATCGAGAAATAAGTATCAATATTTCATTGTCAACATGCCCCATGTAGACGGCTGGAGCCATTGCGGTCATTGACAAAATTTTCTCGTTGTATTCAGGTCTCTCCGATGTCATAACGAAAAAGGCCGTCGTACCCTGCGAGTGGCCAATATAATGCAATTGCGAATAATTTGATTTTTTCAAAATGTAATCAATCGTCGCTGGTAGATCTTTGGTCCCAATTTCATGCCATGAAAAATTCCAATACTTTTTACGCTCTTCCCGTGTTCCATTTGGATGATATTTTACATGCCTTTTCGAATAATCATTCCCGCGGCTATTCGATAGCCAAACGTCATAATCCATGTCGTGAAGTATATATCCTATGTTTTATATTCATTTTACACATCATTAACTTTTTAATAACAGTTTTCATCATAAAAATATATAAATTTAATTACGCCATTGTTTGTATCTTAAAGCTTTGAAATCATTTCACTATCATTTCTTTTAAAAAAAACATAATCCAAATTTTATATGTCTTAATGTAAATATCTTACCCAAAGATCTGCCCGGTCCCAACATGACAAATGTCGCCGAAGAATCAAGCATTCCATGCATTAATAAAACGGGTCGTTTGCCAGGGTTCGCAATGCGATGCACCTCTAAAATATATCCATCTTCAGTTTTAATATGATGCACTTCGGAAGGATAACCATGCACAGTTATGAGTTCTGGCTGTAATATAGTCAATATCACATTCAATTAAATATGTATAAATATAAAGACTCAGCTCTAGATGAGTTCTGATGTTGTAAAACCTTAATATCTTATTAAAACTTTAACTATCCCACTGAAACTTTGATAGTCTGCAAACACCACCAAAAAAAACAACAACCAACATAAATAGAGACGAATAAATAGTTCTGAGTTAGCGACAAGTTCAGATGAAAATTCAATCAATAAATCTATTTACAGTGGATAGTTTGGCATCACGTTCAATATCAATATCAGCAATAATTTCGTGAAAACACAACAAAATACCGACGGCCACAACGATCAAATAAAAAACTGAATACATTTTGTTCGGAGCGTAAATACAACATTTTGTGCAACAGCTAAAAGTTAAATAAAACTGATCAGTCTCAATGAATTCAATTTTATGTTGGAATGAAGCTAATTACGTTTAACTCTCCGCTGAGAGTTATATGAATAGTTTTGTCGGGAGCTTTATAGAATCTAATTTGATTATTATCTCAAATTGAACAACTTTACACAAGTAACAAACTAACAAAGTCGAGAGTAGAGAGGAAGAGCGTGCAATGTAATAGGAAACATAAAAACAATGCATTCAAAATAATATGCCAAATGAAATTGCGATAGTTGTTGTCAGTAGACATGCACATCTTAAGTTAATTCGGTTTGATTTCAGAGCCTTTTCATTTCATTATCGGTTATTATGGAATATTTTATGCATTCATTTTAGACGGAGAATTGACTATATTGTTGATGAAAAAACAAAATTCGACTTCAGATTTTTATTTTGTAAACTTGTTTATATATTTAGTCTAGAATAACTCGCTTTCGGAGCGATGAAAATGCGGCTCAAATCTCGATTACAGTGCAAACGAAAATTATATACAATTGTGTGACACATTATTATGAAACGCAAACGAGATGGGACGATATTTTTTCATGTGCATTCAGTTGTTTTGCTTTAATTTTATACAACATTTGCATCGCTTGTCTTATTTCATTTCAGTCATCAAGAAAAATGTAGATTTTATTTCATGTCAAGAATTTCAACCTTAAACTTCACACAAATGCGACATATTATGAATATTTAATGTATTTATTTATTCCATAAATCAAACTTAAAATGAGCCATGCTTAACGACTCAACCCTAATCGATTTTTTAACACTTAATTACATTGTCGAGTGTACTATATGTGGTTGTAGTTTTTTGTTTTTTCTCAAATTTCCATTGCATGGCGGTTTTGCATTTTTATTGCCATTTTTCTCCACAACAGTTTTTCATCTAAATATGAAATGAATTACATGGCAAGGCGTTCTCCTTTTCACAGTGAACTATGGCGAAGAAAAACCACTCGCAATTACATATGATCACGAGAAGGAGGTTTACTTTCAATAAGCACGTTCGTTCTGCAATCAAGTGATTTGAAGCATTCCGTGTGCTTTGCTCATTTAATGTGAATTGATTTTTTGATTGAAATGAATGAACTATGGTGAATCCAAATCATTAAATTGATTTTATCTATTTGCAATTTAATCGAATGTGTATATCGATTTCATTCTCGAAATTCCCAAGCGTTCGATCTTCACACAAAATACAAACAATTCGATAATTTTACAGTTGTTTGAATGTGAGCGTGTTCGAACGTAATCTCAGACCTTGACCACGAATCATAAAATCGAGAAATTTCGACATTCAAAGCAAACAGATAGCAGTCGACACCCAAATGCCACAGTAATAAATTTCAATTTTGTGGCGTTGAAATTGTTTCGATGCCAAATGTCGAAGTCAAAGGTTCGAAATACTCAACAACTATTTAATGACTACTGTATATGAGTCACTCGTAGGATTGGTGGCGACAGAAGACTGCCGACACTAATATTCGTTTCCATTTTCTTTATTTTGATATTTTTTTTTCGTCGCTATTAATAAAATACCAGGATCTAAAGGTGTACCTGCGGTTGATTAATTAAAATTTCCGACAACACGTAAACCAAAAGATTACAATAGAATGTTTTCAATTAAGCTTTCTATTTATATATTGTATTGTAATTAATTTAACTCGATAAGCAAATACAAGTTATTGGTTCTTTTCTTGAAATGTACACAATTCAACGTGAACACCCAGATGCAATTAATAACAATAATTTCTAATCTTTCAGCGGGCAACATTCGTGCAATGTCGGCAAAAACATTGCGAACAAAACAACCAAAACTATCAAACCGGCAAAAGTTCATTTGTAAGTATTGAACAATGTTGAAATATTCTTAATTTAAATATTGATAAGATATTAATTTTGTAAGCATTTACCTAATTGGCGGTAACACGAGACGTGTATGTTTTACAAAATTATTGATTTGTATTTTTCAAGGAAAAAAAACGAGCATCGTCTCTTTCATTTCGTTTTGAATTCTGTTCTTTTATTTTAAAAACTTTTTCTTACTTAAACTACATTGTATGCTCCAAAAAAATTATCTTGAATTGTGTGCTTTTCGGTCTCGCTTGTCTTTTCACGCAAGTGGGAAATGAAAAATCATGAAACAAGTGTAATTCAGTTGGCTTTAAGCGTTGTCAGTCCGCTCGCCAGTCGGGTGGTGTATGTTGTATGGTTGATCGTCAACAAGACGACTGCCAACATAAAAAAAATGATTCATCGGTAAAGGTGATGGTGAAACATATTGGTTGACAGAGAATATGAAAAACTAACGGTGACTAGATTGAAATTTATACATACGCTACAACGGCTTACAAGTGCCATAACAATAAAAACTCAAAAGTGGCAGTCGATGGAACAGCAACGAAACCAATGTACAACACATACATGCACACAACGAGGAAAAAAACGAGCATATAAAATGAACGGTATCCATGCAGTAGTGCAGCACTGGTGGTGTTTGTTCGCGCATAGCATCAGTTGTTGGGTGAAAATGGGGTTTGCGTGACGAGACACTGCGGCTAGACTTCATTGCTACAACAATCGTACAATGTTAACCAAGGCATGAAAACAGGGCTGACAATTTTTTTTTTTGATTTGGCAAATATTAAATTTCAATGTTCGAATCATTTGTTTATGATATTTGGTTTCAATTGAAACACCACAATCTATAAATATGACTCTTTTGGGTTTAGAATTTTGTAATTGAATTTCCAAAAATTTGCCGTTATTTGAATCGAACTGAATGTCGAACATATGACGAAGTATTATATGATGTAATAAAAACTTATAACCAACAGTGTCATATCTCACAGCACACATTCTGACTAATCGATGAACGGTTCCGGTGTGTTTGTTAAAAATGATGAAGTTTCGTGCAAAGCATTCATTGAATAAAAAAAGACTTCCCTGTCATTTGAACTCGTGTATTTCACCCGAATATTTATGTGTATTTAGAGGAGACACAACCACATAGCATGTCTTGTTTCTTTTTAAATTCATTTCTGCGTCATCGGTACGGCCGCTTGCCGATTGAATTGAGTACACTTTTTTGATGTGAAAACCGCAACGTGCATGACAAACGCCATATAACAATGCCAATGCCTTGGAAGGAGTCCGTTGAGAAATGGATTTTCGTCTGGTTTTTTTTTTCTCAATTGCACTTTTTACCATTGATTCAATGCGGTGAATGCATGCATTTTATGTAAATGTGTTTGTGGATCAGTAAATAACGCTGATTTACTTATTGTTTTCTCTTCGCTATTTCAATCAAATGTAGTGACAGAATAAATTTCTTACTTTGTCTCCGTTTTTCTTCACAAAAAGAACAATGTGCCAATTTTAATGTTTGAAAAATTCCATATTTTTTTTTGTTCTACTTAATAGCCACGGAAATTCGTTGCCAAGAAAAATCAAAGGGTGGTGTTTGTTATGAAGTAATTCTCGGTCAACCCGTCGCTGTTCCACCAATGAAACAAATCAAAAATTCGACCAAGCAAGTATCAGCTGCCGAAATTGAACGCAAACTCAGAGAAGCCGAAAAACGACGTCTTGTAAGTTAGGAAATAACGAAATAAAATGCGAATCGTGCTATACGACTTGAATGAAAATTGAGTTGCTAATGCATTTTTTTGATTTAGGAATTGGAAGCAAAGAAGTGTGCCGAATGGTCGGCTAAGAAAAATCGAATTGAAGAAGCTTCGCGCAAGAAAACCGAAATGGACAAGGAGTTTTCGAATCAAGCCAGAGAAAGTTTAAGCGCCAAAATGGACAACTATGGAGAAAATCGCGAAGCCATTATGGCCGATATGAAAGACAAACTTAAGGTTTGAACAATCATAAATATTTGCATTTGTGTACATAGAATGTTGCAAAATATTTATCAAAAGCAATTGAATGGGATAAACTAACAAGCTGTCATTTTTTTTTCTTGCAGACTCAATTCCAAGAAATTGAAAGAACTCGTGTGTCGTTGGAACAACAAAAGGTGAATAAGAAAGAAAAACAATTTTATTTTGACAATCATTTGATAATGGTTTCCATTTTTAGGATATTGAGCGTGTGGCAATAGACAAAAAGTTAAAAACTGCTGCAAATATGCGAGATGAAAACATTAAGAAAATGTTGGAACGTCTCAAGGAACATGTATGTGTTAACACGGCTTCATATTTCTTTTAAAAATTGAACGAAATTGTTTTATTAAAAAAAAATGATTTAAAATTTCTTTTCTCATACTTACATTATATACATCTGCCAAAAATTGGACACAATCTGCAATACATACGACAAAAATATACATCCATACCATCATACAAACATATATCCATACAAAAATATACAAAAATCACATTAAATCGATATATGATGCGACCGAAACCGACTATTCATTTTTTTAGAACCAATTGGCGTCAAGAACAAGTGCTGATGCTCGTGAAAATCAGAGAGCGATGGAAAAATTGCACATTTTTGAAAACAAATTGTTTCTAGCCGAACAAAATCGGCAAATGGAACTACAGAAAAAACTCGACACTATACGCCGACACGTGGGTTTTTCTCTTTGATTTTTCTGATTTCTCTTTCGAATAAAATAGCACACGATATTTTGATTTTTGCATTAAATGAAAGAAAGCATTTCGATTTGAAATAAATTTTTATACTATATTACAATGTTTATTGAATTTACGTCTATTTTATCCATTTCAGGATCGTCATGCTGAAGTTGTTCGCCAAAAAGCATTGAGTAGCAAAGCTGAACCAAATGAGCCAATTGTTGTTGCATGCGGTTAAATGATATTGAATTGATTCACGCTCGAAGCCGTAGTCAACGCTTTTTACAAACAACAACAACAACAACAACAACATTCCAGTTAAATTATATATATGGAAACGAACATTGCCAGAATATGGCAAATATACAAATTTTATATATATTTAATCCAATATTCGTCAATATTTGCTTCAAAACGAAAGCTCAAAATTTACTATTGTAATCAATGATGATAATGGTTTTGTTTTTTCATTTCATTTTCTGTCAAATAGCAAAAACCAAAGCTTTATATTGTCAAATCCTAAAGTTCAATTTGCGATGGTCTTATGTAATCTCATAGGAAAAAAAAGAAATCATGTAAATGCAGTTTCCGGGAATGTGAAGTGCGAAGTAGGGGCTTTGAGGTTGCGGTTGAAATTTATTCGAGATATAAATGAACCAACGAGCAAACCAATTAGCATACCTTTTGCATTGCACATTCTCAAGCTATCACTGTATACTTCTTGCTCCATTAGTAACCGCGTATATTCCTAATAACATATAACTCTAAAATATGCCACATATACAGTACTTTTATATGTATATCAAAATGTAATTTTTGATTCCATTCTCATTGCGAATGTGTCTATTGAATGTAATCACTTGCATGGATCGCATTCACTTGTTACTGATAAAACTATCAAATAGAAGAGAAAAGATATTTTGCGCGCTTAAAGTACAAACGAAAACAAATGCAAATGCACCAAACAGTTTGCATCAAAATTTGCATATCGATTCAGTAAATCCAACGTATCTAGTTTTTTCTTCAACAAATTGTAGCCAGTTTAGACACACAACAATGCCACAATTTGGACGCAAACAAGACGTAAAAGGAATAACAACAGCAACACTTGTTTCCGAAAGGTTGGCATTGAAAGATATTAATCATTGTTGAGAATTTTCCAATTTTAATGTTTGAGCAGAATTCCTATTTATCCGAACAAACTAACGCCTCAGGTGCAACACCTATTTCACTTATATCACATTTCATATTTAACCAAAACAGAAACTGTACCGTACGTTCTTTGTGAAAATATTATAACTACCGCAAAAAGATGGTTGACCAATGCTTCAATTGCGATAAAATACTCATCATACGTAAAGGTTTTACATATTTTTTAGATTAATTCACAAAATGAAAACGACACAAAACCGTTACAATTACAGCCAAAATTTCTTCCGTAAAAAAATATTTGCTCAAAAACATATTTTGGTTGCTTTACAGTAAAGAATTTCGATTTTGAAAATAAAAACATTGAAAAACCAACATGAAAAAAAAAATTGAACTCATCGACATTCGCATTTATTTAATGTAGTCAAATTCTGGCAGTTGAACTTAAATTTGTGAATTTATTGAAACTAGGTTTTCATACATAGCTTGATGTTTTAAAAAAAATCAAAAAAGTTGCAAAAAAACTCTAAAAATTCTAAGCACTTAAACAAAAATTTACTTATTTGCACATTGGGTTTAGTTTAATATTGTAAACGGTTTAATTTGAAGCTACAGAATTTTCGTGAAATAAGTGAAAACACGTGAACTCAGTACCAGCCCAAACATAAGACAAGAATTGAACAATTAGATGTGAAATTTTGTACGATGACAATTTTGTATTCTTGATAATCAACAAAACGTATATTTGTCGCTTATATTTTTGCTAAAATTGATGATAGTTAAGGACCAAATGTAGTCAAGAAAAAAAAAATGAAAAAAAAGGAGCAGTGATTGTAGCCTTTTTACCCCCCTTTTTTCCTAATTGTCGTAATTTAAAGTGCCGCAATGTTGCCTTTTTACTCCAGCCATTTAGTTTATGATGCTTAGTCAAACAAAGAAAATAGTGCGTTTTTTTCGTCATTTTGCTATAGCTAAATTTTTGCTTAATCATTTCATATACAAATTGAGCTGATTTTATGTGATTTATAAGTTTATCAAATATAAATTTAATAATTAAAACAAAAAGGTGTGAAAAAATTAAGAACATTTTTGGAAGACTGAATTCATATGAGTTTACAGTAATTCCTTTCCATTCATAGACGTACGATTTTTGTTTCAACGTACAGTTTTATATGCTGGCCATCATGACTTTTCATACAGAAAATTAAAGAACAAAATATCTTATGGTTTGCAATACCTCATATGTTTAACATTTTTTTTTACTCATTAAACAATTGAACCGATGGGAACAAACGTTAAACAAAAGAGATGACATTTTTCACATTCTCTTTTTAATATCAATCATCTGCTATATGTAAGAGAAGGGTTTGAAGGCGTAGTAGTAGATCGTAGTGCAAACTTCTTCTCCTTCACTCTCAGCAGATGCATAACAGCCAAGCGAACCTGGCTGAAAATATCACAGTACAATGTCTGTTCAAAATCAATCGATTCAATTGATCAAAATTATCATTCACTTGCATGTAATCATATTCTAACTTACAAAAAATAGCCCCAAACAAAATGAAAAGAAAACCATATTTAACTGCAGAACTATATTCAATATTTATATCAATATATCAGGTAAATTACATAAAAGCGACCATAAAAACGACATTTTCGTATGGATTGTATAAAAATCGTTCGAGTGAATAAAATAAAATAAAAAAAAAACGTTTTACATTTATAATATGTAATAATAATCGCTTTAATAAACAAGGAGTCCAAAAGAACAATAAAACAAACAAACTCAACCAAAGAGATGTTTTTCTTTCATTTTTCTTTCAATTTGTAACTTTTTCCACTTCGATAGAATCACTTTGCAAAAGAATAATGTTTATTTGCTACATACTTAATGTCTTTAAGTTAAAGATGCCTAAAATTTTAAGAAAAAAAATGGTAAATTTCGACTAGTGTTGATAGAGAATGAGTGCATCGAGTAACGTAAAGTGGAATGTATAACAATCGTAGAGAATCTCACTTACACAGGTAATAACATAAAGATCATTAGGTGAAAATGAGAAATAGACATAGATAAACGATATTTAAACAAAAATATTGCACAATTTTTGCACAGTGTTTGTGCAAAATGTTTCGATGCAGAGACGTGTCTGCTTTCAACTTTGGAATGGATTATTATCATTTAAATTGAATAGCATTTTATTGCACATATTTAGTATGGTATACTGGTTTTTGTTGCTTGTTGTTTTATTTTCACACATCGTAGCTAACGTCAGCCTGATATCCTGATGAATCTGCTTTATATTTTACATTCTGCAAATTGAAAACAAAAACAAAATAAACACTATAGTTTCGATTGATCGAAAGAAATTTCGTAAAGTGAAAATGTAAATTTGCTCACTTGTGTTCGGCCATCAGGCATCAATATCTTATACTCTGAAAATGGTTTACTTTACTATGATTTCATTTTGCAAAGAGAATTAATCAATGGAGTTATTACCTCCCATTGTTGTTCCGTCCATCATCCGTTTTTGTGTATGCCCAAAATCGTTGCCCGTATTATAGTCTCGTACTCGATATCCAAATGCGTAGCCAGACTCAACCTGTAAAATGAAATTTGAACAAAGAAAGTTGTCCACATCAATCCCGTGGTAGCAAAGTGGTTCGATGAAATTCATACCAAATCATCATAATTCGATGAGTCCGAATGTGTGACAAATGCGTGACCTGCAATATGTGGTTTATTCACTTTGTGCGATCCAAGCACTTTATTCAAGTAGACGAGATTTTTATCGGTGACAGAGGAAAAGTCTTTAGTTGAATGATTTATAAACGCTGGAAGGCTGGCGGTTGATGATGGCAAAGAGCTGACAGTTGTTGATTTGGAAAAATACTCCGGTTTGGGTGTAACATGCACAACTGAAAAAAAAAGTGTAAAGTTACAGTTCAACAATCCTTTTAAAAAAAAAAACTTAAATAGAAATCCTTCCACTCTTACCTAGCTCATCTTTTTCCAGTCGCTTTGGCACAACGTTCAAATGTGGATTATGCCTTTTTATATCATTGATCGCTTTATTTATCAAATGAATGGTATTTTTGTCGTTTGTCAATGCGATGCCCGTGTCTGGATTTGTTGGAATCCGTTCGGGTAATTCAGCTGAATAAATTTTTACAAAAGTTTGTGTTCTCGGTGCTTCCGTTGATGTTGGAAATATAACCGGTGATGTGGATAAAATACTCGTTTGCGTGGTGCGATACACCCCATTTACAATGTCATCATCACCAAATGGCTTCGGTTCATTGACTGGTTTAACATCGGCCGCAACAGTTGTGACTGGACTAACATTTTTCTGATATGTATAAGGTTTCGAAAAAATACGATCTCCATATAAAAATCCTACACCATTTACCAAATCCGATGCAACATTCATCGAATATTGAACGGGATATGCGCGTAACAAGGGATATGCAACATAATCATTAACGAATGTCGATGAAACGCTGGTTGGTTTGACCGTGGTTGGGCTAATCTTTGTATAACTAACCGGTGCCAATGTTGATTTTACTCCGGGTGGCGGTTGCCACCATTGTTTTATTCGGCTATCACTCAACAATTTTGCTCCTGCTGGCAGGCGGTCAACACCAATGAATTGCTTTGTTTTTGGCGTTGGATCTTTGAAATAGTACTTAATGGTGTCTAAAAAAGGAATATTGTAATCCTGTTTCAATGCATGATTTATCGCTTTTTGAACACTGAATGGTAATTGCTTAACCGTTTTCGTACGTTTTGAATCAAAAGTGGATGCCGGCACCGGATGTGCAATCGTTAAAACTCGTGAATCGGAGCCCGATTGATCATTTGATACTTTTGATTTATCATCGCCACTTGTTTCAATCGCCTCAGTACTTGTCGAACTTTCATGCCTTCGTGCTTTGCGTTGTCGCGGACGTTTTGAATTTGTTTGTTGTGGTTGTTTATATCTTTGTTGAGATGCAAAATCAGGCACCTTTGCATCGGCCAATTCAAATTTGATGATATCACGTGGAACAAAATCCGATCCAATTGCACGTTCACTTGCAGTTGATGGCGTTACGGAACTTGGTTGGCTTGGTGATGCTGTTGATGAATCTATCGTTGTTGTTGTCGTCAATTTCGCTTTCTGAAAACCAATGTCAAATTTATTTCGATTTGATTGCACGCAATTTTTTTTTTGTATTACCCTTTGTTGTTTACGCTGTGGCCGATGTGTAACATCGCGTGTATTGGGACCAGCATTCACAAATTCATTCACTACTACTAACGGTAGTAATAGATACTTCAACACACAATTATAAAAAGAAGAGAAGAAAAGAAAACGGTATAAAACCAAATCAATTTTAAATCACTGTGAAATTAAGATCGAGATTTCATAACGATCGACTGTCTTACCAGAATTAGATGCATTTTCAGTTTTTACTCTTTTTTTTTTCTTTTTCTTATGAATGTTGTATCACAAAAATAAGGCACGAAGAAATTCAATAAAAATGACTTAACCTTTAACACTGAGTGGTAACTTCAAATATATATTCATAAATAATTACACTTTCGATGTGATTTGATGCTATTTGCACGTCGAACAACAAATAATATCTACGTATGTTGTATGGATGAATCGCGATGCTGACGGTCTTGTGGCTTTGTGCCGACTAATTGAAAACAAATCTCGTATATTGTTTAAAATAGACGGTTATTCAATGCATGGACGAAAAGGAAATCGGAAAGTGCAAAAATTGTAAATGAACGCGCGCACACACTCGTTCATTACCAACCAACGAAAAAAAAATTATATAGAAAAACCAGTGTGTAAACGGCGGCATCATACCGACCAGAGAAATACAAATCGAAGGTTTATTTGACTACACATCATACATTCCGCCTCGACGCTATGTACATTGATATGATCTGTTGATTATTTTCTCCATTTCCAACATCCAAACTCGCAAAGAATCGATATATTCGTATGTATTCAAGTGCATTTGATGCACTCATACCGGACGGATACATTCAGTCGTACACACTCGTATCGATGCCGTTAAATGTACAAACGAAGCGCGTACACCTTTCGATTGACAACATGTTCAGAAGCGATGGTAGCTTAACAAATGTAAGCGTTGCTCATTTGTTTGTTTGATCCATAGAAAACGTTTGGTACAACCATATAGCATGTGACACAAAAAACGACCAAAAACAGCAACATTAACCACCACCACCACCACCACCACCACCACCACCAGCAACAATCAATTCAAATGGCAATGTATGATTCGATATTTCCAAATCCGATTAAAAAAATACAAAACCACACTGCACACCGGCTCTTTTCAATTGTAGATTTTCGGATTTAATTCATATAGCCGCCAATTCATCTTAATGCCATTTTATCATCTGTTTGCTTTCTTTTCAAACATGCACTCTGCAATCAAATCAAATGCTATAAATTATGTCGCAACTATTTCGATGTTCAGGTTCATTAAAATCGACATTCGTTTTTTTTTCATGCAAAACAACAACAGCAAATTTAAATTACAAAGTACGTTTTTCTGATAGCATGTATCGCAACAATAACAACATCGAATATGCATAATATTCTCTTTTCGGTGCGCAAAATTTCATAAACACGTATTTCATTTCCATGGACTTGATCTTGGTTTTGCAAAACAAAACACTATACTCTATACACTCGCATGCCGATTTGCCGTCATTTTTCGCATTCGTTCCCTCGCAAAAGTTGTTGCATTCTTCGATAATATAACATATAATAGATACATTTCCGAGATGAAGAGGAAAAGAAATGACGACGCAAAAGAAAAACGAAGCGTTTTTTTTGTCGATCTTTCTTTGTGCTTCGTTCGCGCATGTGTGTTGCTAAACCAGATTTAACTGAGAGCATGAATTTTGTTTTGTTTATACAGATCACTTTCATTGGAGTGCTTAAAATATTTTTTTTTACGAAATCCACCGTTATATATACATGAATGTGGCTGGTGAGTTTTACTCAATCAAATCATTCGTTCTGTCTTTGTTTATCGTTTTCGTTCGCTCTTCGAACCCGTCTTTCACAAAGTGTAATGTTATAAATGTGTTTATAACGTTTTTAACATTCGAAAAGAAAAATCGAAACCGGCTGCACCAGTGATGATAAAGTGGCTGCATTTACATTGAAATTCAATGTGATCATTAAAAACAGCACGAAAATATATGCGAACGCGCAAGTGGTCGTCAAGCAAAATAACAACATTCAATCAATGTAGCGGTAGGTCATTGTCATATGATTTTATTAACCATGTGCATACATTCAATCAGAGTGTCTCGCTTGTGTTGTGTATGTCCAATCGATTCGTTCGGTTGTGAATTCATTACTCCAAAGAAAGTAAAATGAAATGATACGAATTGACGGTGAAAAGAAAAAAAAACGAAGAGAAAAAAAACTTGTCAATGCTAGAAATGGGAACAGGTTTATTTGCTTTAGTGGTAAGGAAATTCAATATTTTTTTACGATTATACATTATTGTAGGTAGTAATAATGAAAAAAAACACATGACACCCCTATAAAGACGACTCGCCGTGAACGGTCGGGTTTAAGTTGGAATAGTTCACATTGTTGTTTCCGTGATTGCACTTATCGAATCAAAATTATGGCGAAATGCTGTCGCTTCTCGCCGCCAAACTCATCCAATTCATTTTTTGTATTCAAGTGTTGCTTGATAGAAATCTTTTTTCTTTTCAAACCGAGATAAAAGAAATAAGTGTTTTTGTCTCTTCTCTCACTCAATTGTTTACATTTTTGCGACAATGTAAAAAAAAATTATGATGCAGATAGAAATTTTTTAATATTCAAATAAGATGTATCATAGATAATGCGAATATAATCGGATTAAAGTGTTATTGAAACAAGTTCGAGACTTTGATGTTTATCTGCAGTTGTTTAATTTGTACGATTGTTTCTTTAATCAGTCTTATATATTGGCAGCTTTTCAACTTATCAACAAGATGGTGATGACAAATCCGTGGGACAAACACGGATTCATATCACTAACAACAATATTAAATTTAGCTACCGTAATTGCTTCCACATGCTTTTTTTTTATTCGCTTCTTCCATTTTTATCATCTATTGAACAACAAAACAGCGTTAACAGAAAAAAAATGATTACTTTCGATTCAAAACGACCGATGCAATCAATTTATGTGGTCACGGCAATGGGAAATAACGTATATTTTATGTAGAGGAACTAAAAATTACCGCATGACCATCCACACACATACATTAAACTTATAATTTTATTGGCATTCAGAAAAGTGGTTTGTTTTACTCACAGAAGTTGGCATGCACAGCGGACGACCAGTTTGTTTCGTGAGTTCGTATTTTTCGATTATCATCATTCAAATTGAGCATAATTAGACTATTGAACTTTTTTGCTTTGATTCATACCTGGCCAACGGCAAGATCAACAAGCACACTCTCGACAAATTTTCTTATTAACATCGTACCATTCGGATGCGATTTTTAACTCTTTTATCACTTCATATTGGTCATTCGTGCAAATGAGAAGAGTTCCACGAATCAAATGAGTTGGAAAATGATTTGCGGCATCGTTTGTAATAATATTGTAACACATCAAGTAACGATTAATTACACCCATTTCAATCAGTGACTTTTTTTCTGAAAGGGTCTATTTACATGACATTAAAACAGCATCAATCAAATTAAAATTTCAATTGTATTTTATAACGAATGATTAATGCAAAAGGGCCAATTAGACTGGATTAAAATTAATTAATTACTGCATTAAGTTGGATTTAAAAAAAACTGTTATCAACATTCTTATTGTACATTTCTTTCAATTTTATTGAATCAACTCAATCTTTTTTCAAGTAGATACATTTTCATAGAATTTTTTAAAAAAAAGGAAAGTTGAGATAATCTTCTTTCATTTGACTTCATAAATAATCTTGGAGCTCTATTTGCTTGTTTCATTTCGTATAATTTCTAAAAAAATTTATTGAATTTATTCATTTTTCTATGGAATCTGTTCTTTTTTCTATGGAAGCTGGAGAAGAGATTTAGTATATTCCAAGACTTCGTCGCGACAAATGTGGAAATTATTCATTCTACAAATCTATTTACAATCTTTAGATTAAGATACACAGAACAAATGCACACCTTCTCTCTTGCAATTTTTTTTAAAGCGCACTCTCTTCGCCACCTCACCATATATGACCCGCAGCTAAAAATATATGAACTGAAACCGATATTAATTACAACTGTTTTCACACTGTTAATCCAAGATTGATTATGATCATAATCGTAGCAATATAGTAATTTGTCTTGTTTCTTTCAACAAGCTTCACCTTTTTTCTACCTAAAAAAAGAGATAATAATCTATGTAAAACAATACAAGAAAGCCTGTCATTTATGAGATGTATGTGAATGCGTCATTTCTGAAGCCTATATATTTCCTTTAAATTCTACTGTTTGACAATATTTTAAACAGATTTTCTAAATTCGAATGATTTCCATCAAAATCTTAGTTACAATGTAATACCCCAAGTGACATAAAACACAAAAAAGAGGTTAATCAACCATACCACTCTCTATTTTTATGGCATACAAATTAACGCAATTTCACATTTGTTTTAAAGAAATCTTTTTATTTGACCATGTTTTAATTTATGTATAAAGTGAATTTAGTCGTAGAAAATTTATTACTTTTTAATCACATTTGCGTCGCGAACGATGGAAAAATTGCAAGAAAAACCAGTTTATCAATAGAATGCAACCAGGAAGAAAAGTTCAAATGAAACTTGATGTGTGTGCATTGTACACGCAAACTGCGTAAAAGAAATTACGCGTATCATACGTTGGAAGAAATTACATAAAAAATCATTAAAAGCGCATAATTTATTGAAAATTGATCGATATATATATTTTCTATTCCGTATTGCCTTTAATAGAGAGAAAAAAATAATGCGAATCTTTGGGCATTTGATTTCGTAGACGACGCAAAATGACGGAAGTTTTTGATAATAATTTCCAATCCATATTTTGTTTGCGGTGAGTTTGTGTTACGCAACCTGTACAACCGATTGAATTAGATACGATGACCAATTTACCCCTATGGAATAGCCTTTATTAGAGCATCTTTTTCGGTGAAGTAATTTTTGTTGTTTTTTCTTTTACTCCAATGAATGTGGAAATGCAACGATAATAGTTATTTTTCTTCAGTGTTAGGCTGGGAAATAAATTGAATAGTTTGCAAATAAAAGCTGCTACTTTATCCATTATATTTATATGAAAGTGTACAGCCGTCCGATGGATAATATCCATTGGATATGTACGCTATACTCGATGAGATGCAAGCAATGCAGAATGAATCGATTGCGTGTTTGGGAAACATGTTTTCGAACACGTCAAACGTGACAGACTATTAGACAAATGAAAGTAACTAACTGGTATAAACGAATTAAATAAATGAATTAAAGACGCGACAAGGAAAAAACTAACATCCAACTGATTGATTGGTTGAAAATATCAAATAAACTGGAACTATATACACAATTAACAAAAAGATCAAGTCACTTTTATTAGGTAAACGTGCTGAAATCTGTTGACACTTTTCACCAAACTGATATTGGATTTGATACGTATTTGTTCCACGAACTGACGAATTTCTATGATCAAACACAAGCGGTTTATTATCCTATAAAAACTTTTCTTAGACGCTGAAGACTACTTACAATACTCTTTTCAATGAGTCATGTATGAAAATAGTTCGCTTCGAAATTAATTTAGTAAATAAACCATTTGAAATTACGATTTATTTATGATTTATATGAAAATATCATTACAAAAATCGACAAAACAATGAATAAAATTTATTTAAGGAAGTAAGTAATACTTTGCGGTAACCAACAGTACCATATTTAATCATTTTCGGATGCAGAATCGGTTGAGGGACCACTGTAATATAAAAAAAAGAATTAAAACTAAAAACTATTTTTTTTGTTCTTCTTGGGTTTTCACTTCAATTATTTGCAATACAACCAAAAAACATAATTTCACTTACACATATTCTATATCGTAACATACTGGACACACGTTTGAAGTCAAAAACAATAATGCTTGGCAAACCCCACAATACCGTTCATCGGGATTACTAATATTCATGCTGTTTTTTTATTTGTTTCTTTAATTTCTCCACAGTACTTACAATGTGAATGTGAACTATTCGACGGCAAAATTAAAGTAAATGTCTCTTCTGAGATAAATGTCAATCTGACATGTTGAGATTTTTATATCTACTGCAATTCGCTTGAAAATGAATTGCTGTTTATATTTTATTTTGATTATTTTAATATTTGATTTGGTGTTGTTTTGAAATCACATTGAAATGTTTACCAAAACCAGCAAGTGCAATTTTTCAGTGGAAGACAATTTTCGAAAGCCCAATATGTGTATCATCATTTAAAATGCAACTCAAGTTCTTTTCCATTACTTCATTATTCAAAAGAACAATTCAGTTGAATTTTTATTTACTTCAAATCAATCACACAAAATTGATTATAATACAAAATTTGTTTGTTCTTTACTCTTTCGTGCAGTTAATTGTGCTTTGTGCTTTGAGAAGCGAAAAATTGTGGAATATGCGATAATAAAAAAATAAGGTAAATTTCGCCACATCATTCGATTTTTGAGCATAATTAATTTTGATCTGTTTGAAAATTTGCGATACTGAATGACCACTAATCAATATTATATGTTTACTTATGACTTAAATATTATTCCACCTCGTAGAAATTCATAATCGTCGGCTGGTGAATGCATTACTGTTTTACACTTAAATAATGAATACACTCCTAAAAGAACTGATTTTTTCATATTTCTAGCAATGAAACATTTTTTGGCAATAAACCAAAATACTAAAATACTCTGATTTTTACTATAGATTTTTTATCCTTTTTATATGCATGTATAATATTTTCATCTCGGAACCTTTTCTTTACCTAAAATCAATGTTGAATTTCAAATGAGCTATATATGAATTTGCGGAAATGTTAATAGTAATCAATATTTGTCGTCTACAAGATTTCATACAGTGAAATTCATTAGATTCTTCTATCGTGGATAAACGTTCCGCATTAAGATGTGATGCTTCACGTAAAATAGTATATTATACTGGAGCACGTTTCACCTATTATGGCCGCCTGAAATGTAACATATTTTCGAAATTGCTATTTGCCTGTAAATTCTTCCTCTATATTTGTTATTCATACCAGAAGCATATCGGTATATCGAAGCGACATATTTGCTTGGTTGCTGATTGGGTTCGACGTGACTGAAGCTGAAAAGCTTTCCAAATTAGAAATTGAGCTGAGAGCAAATTAAATGCCTTATTGCAACAGTTGTTGTCAATCGGTTTCTGATCAAAATGCATGCAATCCAAGATATGAAATTTAAAAGGAATTAAACCGCTTACATTTCAAATGTACTTTTCGACAATGCCGAATCTAAAACGCCGCTAGACATCATTGTGAAAAGTAACAATAAACGAAAATCATATAGTTTCAGTTTTCGGTCAATGAAACCACATACCACAGAATAAGCAAGTGATTGTTCAATATTCGTGCGGTTGGCGTTGTTTTATTTTGAACACCGTGTGCGGCGATGGAAATATGAGAAAAATGAGAAAAATGTTCAAATTAAAAGTCATTTGTAAAATGCTGCAATGAGGTAAAAATGCGTACGCAGGTAGCTTTATTGGCCAATGGTTATGTTTTTCGTTAAGTCCGATTTCATTGGATGTATAAGAATGTGCTGCGTAAGATTTAAATGATTGATGCGCCCAGATGTTGTACACCGCTATTTTTTTCCTTCATTCACTTTCATTTGTACAAATCGAAAGTGCGTCGCTTAATGATTTTCGTGTGACCACAAACCGCAATTAGTAAATCGTTTGCATTTCAATTGAATTTTTTTCCAATTAAAATAACGTATTACGCAAGCAATTAAAAGAAATATTATTATTATTATGGGCTATATTATACGATAGAAAACTTGAGCAAATTTATATGTATGCTTAGCGTTTTAATGCTATTATTAAAATTGAAAAAGAGTCATTTTCTAACCGAGTTTTTTTTTATCCTTGCTCACTTCATCGAATCGAGATAAGATTAAGTGCAACTCTTTACCGGTTTATAACTTTTACTTGTCAAACTAAACACTAACTATCTCGTGAGCGTCCGAATGGTCAATTTCTTTTTCGGTTCGATGTTTATATTTCGCCATTATTCTTGGTTATTATCAACGCCGATTTGAATCAATTCTAATTGCGTGCATGGTAAAAAGCCATCGAGAGGTGGCTGCGCCTTCTTTTTCAATTAATTATCAATTAATGCGATGTTGTGACGTTTACGATCTTTGACGCGCGTACATGTTTTGATAATGACGCGTGTTTTATCGCTGCGTCTGTACCTACATTTTTTTTTTTTCAACCAACATTTTATTATCGTTTGTACTATGTATATTTTTCGAGCGAAAATGAAACCAGCCATTAAGTAAAAGTGCAACAACAAATCGGTCGTTGTGTGACTCGTTTTCACTCTCTTTTCTTTCTTTATTTCATCTCGTTCTCTTTCTCAATCGCACATTTTCACAATGTCTCGAATGCCATTCTCTGATCTCTGTCACATGCAGCTCAAATTTATGGTTTGTGAACAAAAAAGAAGAAGTAATCCTTTTTACCCATTGCCATCATAAGCGACGATTTACTTTCAGCCAATTTCAATGAATGAAACTAAATATGGCAGAGAAGATTTAAAATAAATGATAGCCCATTTCTGTATCACAATGTATGAGAATTATACCGAATCTCGTAATTTGTATGCCGGTTGATCTTATGAATAGCGTTGTTATTATCATGGAACTCACATCGATCACATTCACACGCAGCATACGCTTGAACATGGTTAATTTGTTTTGCTAGTTCCGAATCAAGAATTGTTTTATCTTCACAGCTTCAACAAAATATTCATTTTTATTCACTGGCCGAGGGTGACATAGTCAACAGTAGGTTTACAAAAATCGAGTAGGTGAAACGAAAGAGAGAAAGGGCACATGAACAAAGTTTGTATCTTATTTTATGATTTCAATCAATTTTATTGCCCATATGTATTGAATCGAAAACGGTAACATTTTGAATTTTAATGCGAAACGACAAATCACGGTAACGGTTGAGCAAATATATGCTTTGGTTCAATTTTCAATGAGTAAACATTCATGTCTCTTGATTTTTTGTTTTGAACGGAGTGTGAGCGCCAGTGAATGTGGCCACAGACAGCCTCACATCATCAACGCACCATCAAGCGCATTTATTCGCTCGTGCACCTTCGACACGTTTAGTTGGATCGTGTGGCGTCTGTACAGTAACTCTCTTTTCTCGATTTTCTTCGACTCGTTAGTATCGTTTTCAGTTTCTTCGTGCAATTTGCAATCGATGTGCTCTCTTTTTGGATGCAGTGTTGTGCTGCCGTGAAATTGCTGGATTTTTCGTTCGTTGCTGGTGCTGTTGCTGCGAACACCGACAACAGAGTTATCTCAATAAGCGGGAGGGGACTATTTAATATGGAGCATTTTTAACATTCTAGATCAGTCATAATTTGTGTGTGATAATTGAATGAGCGTGAGTATCAGTGGGTCGCTGTTATGAATACCATTGATTAGTTGGCTCGAAGCATTCAACTAATTATTATTATCGATTCGTTTTTGTTTTTAATGATTTGTTATTACCAATCATTTCCCATCGTCGTCATAATTTTTTCATCATCTTCTTCATTTTGCATCGCAGTGGTTGTCTTCATTACCGCGTCGAATATATGAAAGAATGAAAATAACAGTAAACATAAACTAGTAATAAAAGTGAAATTATATGTTTAAAGTGTGATCGTTTGAACGGCTTTTCGCAATGAAATGGGAACAAAAACAATAATAATGCAGCATGATATTGACAAAAGAAAAACACACACAACACCATACGTTAAACGATAAACAATGGAAACGTTTAAATTTAAAATGAAATTTCCTAGCGGATGCCGCCTCTTAATTTTATTTATTTCGCTCCAATTTTCTCGCGTCCATACATTTCGGTCAATGTATCATATAATATAATTCAAGTGCTTGTTCATAGTTAAAATCGACTTAAATACAAACATACACACACACATTTATTTCTTTTTGTTTACATATCAAATTCTCTCTGGTTCGCTCCCGTGAGCGGAATTTACATCGAGAAAGTGTTGCATTTAATGAGACCAATTCGAAACTACGAATATTTATGAGTTATTAAACGATTCAGTACAACGTATACTTTGCCACTTAACGTTTCACTTTCAACCGACGGTGCAAAGGAAAGACCATTTTTCAGCTTCCGTGACTCTAATTCAACGTTCATTTACTCACATGCTGAGTATAAGTGTTTTTAATCATATGTTTGTTTTAATCTGATCTCATTTTAAAATGTGGCGTTTTTTTTAAATATTACGAATGGTTTATGTCATTTCAATAACAACTTAATTACTTTATACTAACGAGAAATTTACAAGATCAAGTCGATCATTTCACCGCAACGGTGACATTTGCGTGCAGTGAACAACGGTCGGTGAAAAAACTCAACACATGAAAATTGATCGTTTGACATTTTTTTCTTTTTACTTTTGAAATGACGAAGAAAATTATTGTATAGGCTAGAGAAAATTAAAGTGTAAATATACATTTCAAGTTTCTATTGACTGATGGATGGAAAGTATATCAAATTGTGTGTGTTTTTCAATGGTTCACACTCAATTATTACATCACACGAACGTTGATGCGCTTGTCAAAAGAAACTATAATTGAAAAATTCAATCAGCCAATTATCATTGGATTTCGTTACAAAAAAAATCGCATCATTTTCTCGCAACGTTCGTTGCCAAACGAATTAAAAGAAAATATAAGAGCTGTTACACTTAAATTAAAAACAAATCATTGAACACAACAAAGACCTTAAGCAAGTATTTTGCATTTTTTAGGTACATGAAAGAAGCGAGGGACAAAGACATCGACAAAATCAGTTTTATTTTTATTTCATGCTTTCCAAAATGCTTGAAAACAAGGTAATTCATAATTTCCAGATTATCATCAACGTAGCAATATAATCGTGACTATTAAATGTGAATCTATTCATATAATTTTTTTAAAATCTAAATATAAATTTTTTTCTCATTCGAAAATTCGTAATGCAATTGTTTTAGATAATTGTACTGGCGTTATTGATTACCGGATGTTATTCAGCCGATGACAATACAAAAACAATCATTACAGTTAACGCAAACGCAACAAACACTGACGCAATATTTAATGAAACGATTTCGTCAACCACCAAATTACCGGTGTCATCAACGACTACTACTACTCAATCAACGACGACGACAACGACAACCGCGACACCAACAAGTGAATCATTTCCATTGTTAGAAGATTTAGTGTCAGCCGAACAGGCAGCCGTGGATAATGATAAAAATTCCAACGACGAAAAAAATACCGCAAAACGAACAATTAACAGTAAATTCACTGGGCCAATTGTTGTTAACGAAGAGGTTAATTTGTTTAGACCAGCCGATGATTTTACGCGAAGACAGCGGATAAATGTTCAAATTATTGAACCAGAGGCGCATAATAATGGGCAATTTTTAAAACAAACCGTATTTATTCGGCAAGAAAATAATACAGTGGTAACGTCAAAAACTACAACCACTTCAACAACGGAACGCCCATCACGGCGCAAAAATATTGTAGCCGAACAAAAGTTTTTAGCACCAATTCAGGTTGGTTCAAGACTATCGAATGATGGAAGACCAAAACAATTACCCGATGAGGATTGTGATGATCCAACCGATCGACCAAATGTTGGTGTAACCGAGCGACAAAATCGAGTTTTAGAAAATGTTGACATTCAACAAAATACGAAAATTCAAAAGATCATTTACAAAGATGAACCAAAACAAAATTTAGTATTTGGCGCTCGAGTATCAAGTACTACACGAAATCCATGTGAGCAACCTTGTTCAACGACAAGAGCATACAGGCCATCGCCACGAATAAAAACATTTAATACAACGCCGTTGCCGGCACCGCGTACTTTTACAACACCACGAATTGTAACGACACAAATTATATCGACTCCACGCGTATTAACCACACCACCAACATTGATAACATCCACTGTTACTCCTGTGCCTGTTCAAGCACCTATAAAACCAGTTACAAACTTTGTTCCGGTACATCATGCCGTCGTCACTGAAAAACCAGTCTACATTCATACTCATTCACAAGTGCCAATTATTCAAAAACAATACGTACAATTACCACCGCAAATCATCGAAAAACCAGTCGTGCATAAGGAAATTGTTCAACTACCCCCACAAATTCAAGTTGTTGAAAAACCAAAAGTTGTCATTCAAAAGGAATTCATTCCTTCGCCACCGCAAGAGAAAATCATTCCGGTTGAAGTGGAAAAATTGGTGGTGAAAGAAGTACCCATTACGAATGTCATCGAAAAACACATTGAACATCCACCAACGATTGTTGAAAAATTGGTGCCATATCCAGTTGCGAGCAAACCAATTGAAGTGGAAAAAATCATTCACGTTCCTGTTGAAAAACAAATTCCGGTTTGTTGATTTTTGCTTGTTTTTTCCATTTTATCTGCATATTTTGCTTTCTTATGAATTATATAAGCACATTTACTTAGACTATAGAAAAAAATGCTCAATTTTATTTCAGATAAATCACATCGTTGAAAAACCCGTGGCCGTTCCATACGTTCAATATGTTGATCGTCCAATTCACATTCCATATATTTTACCTGTTGAAGTCCCTGTGGCTTATCACTGGCCCTTTTTATGTTCGTATCAATTTCATTTTTTTTTTTTTGTTATTTATATGATCTCTTTTTAAATTCGAAATGTGAAATTACTTTCAAGGCATTGAAAAACCAAAATTATATTTCAATCGGCTATAATATTATTATCTATCTTTTTCTGTGTAATTTGTTTATAGTAAAGCAACCGATGCCACCGCCGCAAAAGTTTATAATAAAAACAACAAAATATGGCAAAGGGCATGGTTTATTCGATTGGAAACACAATCATCTAAAGCATATAAAACACGTCATTATAAAAAAGCCAAATCATATTCTAGCTGATGATATCATAGCGCCGCCAACGATAGACTCAATTGGATTATTACCGCCACCGAGGTAAATAAACGTATTATTTACATTTTGATGATATCCACTTATACGTTTTTCAACACCTCATTATTTTTATATCAATGAGTAATTCATACTGTGAAACGAATGATTCAGATAATTATAGTACTGTTCGTTGATTGGAATAATGACACAAAGAAAAACCGACATTTATGTAACGATATTATTTCTCTTCGCAGATTTCAACCATATATAAATGAGGATTTCGGTCCAAAAGCGTCAGCGTCAATAAATGTGGTGTCGGCCGTTTTGCCAAACTCTGTGCACAGCAGTCGGGATCAATTTTTCGAACCATCGCCAATTAGCAATGGTTTCAGTGGTTACGATAATAAGCTGAAATTTGTTGATTCATTTTCGAAAGATATCCGATGGGAGTATGGTTTCAAACCGCCACTCGTTCCAAGTGTAGCAATTGATGAATTCGGAAATCCACTCAACGAACATTAAAAAAAACCGCCAATTTAGCCATAAAAACAAAATACAAATTAAAATCTGTACATATCGAAAGAAAACAAATGTTGTTAGCTAAACTGATTTCATATGGATTTTTTGGAAACAAATTCATACATAATCGATGATAATATTATCGAAATGTTGACTTTTATTTTTTATTTTAAGTTTTAAAGTTGTTTTATTGACAATAATACTCTTAGGATTACTACTAATTGAATGAGTTGATTTTGTTTTGAATAAGAATGGACGTTAGATATTTTTTCTAAGTAAGACTTTTCTTCATCCATTCTCTAGCTTGTATGTAAATACATATTTATTTTTTATATCTATTTCGTTTAATACGACGATATAATTTATCTAATAATAACATAACTCTACTTAATACTGATACATAAATCAGTCACATCATATCAAATTGATCAAATTTGGTTGTAAGTCTCATTTGAGAGAAAAGAAAATGGATTTTTTTTGATAATATTCATTGTCTTTTCATTTTCACATTCCATAAGGATCACTTTATTTTTGGTTGTAAGCACCTATGGTTCATTTCTAACCAAATATGATTCATTTCTTATCGTAAATCACAATATATTTGTCATTAAGATTGTGTTGGCTTAAATTATCCTTTCTTATTATTTATTGCCAGCAATTCATACATTCCATTTGACCAGGCAATTGAATAACGTAATAATTTTATTAAGCGATGAAAAAATGTATTAAGGATGTACCTAGAACTAGATAAAGAACTTTTCGATCAATCAAAGTGATTCTTTTTTTTTGGTTTTCAATGAGTATTGTTCGAAGGGAATAAGATAACAAAGCACGTGTTCACTTTAGATAATGTCTACGCAATTGGCGAATTGGTTAAACTAAGATAGACCTTTCCTTACAAAGAAAATTCATTCAATAAAAAACACCCATTATGAGTCATAATACGAGCTGCCACATCTTGATTGCCTCTATGCAATTTCACTAATTACTACTAATTGTCTGGCTACACATCTTACTCGAAACTTATGGGAATATTGAGTTTAAAAAAATGGTATAAGAAATTATTATCGCCTACACTTCTGATATCATTTATAAATGCAATTCAATCGTTGATTAAACATTTATTCAAAAGAAAGGCAGGTGCATTTTAGGTAATTGCTAAAACGTGTGTGAACAACTTGTGGAGTTTGACCTCTTTTTCTTTATATTCAAGGGAATTTAAACCGTCGGTATTGTATCGTAAACTTCCGTTACTTAGAAATGCAATTCGATTTTCACTGGGCGCCTCTTGGTTATGTTTTAGCATGGTGTATTGACTATGATCGGGACCAAATCGGCAAATGTCAATTTTTTTCGCCTGCAAACGCTCATAAAAATCATCATCTTCACCTCCCCAACCTGAAAACTGGACATTTAATATGTGTGATTAGAATATGACATAATTTATAAATAAAAACACTGAAAACTTATAATGAAATAAAGTGACTAATGATTTTAAAAAACTATTTTTTCATCATATCGATGAAACCATATCATTAAACAATTGTTAGTTATATAATCAATAGCATGCAATATGCTTTTTAATATAACCCCGTAATTCATAGTCAAATTTCTAGTTCTATTTACCTTATTCGACATTCCGTTGATAAATTGATAAACTTTGGTTTCCATAGATACAACACCTCCAAACAAACCGTGGTACAGCAAATTGAACCGAAATTTATCCAAACTTGAGCACATATGGCGGGGTTTACGAGTGCACACATAGAGATTTCCCAGATTCATCGGCATAAGATCAACATCATGCAGAATCAGACATGGAAAATCAAATTGACTAGCGTATACGAAGCCGATATTGAAGAGCATTGCACGATTGAATGGTTTTTGATCGTATTGTTCGATTACGAAAATCCTGTAGTGTATCAGTTGTTTACGCAAAAAGTTATGAATATATGTGAGAAACGCGTCCAATTGTTTCTCTCTTTGTCTGTAAACAACAATAACGGCCGTACTATATTTTGGTGCACATGTCGATGGCATCCATTCGCCACCCAATCGTATATCACTTCCATCTAATAACGTACTGATGTACGGTTCACGATACATAAATTGATTTTCACTTATCACATTGTTGTAATCGCAACTGAGTTTGCCAGCAAATTGTTGGGTCACATTTGGTGTTGTTCTCTCAATAAGCTCATCCAAAATCTCATCGGATGCTATGTACGGATAATGCGGCGCATACCGATTTGGCCAAATACATATTAAAAATGTAATAGATACGGCAAATCGAAGCCAATTCTGGCGCAGAAAATGAACCAATTTTACGATGAAAATTTTACATAAATTCAACCGCATATTTAATTAGATGTGTGTGTGGTTGCCTTTATCCGAACATGGCACAGTGTATAAAACACCGCAATACGCTAACACAATTTATTTATTACTGTCACTTGGTATTCATTTAAACGTCTTGTTTTGTACAACGGCAATGTTCACATGAAAATAGTGCAGTCGCGTGATAAGTGTGAATAAAACCGAACCGTTGCAGAAAAATGATGACAGCTATGAAACGTCACTTTTTGATGGTTCAAACTGATCCAGTTTACAAAGACAGCGGATGAGATTTCAAAAATGAATATTATTTAATGAGAATATTTTTTTAATTTGAATTGAAATTACAAAATTTTCGAATTGATTTGAATGGTATCCGCTGAAATCTCATTTATTTATAAAAAAATGACAAAAACTCTAACAAAAACCAAAATATTAAAAGAGAAAAATCCGATGCATATTCCAATGTGATATGTGAACGCAACTTCATGTCGTTTCAAACAAAGCACTAAAGCGGTTCAGAATTAACAAGAAAACATTCAGTATGTCACACGTCACACCCAGCCTCTGTGTATATGTTGTGCATAGGAGAAACGCTTGTAACACATAATAAAACAGTATAGTATTGTATGTTTATATACGTCACTCAAACATAACAATAATAAGAAGTGAGCGAGACAGAGGAATAAAGACATACAAAGACATCAATAAAAAAACTTCATACAAAATCCTCCATTTTGGATTTTTTCATAAAGCAGTTTTTGGTGTTGTTTCTCTTCGTATTCGGGGCATTGTTCACGTAAAAGTTTTATTTCTTTAAATAAAATTTGGAACATTTAGTTTTGTGAACTTGTCAATTAAAGTGTTTGTGTAAAATTGTTTCGAGTGTTTTGAAGTACACTTGATTCAAGATAAAAAAAAAATTTAAAAGGTTTCGAAACCTCTAATATTTTGTGAATGCCTAATGTCAGCATTATCGCATCTATATTTGGGAAGTGAACCGAGTGAAGCGACTATTTACAAACGACGATACAGTCGCTCTGAATTGGACGACGAGAGTGCCAGTGCTCAAAAATACGACAGAATGGATGACGAAAATAATCAAGATCGCGAACGATTTGCAAGTCGTGAAAATCACTGTGAAATCGAAAGAAGGCGACGCAATAAAATGACTGCCTACATCACCGAATTATCCGATATGGTGCCAACATGCAGTGCACTAGCACGTAAACCAGACAAATTGACCATTTTACGAATGGCCGTTGCTCATATGAAAGCACTCCGCGGTACGGGCAACACAAGCAGCGATGGCACATACAAACCATCATTTTTAACAGATCAAGAGCTGAAGCATCTCATATTGGAAGCTGCTGATGGTTTTTTGTTTGTTGTCTCGTGTGACGAAGGTCGAATCATTTATGTGTCAGATTCAGTGACGCCAGTGTTAAATCATTCACAAAATGATTGGTTCAATACATGCTTTTTCGAGCAAATTCATCCGGACGATCGTGAAAAGGTTCGTGAACAATTGTCAACGCAAGAACCACAGAACAGTGGACGAATATTGGATTTGAAATCGGGAACGGTGAAAAAAGAAGGTCATCAATCATCGATGCGTTTAATGATGGGATCAAGACGTGGTTTTATATGTCGTATGCGTGTCGGTAATTGCCATTCAGAAAGCCATTTGAATCGTTTGAAGCAGAAAAATTCACTTGGACCAGCCGGAAGTGATGGTGTTAATTATGCCGTTGTTCATTGTACTGGTTATATAAAAAATTGGCCACCAACTGATATGTTTCCCGGCGGCCATATGGAACGCCCACAAGACGATGGCATGCATTCGCATTGCTGTTTGGTGGCTATTGGCCGTTTGCAAGTTACATCAACCGCAAATTCAGCCGATTTATCCGCAAATAATCCATCTGAATTTATATCACGTCATTCTATCGATGGTAAATTCACGTTTGTTGATCAACGTGTTAAAAATTTATTGGACTACGTGCCAACCGATTTACTCGGAAAAAGTTGCTATGATTTCTTTCATCCGGATGATCAGGCTCATATGAAGGAGATTTTTGATCAAGTATTGAAACAAAAAGGTCAACACTTTTCATTGATGTATCGCTTCCGTTCGAAAAAATGCAATTGGGTTTGGATTCGAACACAAGCCTATGCATTCATGAATCCGTATTCGGATGAAGTTGAATATATCGTTTGCAATAATAGTTCGGGTAAAACGATGCATCCATTGGCCACCGGCAATACAACGCCAGACAATGATCAACCATACAATCCAACAGCAACAGCACCAGGAATTGATTATACACTACAACAGCAACAACAACAACAACCCGGAGGCAATAATATTTATAACGCACACGGAATGATGTCGCATATGTCACCACAAGCCAACGTTGTTCGGCCGAACAGTGAACAAAATCCAGTTGGCTACGTCTATGAAGCGACTCAATCGCCAATTGCATATGGAGCAAATGCATCTCAACAACGACAACCAGTCTCTGAAACCTGGAATCAAGTAAGCCCATCACGTTCACCGAATGCACCACCGACATATACTCAATTGAGTGGTTCACGTGCACAACAACCACCGCCACCACAACCGCATCAAAACTACCATACAAATCAACCAAATCCATCGATGTGGGGATGGCAAACAAACCAAACTGAACAGGGACCAGTTCCGGTTGTCACATCGGCTGGACCGTCACACGCGACGAATGCTGGCAATGGAAACAGCGGCGAACTGACCGAAATGCTCACAATGCTCGATCAAAGCGGAGGCACTTCATTCGAAGACCTTAACATTAATATGTTTACAACCCCATTCGAATAAGTATAATTATTATCTATATATTCCAATTTTTATGTTCATTTTTTTATGATATTGAACTAACTTTTTACTAAACAAATTTTAACTGATAAGAAACTGTGCATCGTGTGTTTTCGATATTATACAAATTTTGGCTTCAATGTTTTTTTCTGTTTTTTGTTTTTCATTTAACGAATGTAAAACTTTGATTTACTAGAATTTTAAGGTTGGCAGCTGCTGGTCGCGTGTTTTATTAGTTTTTCAGTTTTCAATATTATTCCCACCTGAAACAAAACAACTACTTTGTACTGTTGTTATTTGAAATGAAAACAATTCCGCTGATAAGAAACGCTAGTAAAATTTATACACATCGAATAAAATAGACTTAATTTTCAAAACAATGCTTAAAATAGCATTCTCTTTTATTCAAAATTGATATTTAATTTGAATGGGAGTGATAACGAACAAACAAACAACAAAAAAATCATTAAGACGAAACTAAATTTTACAGAATGATATTTATTTCTTCATATATATTTTTTCGAGTTAACTAACGAAAGAGAATGTAAAATCAAATGAAACTCACATGTCGAATGGGCTTATGAGGCGAACGATTTGTATTTTTAACAAATAGACATTGTAATATTTACATATAGAAAAAAATTCACAAATGAACATATTTTCATTAAGTTTAGTACAGACATTTTTATTTTCTTTTTTTCTTATTCTATTTTATCTTCGACATTAACATTTACTATATTTTTTTTTGTATTTAATTCTCTGTATTCAAGCTGAGGAAAGAGAAAAAAAAACAATTTGTAGCTAAGGCTCACATTAACATGCAATACACATCTTATTTGAATAAATCAGTTTGTACGTAGAATTTAAAATGACCCATTTCGGCAGTATCACAATCTTATTTATTGTGAACGATACGGATTGATATATGTATATGTATACAACCAAAACTTCACGCACGTATTTTATTTTATAATTTTTCGGAGGTCTCGACAAATCTAACAAAAATTTATTTTTTTTAGCTACTAAGAACCTTTTTGTATTTCTAAACAATGCAGATCAAAAATAAATCAAACATTTTTTTTCTTCTCTTTATTTTGAATAAACCGAAATAAACGAAAATTATAATTGATGTTTTATTTTCTAACCATGGATAATATGTCTTAAATTTAATTCTTTCCGATACAATTTCAATTTTGGCACACAAAAGACCGTGTCAATTTACAGGTAACGTAATTCACAGAACTGAGTAATGAGTTCTATTCTGTTGTAATAGCACCTTCTTCAATTGATTGCGTTAATAAAACACCGAACAAACGGTAGTTTAACAAATGACACTCTCGCTAAACATTGAAAAAAAAACCACAAAATGTCGGCCACTTCAAAATTATCAAAATTTATCTACCTTTTCCAAAAATGGGAAGATAATTGTGATCGCTTATTCGATCATATCGTACTTGCGCCTGTTTTCATGTAGTCAAATAAAAACAGAAATTATTTTCAAATAAATATTTTTTTATTTTATTTTGGTAATAGAAAAGCACAAAAAATCATGATTTTATTCGAATCTCAAAAGGTACAATATCTTTGTATTAAATCACATGTCGTCAATTCATTTGTTGTACGTGAGATGTACGTTTTTCCCAATAATACTATCAACTTGTGTTGAACTACTGGTCGTATATTGGCTTGGTTTCAATGTCATGCAATCGATCTCTTCAAATAGTTGTGGCAATGAATTTAAATCGCAATTGGAATTCTCTTGACCGAATTCATCTCCAACCATTTTGAAATTAACATCAACTCGTGATCCGTCGATGTTTGAATGTTCAATATCGCTGTCGCTTAAAAATGAATAATCATCGCGAAATGTTTCTAATGCAGCCGAAGACAGTTCCAGTAATCTATTTTCCGGTTCATATCTAGAATTCAATCAAATGAAATTAATGAAAAGAAGAAAAAAAAATGATCGAAAATCCTTGTTGCATACCCAATTTGTTGAAATCGATGTGCTGAATGCTGTTCGTGTATTTCATTGAATTTAATTACATACTCATCGATAGACTGATTGATAGGCGTTTGTGGTTGTTGGAATTGGCCTTCGCGCGAGTCCATTATTTGACTTAAATCGTGTGTTAAATCTTTAAAGTAATCTGCTTGATTCTGTTTAATCGAGTCTTCAATCTCTTTGCTGTGTTCTTTTCGTTTGTGTTGAAGCAATCGGCTGCGTGATGCATACTGTTTATAACACCACACACCTGGGGTTGATTCACATAGAAAAGAATAGAAATTAGTTAGAAAGTATTGGAAATAATGGGCAAATAATCGAAAGAAAGAACACTACATACACTGATGAACATTCGTTGTGATGCTACCAACATTGGCTGAAAATGATGGATTCGGTACCATGGGGTTTTCACAGTCTTCTGGTTTATTATACCGCGTTGACATCGGCAATTTTTGGCCCGGATGATATTTTATAATGTGTGCTTTCCGTTTCGAACTCGATTTGTACGATTTATCACAATATTGACAATAGAAAAGGCGTTCCGTTTTCAAAATTGGCAGCCGAAGTTCGTGGATCGAATCGATTCGAATATCTGGATGACGCTTGGCAAGATGATTGACCAACATTCCTCGTCGTTTAAAACCAAGCTGACAATGCTGACACTTATAAATAAATCGTTCATATTCGGTTGGCGGTACTTTGGGCTTGAATCTTTGCTTTGTTGGTGATTTTTTCGAATTTGTTTTCGACAATAATTCATCATCAGAATGAAATGATTTTTCATCTGAATAAATGTGGCCGTTTGTTTCTTCAAATATATCATTTGCAGGTTGTTGTTCTTCTTCCAAAAGCTTCATCGGCATTGTGTTCAATGGTTTATTTTCGATTCGTTTGTTATTATTTTTATGGATTTCAGTTGAATGAAAATTAAGGATATGTTCGCGTAGTTTATCTGGAAATGGTAATGAAATGTGAGTATTTTTGTGAATTTTATTTGAAACTACGTCGTTACCTTTTCGTTTAAATTGTTTATCACAGTCGGCACAAGAAAATTCTCGAAAATCTGAGTGACTGAAGATGAAAAAAATGCAATGAATTAACATGTTTCAACACAATTCGAAAATGGGTTTACCTTAACTTATGTTCTTTGAGTTTATATTTCGATTTGAAGGCTTTGCCACAATTCAATTCATCGCACACAAACCGATTGATCGTATGATTGATTCGAATGTGTTTGCGAATTGATTTGTATTTTGGAAATTCTTTTGTACAATGCGGACATTTATACTTTCCGTTGGTCTGACAATGGATTTTAACATGATCTCGAAATTGGAGCGTATTTTGGTATGTTTCGGAACAATATGGACATTTACAAAGGCCATCTTTTGACTCATGTTTTTTGAGATGCATGCTTAATGATGACGGTCGATGTAAGTTCTTGAAACAAATGTGACATTTAGTAGACAATAGCTCTTTATCATCATCATTAGACAAACGATGTTCCTGCAATGAGAAAAAAAATGAAAAAATGTGGGAAAGGAAAAAAATTTTAAATGCTTACCTCAAGCTTTTCTGCAGTCTCAAAACTTCGCTGACACTTTTGACACACAAACCAGTTTTTAGTTCCATTTGTGTTTTTTTCTTCAGTCAATGGTTGCATTTTCATCACAGAATCTTCGATGGTTAATCGCTTGTGTTCAGCATCAACTTTTACTCGTTTATGTTCGATGTCAACCGCATGCACAGCGTTTGTGTGCTCTTTGTAGCTGAGAAATTTTGAGAATACCTTGCTACAATAACAACATGCATATCGAACTGTGGGTCCGGATGTACGTGATTTCTTTGATAAGGCTAATTTTCGCATACGAATTTTACCGGTATTTAATCGATCTTTGCCTTTATTCGGTGATGTTGAATCGTTTGGTTTAGTTGGTGTGGTTCGAAGCACAGATTGTACTGACGTTTCTTTTGTTTTTTGTTCATTTTGATGATCATCCAGAATTTCATTGCTTGATGGTCGCTCGTCAATATTCTTACATAGGTATTCATTCGATTTCTCTTGCTTTCTCGGAAGCAATTGATCCAAAGAGTACTTTTGCGCGTATTCTTTGCTGTATCCAACACGTAGCTCTTGTTTGGGTGCTATTAGTTTACAACATTTGAAATATAGCTGCGAATTTATTACACACAACAACAGATTTTGTTCGCGATGCTTCGTTGCTGTTCGCACAAAACGCATCCAATTTGAAGTATCTAAAAGGTAAGAGCATCGCAGAAAAATTAAAACTATAAAGAAGCCATAAGAAAACCATAGATTTATTGCCTAAAACGATAAAAAATAAAATTCACATATAGTTGGCGCTGCATTCTATGCAAACTTGTTTTCCGTTGCAACGGACTAAGTGGAAAGTATACGCTTATTACATAGAATGTAGCGCCAACTATACGTGAATTTTATTTTTTATCATTTTAGGCAGTAATCTTATCGCTTCTTTTGAAAAATAAATAAAATAAAAAATTAACTCACTCTCATTCGAAACGTCCAAAATCGAATTATGACTTAGAAATAGTGATGGATAATGTGGATTTGATTCTCGATATATTTTGATTTCATGTTTATTCAGCGTCTTTGTTTCACCCACAAATGGTCCAAATTTCATATGCAGTGGAATTTCGCGCTTGGCAAATACAGTTTGTTCTGAAATAAAACAATCAAATTACTATACATTCATGTAGTGTAGAACCCCGATTCGTTGTTTCGATAACTATGACAACCATGAGTTTGTTTACAATATTTATACCATGATTAAATTCATTATAGTGAAGAGATTTTCAAACAAGTTGACCTTGGTTTGGTGAAAAACAATAATTTCTGAAGTATTTTGGAAAATATTTGAAAAATTATTTTGTACCAAAAAAAGATGGCTTATTGGTCATCAAACGGTTGTCCATCAAAAAGTTGTATACATGATTGTACATTCGAATCGGAATACAGCCATGCATATAAAAAACTTTCATACACAAATTATCGTGAATACTTTGAAGTGCCAGTTCCGTGTTCGCGATTTGTTTTTCCCCAGCAGTTGTATGAGCGTGGTAATCAATTGATTCCACCAGCATTATCAAAGTATAATTCAACATATCGTGATGATTACAAGCCATGTGAGAGAATGAAACCGAAGACCCAAACACCGAATATTATTATGCATTCAAGGCCAGAACATCAATTTGTCGATATTAACGTAAAGAATTTTGGTTATGAAAAATATTTGGATATTTATGCAACAACAAAAACATTGGACCATCGACCATTTTCACGGAGAGAAATGAAGCACGATGCAATCACTGTTTGGGATCTGCTTAAAATACCGAAAACACGAGGCCAAACAATTCCATTGAATATACCGATTCCGAAACAGGATTTGGCAAATCAATCGAAAATAAATCGATCGAAATCAAGTGACTTCGTGCCCAACAGAAGATTAAGCGAATACCAAGATCAATTTACCAACAAATCGCATTTTTGTTGCAGATGCTAACAAATATTTTAAAATTTTCGATCTTCCGATCAAAATACTTACCGGTTGCAGCAGCACCATTACTTGTGTCAAAGTATAGATAGGACGTGGGTAAAGTAGCTAGAGCTCGGCTTGGCACAAACTTATCAACCACCAACACTAAAAAATAAAATCATATTGAATCAATTTTTCGATATAAAAGCCATTTTCACTCGGTTTTCTCTGAAGTCATAATATCATTTAGATCACTTCAAAAGCACTATTTTAATTAAAAATACATTGAATTTTGATGAGTTTTTGAACTCTTTATCGAATAAAATTTATTTACTTTCAAACAATTGAATTTTTTTTAAATGTGTCTAATTATTTGAAAATTGTTCAAAAGATAATGACATGTGTTAATCTGAAGTATATCAAGGTGGCGCCATCAGTTTTTAGCAAATGTCAAGTTTGCAACCCAATTGTCAGTAATCTATCGGCGTCGTGTATTATTTCATTGGCTGTCAATATATAAGCACCGAGCTCAGCTACAAACACAACAAGTTCAATTGATTTTTTTTAATCAGATTCATTTAAAGAAAAGGTTTGTTAATTTTCTCTTATTTTTCAAAAAACACGAAATCGGAATATCTTCTGGAATTTTGTCTTCAAATATTTTTTTGTAGAAGAATGGACAACGAACATAAACTCGAAAATGCAAGTAACGATGAAATTGATGAGACTTCATCAACAATGAGACCAAATTCTGTGGCCTCCGATGTTTCAAATGCCTATGTGCAGGCGCAACCATTACTGATCCTCAATGAAGCAGCGAGTGCGTTAGAGAATTTGGCAGCCGTTGAGGCTAATGACACTGGAAGTGGTTCATCAGCTGTTGTTCCTGGGACAAGCAAATCGATAATTTCAAATGATTCAATTGCTGTTGTACCAACAATTGATCGACCAGATTCATGTCAAAGCAATAGTTCTGATGATAGTAATGAAAGTGAGGATAACCCGGATGTTCTTAGTCGAGAGATGGATGCATCCGATAGATTATTTGGTGAGCTATTGGAAAGAAATTTATCGCCAAATCTTCGAGAACAAATCAAACGGCTTAAAACTTCGAACTCTCGCATAAAAAAAGGGGTGAATCGAATGATAAGGTATGAAAAGAAGAAAGAACTTTGCGAAAAATTGAATAGTGAGTTAAATTTTAAAAAAATGTCCTCTTGTTTTTCCAGCAAAAAAAATGATCAAAATCAAAATTAGTGCGCAAAATTTTCAAATTATTATTAATTTTGTATATTTTCCCTTGTAGACGGGGGGATTGATAAAATATGTTTATGGGATCATCAAAATCATGTATGTCAATCGAATGTGAATAAATATTTCAAATTGATTAGATTCTAGATTATAAGCAAGAAAAATATCAATAAAAAGTGTTCTTCAAACATACGTGCATCATCATCCTTTCGTTTAGTTGTTTTCTTTCGTCTTGATCGTCTTAATAAAATATTTTCGTGTGATTTATCGCTGTCACTGTTTTTCTTAATAAATTCCATGTCATTAATGTCAACATATTCATCGGTGGCTGGCTCACAGTTATTTTGGAAGAGTTCATTTGAAAGTGTTTCCGATGTCAATGGTTTTGGCATTTCTTTTCCACAAGCTGTACTTTTTGTCGTTGGATTTGTATAAATTGTGTGCGGTATATTGTCAACATGATTCTCAACATGGGCATCTGTGTAGTAATCAATACTATGGTCTTTTGGACTTTTGATAGTGTTTAAATATTGTTGAAATTGTTCATCACGGGCCGTTATGTCATTTACAGCAGCCACTGAAATAAAAAAATCACATTCATGTTTTTTTTTGCTTTCAAACCCGTATTTTTAATGGAACTTACACAATGTAGACATGGTACTCTCAAGAAAGCGTTGGCTCGATGAATCATTTGACTGCATTGTTGGATGACATTGATAATTTGTGTTATCATTTAAAATATTTACATTTGACTGCGTTCCATACTGATTCGAATTATTAATCACATTGGTATTTTCATTATTTAAAATAAATTCAACGTGCTGCATATCCAAACCGCTGGTGTCCATTGACTTTGAACTGACCGGAATCGTTTGATTTGATTCCGGATTTGTGATGAAATTGATGGGAATTTGAAATGGTAAGTCATGCATTGTATTTTCACGTTGATTGAATGTGCTTTGTATTCGGCTAATGCTTTGTTCGACATAATCCGGATCGGCCAAATCAACTGGAGCCGATAGAATAGGTAATAATTCATTTGGGCACATTGATGTTCCATCGATTAGAATATTTTGAACATGTCGATATAGGTGTCCGTTTTCATCTTGCATTAAAATTTCTTGATCGTTACCCGTATTTATTTGGTTTATTTGATGAATGGCGATTTGATTTTTATCCATCGATTCAACATCGTTTAAATGCTGTTGAATGTGATGCGTTTCATTCAATACCAAATTGTTGTCAATTTGTGAATCAGTATTCACAATATACTCTTCATTTGGATTGTGATTCAAAACAGCATTCACATTATCCAAATCATTCGGTCGAATGAATGTATTTAGTAATTGTGAATCCGAAGAGACAATGTACTTAATCGATTGTGGATCGCCCAGTTCAATTCCAGGTGGTATATTGGTCTCGTCCTTCACAAGTTCAATGGCATCGCCAATCGAATCCATATGATTGCCATTATTTGTCATCGACGGCACAAATATAATATTGCTGTACGTAATGCAATTGGATGTCGTTTCGCTAACTGGTACCAATGAAATGTCCGAAGCATCGGTGAGTTCATTGTAATTCGATGGAATTGCATGATACGGTGCAATAACAGTTGTTTGTTGTGCATTTGAATCGGTGACCGATGGTGGTGGTGGGCTATATTCCGCTGCCGAACACATGTTTGGATCAAATGTTTTAAAATGATCGGCGAAAACATATTGGTGTGACGCATGTTCCATGGATGGATCGACTGAAAAAAAAAACGATTCACATGAATAAAAACAATGAAATCATCAAAATGTCACACATTTCTTACCTTGAATGCTTTTGCCATTGCTATTCGAAATATCCATTTGTGAACACTTTTTTCGATGTTAATGCCACATACTTTGCGTTTCGAATTAATTAACGAGCGATGTCCAAAAATAGAGACGAACAAAATTTGCTAATTTTAATAATAATAATGGAAAGGCAACACAGCGAGTGTAAATGTCAGTATATAGAAAATAAATTTTGTAAACAATGACGTTTCTTGGTGCGTTGCGAAACGTCAGATTCGAGTGTCAAATCGCAAACATTTTTCTCCACACGCATACACACATTTGGAGAGTTTACGGAAAATGAAAGAGATAGATTGCATTGCGTACGGGTCTATGCGGCAAACTCATATAAAATTCAACGGTCGACTTCATTGAAGATGTCATTTGAAACATGCATTATAATATATTCAATGTGATCACATACGGCTGCTCAGTATAGTTAAATAACCGCTTTGCGACGACAATCGAAGCGATGCATATGTACACATTTTGTTGCGGTAGTGTCGTACACCCATTCTTTCTTCTCATTCATGTTTGTGTGTGATGGGTACGGTAGTCAACGCTTTATAGAGTGCTGCGTGTTTGCCATCGAAAACTCGATGAAATTTACTTTTCAGTATAAGTTGAGCGTTCAAACACGGTCGGTCGGTCGTAGACTGACACTTTTCTCGGTGCATTCTTTTTTTTAATTTAAAATCAAACTACAACAACAATATAGAAGAGACAACAAAACGCATTTACCAACATAATCAACGCCCCAGACAACAAACATCTAAACAGAACTAGAGAAAGAACAACAAAACAAAACTACTATGTGCATTGAAAGATTTTAGTTGTAAATTATGTTCCGTATTCAATTTTTGTATGCAATAAACAAGTGCGTTTACGGGGAGTGTCGTAAATAATAAGTCCATTGATTGTGTCTGTCTACACTTCGATCGAGATTATTGAATTTTCCATAACGACGAAGAACAAAAAGAACGGAAAGAACTGATTTTAGTTCGTAACGAAAGAAATATTGTACACATACAAAAATGTGGTTGTGAACGCACAGTGAATACGAAATTGTATAAAACGAAATTAAAAGTGAAAATCCATAATTCATTTGAATCTCAATTGCAATCGATGTCGATTGTACATTTGTGAAAGCGAAACATCAAATCTGAATAACAAAATATACAGAGTGAGCAATAGCCATCAACGAGAAAAAGAAAGAAAAGAGAGAATAAAACCAAAAGAACATTTACTGTGGTTTAACACAAAGTCGATTCATTAATTCATTTTTTTTTGTTGTTTCATTTTAATTTTGGTTCTTTTTTTTTCGTTCATTCTTTTAAGTTAAATTTGATTAAAGTTCAAACTCAATACGTGTATACCACTTTAAAAAAAGAGTGCGTGTACATGTTGGGCATAAGGCGACAACAACGATTGAATGAATGTTTTTGTTTTGCATTGCTGTGTTTTTTATTATTTTTTTAGTTTTGTTTGTTATCGAAATGGCCGAACGTAAATTTACCCGCGGTCTAAATAAACCGGGTATGGCCGCTGCATTACGTGAATCCGTTTCGCAAGTTGTACGAGAAAGTGCAGTGCTAGTAAGTGTTGACCAATTTTTATTTTAATATAATTTAACGCATATAAACAATGGAAAAAGATTCGTAACTTAATTTGATTCTATGGTGCCATGACTTTTATTGGTGACGTCTTTTTTATCGTATCACACTTGACGTTATGTGAGGGATGACAATGTGTTCTTATAATCATATAGATAATGGTGTTTATGATACTAGAGGCGGTTTTTCAATGAAGATACAATTTTGTTGAAATTTTAAATAATCATTTTGATTCTGTGGTGAAACGATAAATTCACATGCTAAAGTGCAATATCTAAAAATATAATGGAAAATGTCTTTTCGAAATGTCACTGATTTTATCATATAGCAGTGCACTGACCTGTTTCTTTCTATTCATTTTTCGCCTTGGAAATGTGCTACTCCTGCTGGATAGATGTGTAATACACAAATATGCGATGACTCATTTTGCGCGTGTAAAAATCGATTTCGCCACACAAATGGATAATATATTGTTTAACAGACTCTCTTCCTTCTGGGTCTTTGTCATAGATTACTTCATCACTGAAATACTACGGATGTTTTTCTGTATACAGAAAAATGTCTATAGACACAAATCTTTTGTGTACGAACTGTGTATTTTATACCGAATCAAAAAAAAATTATTCGTGATTTCAGTATATGGCATGAATTTTGAGCATTATTTTAGCGGCATAGTGTTTTTTTTTTTTAAATTCGCTTTAGCCAATCACATGTATTTATAGACGCACTACGTATAGTGAAGAACATCTGTTTCCGTCCCGATAAAAAGAAAGATGACGAAAAAATATGGACGTAAACATATCTATTTTTTCATCGTTGTTTAAATTTATTTTTATCGTTTTCATTTCGTGCTTAGCATTTTGGCAATTGACTGCACACAGTCTCATTCGGCCCAATAACACATTCTTTTCAAACATGCATAAATTAGTCTCGAAAAAGAAGATACACTGTTTAAGTGCCAAAATATGAAAATGGGGCCGATGAGGTAATCATGAAATCAGATTTTGTTTTCTATGTTTATGGCTTGGATTTTATTTACATTTGATGTATATTTACATATTAAATCCAAAATAATTTTTAATATAAACAATACGTACAAGTGCGAGTCTGGACGCGAAAACAAACGACGCAAATAGCGTTAGGTAATTTCTTCCTCGGTTTCTTCGAAATGATTCGATATACTTGCGCGTTCACGTGGCCAGCTGACAGAAAGTGTGTGTAAAATGTGCGATTTTTCATGTTTCAATTTCAAGAGTGATGTGATATCGATGACATCCACGATAAAAATGAATCTTAATTATACTATAATATCGTTTCCGTTTGAAATGGCATTGCCTCACCCTGGTATTACGAAGAGCACGTATATTACATTAAAAATCGTTGTTATCCGATGAAAAAAAAAATAGAATGAACACATACTTTTGATGTTTCCAGTCACGTTTATCAGCGTCATTAATTGATAAATGACAATCACTTAATACATCTAGCCTCTGCCATTTGCGCTGGTTATTCAATCCGAAACACACTCTGTTTTCCATCGTGTGTATTATGTTAATATAATGCTTCCGCAGCTAAAATCATATAAATTTTCATATAGTATAAGCAGTATATAACATAATCCGTCCAATATTGACCTATTCCATTTGTTTGTTTGTCAATGTAATTTCGGGTGTTGACCTGCGGCCACTTAAAATATCCAATATTTGACGCTTGAATAAGTCCTTCAACGAATAAAACGGCTCATTATCAATTGCTTCTTTTCACGAAATTGATGCGTTGTTTATGAAGAAAAATGAAGACATTTTCACGCGTGTACTTTCGAAATTCCAAAAACCAAAAATGGCATTTTATCAAAGCAAGGCGATTAATTAAAACATACCAACAAAGTGATAATTAAAATGAAAGAAGAAAAATTTCTTCTTTCAATTGGAAAATTTCTCCGGTGTGGCACAAATGAAACATTCGTTGTCGTATCGATTCGCATTGCCAATGAATCGTTTCGATCTTTTTGTGTTATATTCACCATAATTCACAATCCATTCTCTTTTTTGCCTACATTTTCACTTGAAAAATTTCTTCGTGTCTCTCTTTTATCTCTGTTTGCAAAAGCGTCTTCACAGCGTTTGAACCGAAAAGCCGCGATCAAGTCAAGTTTACGCTTTTACCTTGACACTGTAAGCGTGACAGGCGGCAACGATGATTGGAAGCAGCAAGCGAAAGCATTCTCATAAATATGCGAATGTTTCTGTAAATTTGGTGTTGCACCGTTGAAAGAAATGACACGCATAGGATGCATCCATGCACTGAGTTAGAGAAACATACAGAGAGAGAGTGAGTGAGAGAGAGAGAGAGTGAGAGAGAGAATGAGCGTATAATGAACACTGAACAAGTATGCATTGCGGATTCTCGACTATGAACCTCTGCAATTCTGCTGCATGAAACGAAATGTACGGCTGGCGATTGGCCCATTGCAATGTAACTCGCACATGTGATTGAAGTTTTGCACCGATACTATTTTCGCTCGTGAGAGCAACTGGTCTTACAGCAAAATCTGTTTAACAGATCAAATCAAAATTGAAACATATAGAAGCAATGAAAACGGCACTCGAAAAAGAGAAGAAGAAAACACACACACAAAGAGCAAACAAGCGAAGAAAATAACAATGGATCATTTCTAGAATTCTATTTGATAGAATGATACACGTTCACATGCATTAATGATGTGATCACATATGTGCATGGTGGCACTGCCTGGGAGCTATGGAACACTTTAAACGAATGGGAAATAGCAGAAAAAAAGTGTATCTTTTTCTATTATGGAAAAAAGGTAGACTTGTAATTTTGCTTTCTGGGAAAGCGTTGTATCTGAAAAATACTAACAGTAGCACTGTTTGGGTGCATATGCAGCAACATAACGTTTTCTATAGAAAAGAAAGAGTGGAGTTCGGAAGTAGTTTTTACATCTTTTCATGAAAAATTACCAAGACTTCAGAAAAGTGCACTTCAGTGTGTCGATTTATGAACTCACTTGGTTGTTGCGTATAATTTCATTTCGAGCGCGCATTAAGCTGAGTATATCATGACTGACGTAGACTCATTTACAACTTGAATCATATCTAAATGGGAAGAAAACAATACGCTCCACTTTTGTTTGGAAGTGGCTGTGTGAATTGTTATTTAAAAAAAAAAGAGTAATATAATTTTTTCGGTATTTTCTTTGCGAACTCTCGTCTTCGTTGCTTTTATATATATCGTTCACGGTCATTGTCTGGGTATAATTTTGCAAAATCTTTTTTGCAACGTTGTTTGATTTCTATTTTCTAGATCTTGTGGCTAATAATAAAACTGTGTCCAATTCACTAGACATGTATGTGTAGCGAAATCACGATGAAATTCACGCCATTTATTATGGTCATTATGCGGTTTTTTTGTACGAGAAGAAAAACTTAAAACCGAGTTTATCATCAAACAAATTCTATTCATTAGAGTCTGTTGACTTGACATAGAAGTTGTAATACATATATTCGAACTTGGTAATTTTGCTTGCGTTTTATGGATTCATAGAAATCTGCACAACTTTCGCAAAGCCATTTATTTTTTTACCACAATTATGGTGTACTTTGTACGCTCAACTACAACCATTTAAAGCAGATGAATTCAATACACACGAACAGACAAAAAAGTATCCACTCAACATATACACATGACAAAATTGATTAATTGCGTGATCACAACTATTTTCATTGAAGACACTTATTATCATAAATCGCGCACATCATAGTAATATCATCAGAAACTGGTTTCTAGATAAAAACACAAAACTTGAAGTATATTTACGGTGGTAAAGTAGACCATCGCATATTTATGCTAAATGATTGCTCAAACGAACAAGAATCCAATTTATACAAAGTTCTTCCGTGTAAATTCATCAAATGAAGACACGAGTAACGGTATGCTAAATAAAGCACAGATTTAATAATCAATATAGAAATTTGTCACCGGCCCCGATTATATGGTATTTTTAAAGGAAAATGTTAGTTTCGTTGGGCTCCTTTTCGGAGGAGCTATTGACACCCATAACTCATTTAAGGTAGAAAAGAATAAAACGTGTGCCCATATTGATGTTGATATGAGCAACGAAGCGTACCTCCAAACAATAATGTAATTTTGTGTAACGCACACATGGGATTCCATTCATTTGCGCGCAAAGACAACAACTCCTAAAGTCAGTGAAGAAAAATACTATCTGATAAATGCTTGAAACAAGTTTCATGTGCACAACATATTTAGGAGTGGCCTTCGGTTCACTAAACTTCTTCATTCATGCGACGAAAATACATCATATTAGATATTTCCATATAATTTCGTACAATAAATTTACCTTCTTTATGAACTCGCATTCAAATAGAATGGATAGTTTGTTTCTGTTTCTCATTTTATTTTGTCTTTAGGCGAATCACTTTTTTTCATTTCGTTTTCTTTTTATCTCTTCTAATTTGGTATATTCGTGTTGTCACAATAAACATTCCAAAGTTCCTGATTCATAGACACTATTTATGATTCATGACCGGACACTTTGCATCGGAATTTTCGAGGCTCAAAATTCAGTTTGGCATTGTGACCGGACGAATCAAGTTGTGTTTTAGTGAAGTGATTGCCAAAACGAAAAAAAAAATCAGTTACACCTGTATCTGTTTGTCAGTCTGTGTGTCATTGTGCCAGTTTCGAAAATGTTTTTCATTCAAAATGCTTTAGAAAGATTCTACATTCAACAAGATCACATTTCAGCGGCACTCTCAATCAAAGCAGTAAAAATCATTTCTTTTAAAGAATAGGGTTTCGTCAATTAACAAGCAAAAATAAAAAGAAACCGAACCCAAATTAAGTATTCCCATTAAGAACTTAACTGAATTCGGAGCATGAAATTGTGTATAGCTCAACTATTTGAGGCCCATTTATTTTGAAAACTATTTTTGGTTGAAAAGAAAACAATGTAGACACAGTTGTATTCTCTGTAAACGAAGTGTGTTAATGAATTGCGGAAGATAAATGCGCGTATACTGCTTGAAATATGTGTTAAAAAAAGCAATAGACCAATAAAGTTCTTGAGCACACATCAAATGTACATTGTTTTTTATCAAGTCAACGTTTGAGTGAATTTCGGAGAGGAAAGAACAAATATTTTTTGTTGTTCTTTTCTTTTTGTTTCTTTTGAAAATAATTTGATCGGAACGTGATTGAAATGGAGTGATGCCGTCATTTCGTTGTCATCGCCAAAGACGCGGTACAAGTGTCTACGACGACACACATTAATGTGCACACGTTTTCTCTAGTAACAAAAATCCAATCGAAAAAAACAATTTCGACACAAAAAAATGAATGCGACTGCATTTTTTTGCTGTCATTTTGTCGTGTGAACGTAGTTTTGTATATATCAAAATGTCGTCTCTCGTCCAATGTCATTCGTATTGTGTGCATGGATTAAAATGAAAAAAATATCGTACAATGGATACTGAACTTCTTAATAAATTTTCTACTATAAAAAAATACAAACGATAGAATTTATTATTATCCACACGTTTCATATTATATTCCATTCATTTTTATGTATTTGTTCAAACTCTAAAACAAAACTATGATATACTCACATTTTATTGACAGAATGAGAAAAAATTAATGGATTTTTGTTTATTTGTTGCACTTTTACAGATGAAAGAAACACGACGTTTTTTTTATTCAGTTACAGTGAATTAGATATGAAATAAATTTAAGGCGACTTCAATATGAACATAAACATCAAACACAATATTCTCTGCTTTTGAGTAATGAATTGTTTGTGACGGCATTTTCTGCATCGCCAAAAAGTGATAAAATGTCTTTCAAAATCGAATATTTATTCTTGTATATAAAGACTTTCTTTAATACTGATCGCATCACAATATAAACAAATTCTAAATTTAATTTTTGTCGTTTGTTGGTGGGTAAAATTGCACTTGAAGTAAAATTCCATTTCACATCTGTTGTCACATTGCACATTTCAATTTCTTCGGTTTCGAGTGTTTTATGGTGGGGGGGAGCAAAACCTTGATGCAATTCGATTCATAAATGTATGCTGATTGCTCACAAATAGGCGCTGGAATGTTAATCACATTTGTCAGACTTGTGGATGCGTTGTCGTTTATGCTTTGCTTCATTGCACACATATCACCCAGACAAGCTTCGATACAGCCACATAAACAGAACAAATTTGTTTATTACATCCAGATACTCATATTGTATTGCGCATTTGGAGCTCAGTTCCACATCGTAAATTAATTAGACTTTAATTAAGATTTTAATAAAATGGAAAATACATCAAGGCTTTTTGTTTGTAGCGCTTCTGCTGTGCGCTTGAAACGCTATAAGTAGCAGGAAATTGTGAAACGGTCATTTAATCCCTTTGTTTGAACTGAAAAATGTTACCCATTTAAATTCGATTGAGCTACTTTTCTCAGTTTCTCAATTGAAATGAAAAAAAAAATGGATCATTTAATGATAATTTAGGCATAACAAACAGATTCAACAGTTGCAAACAGTAGTGTTAATTTTAGCTCTTACAGTGAACAATTTTTTTTTTCATATATTATTCTTTGCTCTTCCACTTTGAAACTAATAAACTCGTATTGTTTATACAGCTATGTATGCTGTCTATCCGTCCATCTAAAAACATTAAAAAAAACATGGACTTTTACTCTCAAATTCATCAGTTGTTTACTTTTGAAATCATAAGCGTGCAATTTCGCATAAATTCTTGCATGATAGTTCGTAATGGTTCAGCACAAAATTACGGGTATCGAGTTTTTGTTGATGCCGTTGCCCATAATTCTGTTCTCTGCTTCCGTTTGAACGTTTTAGCAAATGTGAATCGTGTAAAAAAATTTGTGTATACTCACTTAAGGAAGGAAATGTTTATCGTTTAGTTGTGCATATTCACTTTTGCAATTGCAAATTACTTTTTTTTTGAAAACCCAATATCATTGCCCGCTCACGTACTTACGGGCGAGCTAATATTTTGTTTGGCAAAGAGGCGCTGGCTAAATCAAACAACAATCTCTTTTATGTTGTTTTTAACTCATTTAAAATGTTTTATCATATTCGCCATATATATCGTCAAAGTGTGTCGTTTCTCTTGCCCATATATGTTATCAGGGCAAATTGATGATAAACAATTTTTTTTTCTGTAGTATTTCTCTATGCTAGCAAAAATGCATTAAAATTCAAAGAAAGTAAAAAATTTACAAAACCATTTCATTTTCCTCGTCAAAATGGATATTGTGTGTTCCGCTTTAAATATGGTTATGATGGTGTGTTGTACTGTACATTCCAATAATTTTACTCAATATCATCGATAACAATCAATGAACTTTGCACCATAACATTTTTTTCAAAGGCCCCAAACTAATGACCGCATACACATTTTTTTATGAATCATTCATTTTTTTTTGTACAATGAGACGCCAGAGCAATCTTATATATGCTTATAACCGTCATAATATTTTGCTTGTTTTCATCATCAATGTTATTTGAAAGACAGCTTTTCTGGACGCGTTCCAAAGCTATTTTTTTCTGTATTGTTTATGTCAATGCGGTGCGTGTACAACTTTCTTCTACCTATCTGTTGAACACAATTTTCTAAAACGATTTGTATAAATGAATAGCGATAGTGTTGCAAGTAAACCAAATCTGGTGTGGTTTTAAATGAAGATGCCAGTGGCTATGTTAGACAGAAACGTGTTTAAAATAAATGAGAAAGAAATCGATAGGTTGCGATTTAAAAACGATAATAGAGAGACAGTCGAAGAATTGCATTCACAGTGAATGCAATGAACAGTGTGTTGTGCGCAGAGACAATATGTCTTGTCGACAATCGTGAGAGCCACACAAATGGTGATTGAGTAAAGTATTCGCATGAATGAAGATATTTGGACACGATACACCTATCGCATTACTGTCGCTATTGAATGTATAAGACAATGCGCAACTCAAGCATACTAATTCGAATAGAATGTGGTACTTGTATACAATCGCAATGGGTTTTTCATTTAACTATGTATTCCTTTTGGCACCCGCTTTGATTTTCACCCATAATAATATACGATTTATTTAATTTAAACTTTGATAGCCAAACAACATCAGTGGCCAATAACCTATGGTCGATTGATTTGTTGCATATATCGAATTGACCAAAATTGATCTATGAAACATCATCAAATCAATTAACAATGAAATCGTTTGTATTCAACACAACATTTTGATTGACTTATTTTATACACACAACGAATACATTTTGATGAATGGTTTATTGATATTGCTTTTCGCCAGTATTTCACATTCATCTATATCTCACACATTTTATTGCGTTCTTATGGTTTGTATTCGTTGAATAGAGAAAAAACGCAATGCATATCAATTCTTTTAATGGCAAACATACGAAATCAATGATTTAATATAAAATATTTATTATACTTTCAAAAGAGAAAACTAACTAACTTGATTTTTCCCTGAAAAGAGTGTTTATTGATGTGATATTCTATTTTTCCATTTTCAGAATAAGCCGCTTGCCGTTCAGCCAATTGATTTTGAAAGTTTTGTTGCGAAAAACAAAACGCTTATTCAAAATGATCCACAACGAGAGCTTCTTATTTATCCAACTGACGATGTCAGTCAAGTTGTCTTACCACGGAAATTCCGAACTACTTCCAATTTCATACCAACATTGCCAATTCTTAAAAAAGAAAGCAGCAGTACCAAATTAACGAATGGATCGTTAAAAACAAATGGTTCACCATCATCAAATTCACTGTCCGACGAGGCAAAGGAAGAGAACGGAACAAATGGTCATCATTCACCCACTTCACAATCGCATGGATTGTTGCTGACAAGACAAGCGCTACACACCTATCAATCCAATAATCATCTGGTTCACTATAAATACAGTGCATACAGTTGTTCTTATCATGAATTACCAAAGTAAGCAAAAACTTATGATTTATTTTATAAAAGTTTCGAATTAACGTTTTTGATACCAATCATTTATAGAAACTCACCGGTGGACATCCACAAAGAAGAAGTGTACGAAGTTGATGCTGATCCCGATCGGATCGATGAAGAAATGACAAGATCACAAGCAGATTCAATAACCAAACAGGGATATCTTTATAAGGGGCCAGACACAGCATCCGATCGAATGTTTGCGCACATTGGATCCAAATCATTCAAACGGCGGTACTGTTATTTAAGGCAAGAAGTTGACGGCACCTACATTTTGGAATTGCATAAAGATGAAAAACAATGTGAAGCAAAAGCAACAATTGTCATGGATTTTTGTACAGAAGTTGTACAGGTAAATTGATTTAATAAATAAATAAATCTCAAAAGACATAGTAAACATTGTCTGTGTAAATTTTTAGAATCCAAAACGAGGGCGATTCTGTTTTGAACTGCGAATGACCGCCGGTCATAAGTCATTTACATTGGCAGCTGACAATGAAAGTGACATGCAAGATTGGCTAACCAAACTACAGTCGGTGCTAAGTCAAAATAAAATGCAAGAAGATACACGATCCGCTTCGCTTGAACGGGAAAAGAGTAAGACCATTGACTCATCTCAAGTGTAACTCATCTGATTTCATTTAAATTTTCTATTGCAGCACCAAGTCAAAATCCAAATATGTTCGGCACGCTTAAAGGTTTGGATCAAAGTATGAATCCTCAGCTTATCAAATATGGACGTGAGACAGATATTTCGATAGCACAATCAAGACGTGAGCATCGACGCAAATTATTTAATTGTTATGCGCTATTATTGCGACCCATCGCACAGAATGAAGGACCTATCGATCCATACCGAGAGCAATTTGGTCAAAAAATATTAATAAAATGTGATAGTTTAAAATTCCGTTTGCAAACACCGTTGGAGAATTGCGAGAAAGAAACATTCGTACAAGCTGAACCATATTTTACATCGCTGGCACTTTATGATGCCAAGAATGGACGGAAGCTAACCGAAAACTTCTATTTTGATTTGAATTCGGAGCATGTGCGAGATATGATGGTCACAAATCAAGCGACAAACAATGGTCAATGTGAAACGAATGGTGTGAATGGCATTGATGATAAAACAGAAAGTATACAGTATCAAACATTGCCGAAAGAATTTGACGCATTACCTGCCAATTGGCTAACGAGACCAAAACAAGCCATTCTGTCAGTCACTGCACCGCATCCAGACGTATTTTTGGTCGTGAAAATTGAGAAAATTCTTCAAGGTGGCATCAACAATACCACCGATGCATATTTGAAAGCAGGAAAAGATCCAAAAATGGGACTAAAACTGCACAAAAATGTGAAAACATACAGTCAAAAAATTGGACATTATCGCATGCCGGTTCGTGTTTTATTTATTTATTTCAGAATTATTTTTTTTCATGGTCAGTATTTTGTTAATAATTTTTTTAATTTTTAGTTTGCATGGGCAGCACGACCATTATTTCGATTGTACAGTAGTGATTTGGATGCAGCCATTGAATTTCCGGCGATTTATCGACAAGAAGCAAATAAATTGAAAGACGAAGACATTCTGAAGCTATTGGCGGAATATCGAAAACCCGACAAATTCAGCAAATTGACTGTGATACCGGGTTTCTTAAAAATAATGGCCGAACCCATTAGCGAGTTACCAAATAGTAAGTCGAATACATTTAATCTTTTCATCGGAAATTTTGCCGGTTTCAATTTGAAGTTGAGAACATCATTCATCAAAGCCATAAATCAATATAACTTCAATGAGAATGTGCAATTTACATACAATTTTATATCAATCTTTCACTTTGTCAAGAGTCAATCAGCGATTTTATTTTACAACATCATCATGACTCGTTTACTCAAATTGGAATATTTACTATATTTAATGACTCTTTTTTATTAACTCACTTAACTCCTTTCAATCTTTTTTTTTCTGTCTTTTAGATTCTCTTACAACAACACTAATGCCATTGAAACCGTTTCCCATACCACCATCGGCCGCTGAACCATCATTTGAAATAGCAGAATTTTCTATGAATTTAGATCGTGACATGTATCCATACACAACGTTTGTGAACCATCTGTTCGTCTATCCACAATCACTGTCATTTGATAGTCAGAAATTATTTTCGCGAGCTAGAAATATTGCTGTTACGATCGAAGTCAGAGAGAGTGATGCGGAAGGGGCGAAATCAATACCGGTAATTTTATTATCACAATTATCTTATATCTTCATTCATATGTTGTTATTAAATTGTTGTTATCTTCTCTGTTCTTTGCAGTGCATATACGGTAGACCAGGTCAATCAATGTTGCTTGATAAAATTTCGTGTCCCGTTTTACACCACAGCACGAATCCAACGTGGTACGAAGAGATAAAGATACGATTGCCATTGAATATAACGGCCAATCATCACCTTTTATTTTCATTCGTACACGTTTCGTGCGATTTGTCAAAACGACGCGATGCAAACACTACATACGAGAATGCAGTTGGATACTCATGGATGCCGTTACTATCGAAAGGAAAAATTAATGTCGAAGAACAAGTATTACCAGTTGCCGCATGTTTACCTGGTTAGATTTACAAATCAATGTTTAAATTGTTAATAATTTTTCACGTTGATATTTTGATTAATAAAAATTCATTTCTTTTTAGCTGGCTACTTGGCCATTCAACCACTTGGATTGGGCAAAGGCGTAAGGCATTTTTTGAATTAATTTATTTGCATCTCTTTTTTTTTGTTAACAATTCTAATCGTACCTATATAATTTCACACACTGACAAACCAAACTAACCAACAATTATTTTTTTTTTCACTTTTCATTTGTAAAATTCGTTTTTTCATGCTGCACACATTAAATTTTCCCAGCAGAATGCCGGACCTGATATTCAATGGATTGACAATCAACGGCCAATATTTTCGATAATTTTCCGTTTGGAATCAACCGTACTAACGACTGATCAACATTTACACAATTTATTTGTGCATTCGGAACGTTTATTACAACATGGAAAATTAACCGCACAACCGGCTGAGTCCGAAACGTGTAAAATACTCAAAGCTGCCCATGCCATTCAAGTTAAATCTGTGATCACATTCTTGCCAACAATTTTGAATCAACTATTCACACTGCTGGTGAATACGAATAGCGAGGACATTGCATTGAATGTGATTAGGTTGTTGATCAACTTAATACATACGGTTGCTGAAGAGGCTGGCCGCAAGGAACTATTGAACTCATATGTGAAATTTGTATTTCAAACAACAAATTTTCTGCCGAAAATGAATGGAAACACGGTTCATAGTGAACTCTGTCATCATTTGCCGACAATTCTCAATCCAAACAACACAGATTTTCTGGTTGTAAACAAATTCATGAAATACTCCAATATTTTCTTCGATATAATTGTCAAGAGTATGGCTCAACATTTGCTGCACAGTGGCCGTATTCGTATGCATCGTAATGAACGGTTTACCGATAGTTTCTCGCAAAAAGTGGAAAACCTCTTCGAAATACTTGTGCCATATTTATTTTCACGTCACAAAGACTTGCCAAACGAAACACAAATTCTCAACAAAAATCTGTCCGTATTCATAAAACGTTGTCTCACCTTTATGGATCGTGGTTTTGTATTCAAATTGATTCGATTGTATTTGGATCGATTTTCGTCGTCGGATCAAAGAGTTTTGCATGAATATAAATTTGCATTTCTACAAGAAATCTGTACACATGAACACTATGTGCCGTTGAATTTGCCAATTTTACTGTCTCCAAATTCACGTCAACCGAATTTAATACAACGTTTTACATTGTCCGAAGAATTCTGTCGTCAACATTTTCTGGCCGGTGTTTTATTGCAAGAAGTAAAAAGTTCGTTGAACGAAGTGGGTCACATACGGAAGTTGGCATTATCAGTGTTAAAAGAGCTACTGGCAAAACATGATTTAGACGATCGGTATCAGGGAAAAGGACAAGCGGCTCGATTAGCCGTGCTTTATATACCGTGGCTTGGTATTGTTATGGAGAATCGATCGCGGATCTTTGATGGCAACGAACATCGACCCATGGACTCCATGTCAATTTGTACGAGTCGATATTCAACCGGCGGCAGCTATGTATTCGGTCGCGATTCATTAATTAGCTCAAACAGTATTATGTCAGCGAATAGTACACCAAAACTACGTTCACGTCTCAATCAAACGAGTCCATGTCGAACATCGGTTCTATTGAAAGATACTAATTATTTGGCTGCAATTGCTGGACAACAACAAATTCTTGGAAATGGCCATTCAACCAATTCCCTCAATTCAGACTGTTCGGCGTTATCAAATGACACAACAATATTGGGAAGCATGAGTACACAATCGGATACAACAATTCGACCGAGTCATGCACGTTCGGTTAGTATGGCACAACCGCCGATGATACCACGACTCGATAAATTCAATGAAATCGAAACAAAAGATTTACTCATCTGCTTCTTGTTTGTCGTAAAGCACCTGAGTCAAGAGCACATGATTTTGTGGTGGCAAAATTGTACGGAAAGTGAGACGATTGCCTTCTTTGGCATTTTGGATTATTGTCTAATCAATTTCCGTTATGTAGGCAAAAAGAATATTGTTATGAATGCTGCATACTTAAATACGAAAATGAAAACAAGCCGATCTCATACGTTGCCAGCTCGTGTCTCGTCACCGCAAAATGGGGAATTTCCGCATGAGAGTGGCAGCAGCGGCACTTTAAATCACAGTAATACACGTGAAAATCTCGTCGAAGAAACAACACGTGCACAGATTGCTGCTCAAGATTCATCATTGGCCGCCGAAGTCGGTCTGACCATTTTGGATTGCATGGGATTATATACGTTACAATTTCGTGATAAAATGTTGGATGGTTCGGTGTTGCCAAAACTTGCACAAGTTTATCTACGATTTTTGCAATTGGGCCAATCTGAAAATCTATCGAAGCACGTTTTCGCAGCACTGCGTGCATTCATAAATAATTTTTCGGCGGCACTATTCAGGGGTAACGCTGCGCTATGCGGTCAAATTGTATATGAGCTGCTGAAATGTTGTGACAGTCGTTTGACATCGATTCGACAAGATGCATGCGCTGTTCTGTATCTGTTAATGCGAAGTAATTTTGAGTTCAGTGGCCGTAAAGGATTAACAAGAGTTCACTTACAAGTCATCATCTCCGTTTCACAAATGATTGGAAATGTAATCGGTTTGAATAATGCACGATTCCAAGAATCATTGTCATTAATCAATAGCTATGCAACGAGCGATAAAGCAATGAAGGGAACTGGCTTTCCAATAGAAGTGAAAGATTTAACAAAACGTGTGCGCACCGTTTTGATGGCAACCGCACAAATGCAAGCACATCACATGGACCCAGAACGTTTGATTGAACTGCAACAATCACTCGCCAATAGTTACTCGACTCCTGAATTACGGCACACTTGGCTTGTTACAATGGCACGTAATCATGAACAAAACGGCGATTTATCTGAAGCAGCCATGTGTAATTTACACATTGCCGCTCTAATTGCCGAGTATTTGAAATTAAAAGGTAGCGGACCGAATTGGGGAGCCGAATCATTTGGTCGTATATCGCGAAATATTCCAATTGATGAAAAAGGACTGAAACTTGATAGTGGAACGCCAGACTCACAACAATATAGCGAAATGATGTTATACGAACAGTTGAAAGACTGTGCCGATTACTTGGATCGAGCTGAACGATACGAATGTCTGGGTGAATTGTATCGATTAATTATACCAATTTTGGAAAATCGACGAGATTATACATCACTTGCACAATCATATGAACATTTAGCACAAAGTTATAGTAAAATCAACGAAGTAAACCGATCCGGCAAACGCATGCTGGGACGATTCTATCGAGTTGTTTTCTTTGGACAGGTAAGATCCATACGATTGGCAATCAATAAAATAAAGAATGAACAAAGTAAAGGAAATACTCTTCCCGTTCATTTACAGATTTACTTTGAAGAAGACAGTGGAGTTGAATACATTTACAAAGAACCAAAGTTGACGTCACTAAGCGAAATTTCAGAGCGTCTTTATAAACAATATAAAGACAAACTTGGAGCTGATAATGTGAAAATGATTCAAGATTCATCGCCGGTTGGTTACATTTATTATTTTATTAATTTTTTTTTTCACTTAAAAATTGGTAAAGTTTACGTTTATGAATGCTTCGAAATGATTTTTTTTAATATCGCAAAGAAAATAATAAAAAAAAAAACGCCCCCGGGTGGGCTTGAACCACCAACCTTTCGGTTAACAGCCGAACGCGCTAACCAATTGCGCCACGGAGGCAGATATTTAAATATGACTAAAGTTCTAACTTCAGCCGTCGCTTGTACTTTGTTCATTCTATTTTCATTCAGTTTTTTTCTTTAGAAACATCAGAATTGATTTGTTTTTGCCTCGTGGTTATACATACAAAACCAATTGTATACAATGATGATTCAATAGTACTCAAGCAAAGAAAAAGTTACCACTTCAATTTAAAAATACACCCAAATTTTATATTATTTCTACTTATTCTAGGTAAATGTGAACGATCTTGACCCAAAAATTGCGTATATTCAAGTAACCCATACCAAACCGTACTTCTGTAAAGATGAGTTGGAAACACGGCAAAATTTCTTTGAACAAAATCACGATGTAGACACATTCCAGTTTGAAACGCCATTCACCAAGAGTGGTACGGCCCACGGAACCGTTGAAGAGCAATGGAAACGACGAACCATTTTAACAAGTATGACAGTTTTTTGCTTTATTATTGTACATGAACAATGTGGTAACTAATCTCAATTTCAAATTATCAAATTTCATTACAGCAATGTACTCGTTTCCATACGTATTAAAGCGAATACCAGTGAAGCATAAGCAAGCAATTGAATTGAATCCGATTGAAGTGGCAATTGATGAGATGCAAAATCGTGTGGTTGAATTAGAGGAAGTGGTTATGCCACCAATTGATGTGAAAAAACTACAGCTTCGCTTACAAGGTAGTGTTGCAGTACAGGTGAATGCTGGACCTCTTGCATATGCGAACGCATTTCTCAGCCCGGACGACACCGAAAACAAGTATTCCGAAGATAAAGTCGATGAACTGAAAGACATATTTAGGTAAATTAAAATAATGAATTTTATTCAATACTTTGAATTTCATTTAAAAAAAAAATGTTTTCAATTTACAGGGAATTCGTATCAATATGTAATACAGCACTTCAAGTCAATGGCCGCATGATATCAAGTGATCAACGTGAATACCATGCTGCACTAAAAGACAATTATGAAAAACTCTGTACGGCACTTTCGGATTTGCTTAACGAATCATTTTTACCCATCGATGAGAGCAATTCCGTGCATCGAAATAGTTTAGCATTATTCAGCGCAATTAGTGGAGCCCCAAATAACTCAAGCACCGCATAAATTTAACGTTTCCAAAAATACTTCGAAAACTTTCTTATGAAGCTTATTTCAATAATAATAGAACAAAAAATGTATGCTAGAAAGTAAACACACATACATGATATTTTTGTAAACACTCGAATAAAAATGGGGATGGAAAATAGATAATTTTCATTAGCATGAATTTACGTTTAGGACCTATTCATTTAGGAAGCTTCATTTGAATAAATCTACCAAAAATTAAATAAATGCCGAACAAAACACTCTATCAACCGATAGATATTTAATAGCCCATTTTTCATTTCATTTTAATACAATTTTAATTTAGTTGGATGTGATAACAGTCAAATGTAATAAATACTCATTCGACGTCTATTGTATATCGAATTATAAGCTTCATTCAATGCGACATAAGAAATTTTAGCAAAGAAAACGCACAATTGAATTTGTCAAAACAACTATGATTTTATTTATAATCATTATAATATTCATTTAAGGGAATAAATGTTTTTGTTTATGGATATTCCATAGAAAACATAAAAATACATTGAACTAATTTTATTTTTAGCGTAAAATGTTTTTTGTGTATTATTTTTTTTGTAGGTATCTGTAAATGTGACGCTGTATATTTTTGTCATTCAATTTTTTTTTTCATTGATATTGTCAACAATAATTTATGCTTCTATCTATATGATCAAATCGATGATATCAAATAAATTAACCATATTCTCATAAAATTTGTTGTTTTATTTATAATAAAAGTTATTTCCGCTCATTTCTTTTAAACATCGATTTTGGACGATAAAGCACACGGTACTGACAATGCGATAAGAAACGCCTGATTCTGCATATATGTATATAGGCACTTACACATTGACGCTTATCTACGCACTTGCGCTATTCATATGTATCGCCTCCGTGGCGCAATTGGTTAGCGCGTTCGGCTGTTAACCGAAAGGTTGGTGGTTCGATCCCACCCGGGGGCGAAGTTTTTTTTATTATTTACTGTGCAAATAAGTTTATTTTACAAGTTATTCATTCATTTTTCCTTTTTCTGTGATTGAGTTCATTTTTTTATTTAAAAAATTATCAAATTAATAGAAATAGAATATTATTTTCTCCTGTGAGATACAGACTCTTGTACAGAGAAAAGAGAAACTAAGTTTCAAAGAGATAAGAGGCTCATTAAGAGCTCAGTACTGTTCAATGTTGAGGTAATAGTAGACAAAGCGTGATTTGATTATGAATTTCTCGTAAAATTTAATAAAAGGTACCAAAAATCAAAGTCGAGTATTACGTTTGATGTGATAATGTGTCATTTATACGCGTTTTTTACATCTCTTTAAAAAAAAATCGGTTACATACGAAAATACATGCGCGTAAATAATTCCAAAAACAATTGTAAAACAAGTTGCGTTTCATATAAGTAAATCTGTTGCTATGATCTGAATTTCAAATGTTTACATTTCCATATTTACATTAGAGGATGATGCATCAAGAATCCAAATAATGTAAAACAATTGATATCGGTCAACCCCGCATATGTGCAAATACGCAAATAAACACGCTCTAATCGTCTACATCAAAACAGACCACCTTGTTGAGAATGACCGGCGGTTCTTTAAATAAACTGCAAAAATTTATTGCAATTTCTGTTTTAAAAGAAAGCCTTTTATTGGCATAACTTTTGAAATTTAGCCCAAGTAAACACGGTTAGAATTTCATGTGATTTTTATAATTGTGCAAATATTTATTATTAAATTCAGATGAAACTTTTCATATAATCAAGGCAAAAGAATTTGATATAAAAGATCGCCGATATGATCGTATTATTATTCGATTTTTGATATTCACTACAACATATTGTATGGTCTATTCAAAATGTTGTCTAAGCTGATTTTATTATTGTTTGCGACGTCGGTCGTGGTGAGTAAAATATTAAATATTCTGACTGTTTTTTCAAATGACCATATTCTATCTGGCATTTATTCCAGCTCATTTCATGTGATCCGATCGCGGTGCCAGAAGCATTCGCTGATGCAGATGCTTTGGCTGATGCAGACGCTTTGGCTGAAGCTGAACCTGCTCCGGGTCCTCTTGCTCTCGCTTGGGCAAGAAGATCGGGAGGTGGTAAGTTTTTTATCTCTTGGACCATTTTTTTCTCTAATTATGTGTTCAGTTACTTACTGTTGTATCTTAATTCAGGATTATCCGGAGGTAAAGGTGGGGGAGGCGGCGGAGGTGGTGGTGAGTTTTTTATCTTTCACGTCTTTGAATGACACGTGCATGTGTCATACTCTCAAATGGATATTCACGCGCTTCGATTATATTCGAAGGCACCGGCGTTGGCAGTTTACCATCCATCCATTGGATCATTTGTTCTGTAATTATCTGTTTAATTTCCTACTGTTGTATTTTATTTCAGGATTATCCGGTGGCGGAGGTGGCGGAGGTGGCGGAGGTGTCGGAGGTGGCGGAGGTGGTGGAGGTGGTGGAGGTGGTAAGTTTCTTATCTCTTGGTGCATTTGAATGGGGTAGAATAAAAACTACTTCTCGAAAAATTGCTATTTTAAAACGAAACCTAAAAAAAATTTCAATAAAAAGTGAATCCATTTTTTTTTGTCCAATTGAAGTGAATCAAGAAAATTTTGTTCAATAAAAGTGAACCAAAAAAAAAATTTCACTCGGTTTTTTCAGTGTAAAATACACTAAAATGAATTTTTTTTTTTGGGTTCACTTTTATTGAACAATTTTTTTTTTTGGTTCACTTCAATTGGACAAAAAAAAATTGATTCACTTTTCATTGGAAGTTTTTTTTAGGTTTCGTGTTTAAACATTTTTCGAGAAGTAGTTTCTATTCTACCCCATTCATTTGTTTCTCTAATTATCTGTTTAATTTCTTACTTCTTCTTTGTTGTATTTTAATTTAGGCTTATTCGGTGGAAGTGGCGGAAGTAGTGGAAGTGGTGGTGGTCGTAGTCGTAGTCTTGGACAATCTTTCAGACCGGCAATGCGAAGCAATTCAAGAAATCTTCAGAGAAACAAACAAGTTCGTGTTTCGGTTACGAAAATTGGCGGCTCAAGAAAGAGCAAGAGAAAATGTAAGAGCAAGAAATGCAAACGACGAAAGCGCAAAAATAAGAAAAACAAGAAGAAGAAGAGCAAGAAGAGCAAGAAGAGCAAGAAGAGCAAGAAGAGCAAGAGGAGCAAGAAGAGCAAGAAGAGTAAGAAGAGCAAGAGGAGCAAGAAGAGCAAGCGAAGACGTTGCAAGTACTGTGTGGTAAGTTATTCGATTTTATAAAACTTATTGAAATTTGAATACGAATTTGTAATGAAATACATTTGAAATTTTCAGGTTATACCTCCCAATCAAGGTGTGCAAACACCATCGCCTGCAACTACCTCTGGCTCCGGAAGTAGCACCACTTCTTCAGCGACATCAACATCTGCATCGGCTGAAACAACTGCATCTTCGGCAACTTCTGCATCTTCGGCAACTTCTGCATCTTCGGCAACTTCTGCATCTTCGGCATCAGCATCAACCGCACCACCAGCCACAACTATGTCTACCGCTGCGTCAATGTCGTCTTAAAACTCCAATCCCAATGGTCCATAAAAATGATTTACCGAGCGCAATTCAATTTGGTTTCGATTCATTTTCTCTAATTATTTCAGCCAAATAAATGGCATTTCAAACATTAATGTATTTATTATCAAACAAATCAGGATAAATAAAATTTTCGCATTTCAAAAATCATGTTCAAAGTCAATGAATCATAAATCTGCATTAATAAGTTTTTTTGCTCGAAGAATATTTTTAACGCATTTAATCAGTTATTGTAGCACAATCGCTACGAATTTGAACAAAAGTGGCTGTGGTTTTTTCATTGTCACCGAAAATCATTTTGCCTATATCGATTAAACCTTCGTGCTGAACTTCACCCTCTTTAATCTAATAAAATGTGAATACATTTTATTTTTCAAATAAATATTGTATTAAGTCTTATATCTTTGTCATTTTGATAATATCTACTAGACCAAGAGACTCTTCCATACATGCTATGAAACATTTTCCTCCCAAGTTTTCAAAAAAGTAAAAAACTCAACATCAGTTGCACCTTCCTTCTTCTCACACTCGTCCACCTTTTTCGACAAGAGCAGCTCCAATAATGGAGTCAATAAATGGTCGAAAAATAATAAAAGAAGTGAAAACCTAAACGCTTACGAAGTCTAAATCGTTGAAAATATTGTTCATAAAACGTTGGAATGTTTGAGAGGCATTTCTTAAACCGAATGTCATTACATTGAATTGTATTACATAAACAGCGCGCGCGCGCTGACGAATGTATTCAATACACACATTTTCATCAATAAATGCATAACGCGCCACCCACTCAAATTCCGACTCTAAAAGAAAGAAAATCGACTTTACAGTATTGGACCCCCTAGGAGATGGGGGAGGGGGAGGGCAGCTACCCTAAAAAATTTCTCTCGTCGTTCTGAACAACTTTGCCATACATCACTTTTTGATCCAATGAGGTTTTGGACAAGTTGAGTACTCCCCCCCACTAATACCCAAGGGAGGCAACCCCCTTTTCACTAAATTATTTCCCCACTCCCAATATATCGTACCCCATCATTTTCATAATTTGACAAAATACCATTTATAAAAAAAATCGAAAATGTTTGCGAAAGACCCTCGTATGGCTTCACGTATTGAACGGTAGCACCTATTGACCACGTGCTAATTGATGAAAGACACGTGGTATTGTTGAAAGTTTTATCGAATCTCCCTCGTTTCACCCTTCAGAATCTGATTACGGTAAATGCTGCTCTACTTGTATCACACATGCGGTCGTCTGAATGCTTCTATATGTGTTTTTGTTAAACACAGCGTTCGCTTTTGATTTTCACCGTTTTTGTAATAAAAAATTCACACGTTGATTTTATGCGAAATGATCCGTTTTATAGATGTGTTCCACTCCTGAGTCGGCCACATAAGCGCGATGAAGAAAATGTGAACACTTTCACTTGTGTCGAAATCAATTGCAAAATGATTTTGTTGAATAAATCCGTTGATTAAATTGTGTGAAAATTGGTTGTTGAACAACGTTGGGGTCACCAATGTGGGTTGTTTAGATTGAATAAATGAAAACACCACTTTTTTAAATAAAATAAAAGTATAAATTTTAATTATGAAATTCGGGTTGCGGTTGATTACAATTTTGTACGGTGAGTAGCGTGCGAATTCAGCTAGGGGCTGAGAACAAGTCAAAAAGCTAAAAAAATACGATTCAATACACAAAATAAATGTCAATACGTGTAAATACGTGTAAATACTTATCAATACTGGAAATGGATGTAAATACCGGTAAATACGCGTAAATAAAAATTTCATCAACCTCACTTTTAATTACGTAATTAAAATTTACGTAATAAAGTATTACGTTATGCAATTCATATTTATTTTGAATTTTTTATTCATTTATTTATTTGTAAATATTTTGAACGGGATTGGTGTCACAAAAATGAAAATAAAATTAATCCCTAGATTTAATCTATATTCGAAAACAATAATAATATTTAAAAATATATTTACGGATTATAATCCGACTGACGCAAAAGCACTGACGCGACCCTAATAATTATTAGGGTCGCGTCAGTGCTTTTGGATATTCATCATGTCCGCCTCCGCCCATCTCCGTCTGACATTTTTCCGGCAGGCGGATATTCATCATGTCCGCCTCCGCCCATCTCCGTCTGACATTTTTCAGGCGGGCGGATATTCATCATGTCCGTCTGACAGACGGGCGGACATGCGAGTGTGTTACAATACGGATAAAAATATTTTTAGGCACGGAGACGGATAAGCAATGTATCTGTGTCCGTCAAAATAAAAGCGGAGAATGCACGGATATGAGTAGGAACTTACTCTGTATCCGCCCAATATCCGGGCGGATATAAACGGATACGGAGAAAGAATATATCCGTCTCTGTACGGATATTGGCGGATATGGGCGGTTATAGGCGGAGGTCTATACGGGCGGATTAGCGGGAGCAATGTCAGTTACCCAGTATTTTCACAAATCGCTGGGCGGTTCAATATTTTCAAAACACATGCATTACATCGAGTTAATGAGTTCTCTGTGTACGCGTATAGGTTACGTTAAAATACGATTATAGAGAAGAGTCAAAAACTTTGATATTCATTCTGCTTCAATTTTTGATGTGCTTCGTCTATTGTGGCATATCTCCGTCGTTTTAAATAACCAGGCCGGACAAGTGAATCAGTAAGTGTTTTTACGATAAATCAGTAAAAAAATAAATAAATTCTTGATAAAAAAAAATAAACGGCAATCATGAAACGCAGCAATAAACTATAAGTCATTTATTTGTTTCCTGTGTTACAGACCATACGGCAAATGTTTGCGGTGTACTAACATGGCCTATCACAACTGTGGTCGATGTGGCGATTTTTACTGCAGTGTAGAATGTCAAACGTCTGACTGGTTGAAACACAAGCGAGAATGTTTCCCAATGCGGTGTCAACCAGCCTAGGGGACATTCATACTAGAAAAACTAGTGAAACTAGCAGCAACTAGCAGCGACTAGCAAGCACTAGCGTATTATAGTCCAAAGCAAATGAATTGAGGCATGTAAAATATATTGTAGCATGCGTAAGTCGCTTGCAAACGAACCAAGTGAATAGCGGAGACGCACGAAAACGAAGTGAGTGAATAGCGACAACGAACGTTGTTATCCGTTGCCGCAATACACTCACTTCGTTATCGTGCGTCTCCGCTATTCACTTGGTTCGTTTACAAGCGACTTAACCCTCCGTTGTGCGACACGTTCCGTATAACATATGAGTAAAAAGTCTTTGCACTAAATTCAGATGTTCGCCATTCAAACAACAAACACACAATATTAAATTCTTTTTTATTGGTATAAACCTTTATTCATAGGCTATCGAATAGCACATTCACTTTACACTGAACGGACCATTGTCTTCGATTTTTCTTAGTATGCGTCGAACCATCAAAATTATGTTCTGGACAACCGATTTGTCGATTTCTTTCAACTTTCTCTCAATCCATGCAACCAATTGTTGCTCGTTTCAAGTATTTTGGACCTTCGCCTATAACAAACATCCAAAAACAGACTAGAAATAATTAATTCTGTGTTTTTTTCTGAAGTTAAAAAGATGGTCCTTTTTTCATGGAAATGATATTTTTTAAGAAGTGAGCCATTATTGTGATTTTTTCTGATTGCAAAGCACAATTTTGTCTTTAATCAGATAGTCCACAACAAACTCTATCGATTTCAAGAATATTTGGTTGATAATAGAGCAAGTAATTGAGGTTTAACCTTACATTTCAGCACTAAATTTTCGAATAATGGCTCAAGACACCTTCTAAAGAAGATCCTACCATACAAACACCCCTTTATCAAAGTTCGGTTTGTCGACGTCTCTAGCGTTATATATTAGTGCCCTAACTTTATCAATGCAAAGGAAATCATTCGTACTTCATTCATGATTCGATATAGCGATGAATGTTTCACTATCCAAAATGATGAATTTTTCAGTGCAACATGCTATGAGGCGAATTGAACAGCCAATTTTTGACACACTTTGGAATTTTTTCGTAACTTATGTTGCTGATTACTAATGATCGTGTCTAAATCTATTGTTTTGGTTCAAATTTGGATGTGTTGTAATCATGAGAATCACCAAAAATGAATGTTTGCTTGACCAACGCGATTTTGGCACTTGGTGATAGTTTTGAAAGGTTTGAGCACTCAGATATGGAATACGACCGGACTATTTGCTTTTTCTAGAATCCTCATCTTCATACTAAGTCCATGAAACACAATACATGGTTCGAAGACAGATTGGTTTATTTTTAAACACATGGAGAATTTCGTTTGCACTTTGTCCGCCAAAGCAATTTGAGACAGACTTGCGCAAATCCAATTTGTACCACATTGCGAATGAATGTATTTCGTCGAATTGAGTTTGACAGTAGTCTCGAGGTGCCGATAAATGCACCGCGTGCATTGGTTGACATTTTGGTGTTTGTTAATGCTGCGCAATAAACGCTGTAATTTGTGCAAACCTACGTGAGACATATGTTAATCGGACCAAATAGTGCAACAATCAAAGCGTTGATACAAAGAGAAAACCGTTGTGTCAAAATATTGACACAAATGTGTCCGTGGGAATAAAAGCGGGAATACAGAGACGAAATTTGAAATATGCACGCTAAAAAAGTGAAATCTGAAGAATACAACACAGATTTTTGTCTAGCATAGACAATATATAGAATTTGTGTTTCAATCATTTTATTCAGATACATTTCAACGTGATGCATGAACGTTTGTTACATTTTTCAGTTTTCATTATTGTTTTTTCTATACCTTATATACACGCACACACTGATGCTGCGAATATTGTATGTAAGATATGAAGAGAATGAAAATTATTGAGAGTGAATGTATTTTGGTAATCGATTTCAGTTTTGTGTTGACGATTTTTACTGCGCATTTGTTTGTAAACAGAATGCCATGCGTTGAGAATTACGAGAGCGAGATAGCATTGAACTACGATTTGGGTGATAGAAATAGCAAATTTTTACATTCGGTCGCAACAGATGATATAGACCATTTAGCTGTGCATAAGAAGTGAGAAAAAAAATCTGATTTTTTTCACTTTTTGTGCTCTATACCGAGTTTTCGAGAGTTTCATACAAGCCTCTCATATAGATGATGAAAAATCGCGAAAAATGAAAAAAATAATTAAATTTTTTTTCTTCGATTTACAAATACAATTTTCTGTACCATCTTGTGAGAACAGAATGAAAAAAATCGCATTCCTTATCATCTAAATAAAGAACTCTGTGACTCACCACGGTAAATTCTCTACTGTCACTTTCATTATTGTAAACATACAGAAAGACTTGTCAAAGTAGAGACGCCATCGAATTATTACATATTGCGTATATTTAAATGTGATACACCTATATGTATATGAATTGCGTCATATGTGTTCAGGGGCTCACATATGACAACATGTGTGGTTAAAATATAACGGTATAATTTTGCACAGTAAAAATTCTACGAAAAAATCTCGCCATGTTTTTTTTATTTGCAATAAATTCGAATATTTATTTTATAAAAATGCATTTTAAAAACCAAATCTTCTCCATTTTCAATTTTCACCATAGCTTTTATTAATATAATCTCTTTTAATTGAACATTTTGGCAATTAAATTCTCAATTTTTTCGACCAAAAGAAAAAAAGAGTTGCAGAAAAAATTAGACATATATTTTTTTTAATTTTTCTGGGCATTTATTTTTTTTAAACATAATTGCAATTATGAATAACGAACATATTTCGTTATTATTCATGATGTCGCATGAGTATGAAATGCACAATGAACTTGACACTCATTGTTTATTGTCACCACAATGCTTTGGTGCTTATCACCATTTGATTTAGTGTGACGTTTTAATTAGCATATTACGCATATTAATTGAGGGTGTTGATTAAAATAAATAAAAAAAATTTCAAATAATAATTTAATCATGAGCGGTAAGCTTTTTTGCACCTAATTTTTCGCCACGGCAACTATTCGAACTTATTATTTTATGAAAAAAATATAGGAAATGCAAATCTCGTGGGCGATATTACTCTAAATATTAGCCGAGCTCGAATTTCATCAACAAAGTGCTGTTTTCGGTCGTGCAGTACAGAATGTCCTGATGAATTACATCGTATACCTCGTACAATTCGTTATGAGATTATGAAAAATAAACGATTTTTCATACCGGAAAAGTCAGTGGCATGCAATTTTCATAGTGATTATTCTGTGTTATCGGAAATAAACATCCCGGTTGAAAATTGTGCTTTTACTGCTGCACAAATTGAAGAGATGGTTGATTTGTTGCGATCAGATCCTAAACAATTGAAAAATGAGGGTCAAGGTAAATAGTAAAATTGATACTGATCTAAATCACTTCTATATGAATGAGTAATTCTAATCCATGTGGATGAAAAAATAAATAGTTTTGGTGGATGAATTTATTAAAGTGGAATCTTGAATAGATTTTTGTCTCATTTTTGTTTTTATGGACGTCCAAGTTTTTTTTATTTAAAAACCGGTATTTACCGATTGAAAGAAAATTGTCAATATTGAGTCAAAAATGAAAAGTTTGTTCTAGAGGAATCCTCTATTTTCATTGGAATGACTCAAAATCTACCTAGATCATATATTTGGAGAAATTGAGATTTCATTTTGATACGAGATGTACAACTTCTTTTTGCCCAATTAATTTGCAAAACTGAACTTAAATTTTGTTCGAGGTTTCAGAGCTGAGCTGTAATGAAGGTTCAATCCCATTATGTCACTGTACTTATGAGGAACACGTAATGATTAATATAATATGCTGAAATTTCTGTAAAACACTTTATCTAAATTTCTTACCAAAATCGAAATAATATTCAGAGAGATCGACATATCTATCTATTGTTGACATACATTATAATGAGATATTTTCAGCCAGATGATTCAGCTCAGCCAGATATCGTCAGGAGCTGAAATTGAGTGAAAACAATAGAAGTGATTGTTATGGTTATAATTACACTATATTGCTACAATCACTATAACAATCACTTTTATTGTTTTCACTCCATTTCAGCTCCTGACGATATCTGGCTGAGCTGATTCATCTGGCTGAAAATATCTCATTATAATGTCTGATCAACACCCTCAATTAATATGCGTGACAATCAATTAATATTAACAATTTGTTGATAATTATAATGTTGATTGGTTTGGGTTCTTTAAAGATTTTATTACGAACAGAACGCCAAGAAAATTTTAGGAATTTCAAATTTGAATACGTGTGTAAGTGTGTGTATTTGAAATTTATGACAAAAGACCTTTCAATAACTACGCAAAAAAAATGAAACCCATGAACCTGTTTCGTTAACTTTGCATCAATTTAATTTGCAAATGAAGAAATTAAAAAAATGAATGTATCTTCGACTATTTATTTCTGATAATTTGAGAATACAGTTTCATTAATTGTCTTTTTCGCACATGATTCTTGTGGTGATTCCAATAGTTTTCATACTTATGGAAGTGATTCCTTCACTCCGACTATGTACTCAGCCCATACAATACGATATTCATTGTAGGCCTTTAGAGTCTTTAATGTCCTATGTAGCAGTTCAATTAAGTTTGATTGATTCTGAGAAATTGTAGCTATGGTGGGTTTAGATTCTCTGAAAATGTCCATTTTATCATTAGTTTTTTGTGCTTGTGAAAGTTTACCAAAGGACATGTTGACTGAATCAACCTCAGTCTTTATAGTTTCAATTAACTGACTTATTGCGTTAATCTCACCATCGAATTCTGTTTTCAGTGTATTGTATTTCGTTTCCATAGATTGAATGTTATTTTTTACGACTTCAACATGTTTGGGTTTTTGTTTCCATTCAACGAAATATTTGTTCAATTTTTCATAATTGTATCCTTTCGCTTTTACATGACGAGGCTGAAGTGTGATTTCTGTATCGATTTTATGGACCAAATCCTTAATTTTTGATGTACGTTGGCTGTTGATCAATTTAAATTGTTCATTGAAATATACAGGAACAAAGACTCCGTTAATTTTCTGGCCATTGGGAAGCTTTTTTATAACTTCTTTTAGTTTCCCTTTATCCATGAATTCTTCGACAAGAGGTTCGAACTTGTTTTTAAGATTATCAGCATTGTTGGAAATTTTGATGATGAAATCCAATTCATGTTGCATGTGAACATTTCCGTTGGCCATTGCTTTTTCATAAAATTTCTTCACAACCGAGGCGAATGTTACACCTTCTGTATCATTGTTTGACTAGGTACATGAAGAGAATTAAAAGTTATTACAATTAGAACAGCACTTGATTGATTCACTATAAATCCATACCTTGACTAAAAGGAAAAGTGACAAAAATGTACAGAATAAAAAAAACTTCATTTTCTTCAGTTGAATGTAGACTTTTCAATTGGTTCAAATAATGATTAATGAATAGAGATACGCAATTCTTATATACACGTTATTTGAAACACACGCGGAATTTCCATGAAATTGTACAAACAATTGTTTTTTTAATTTAAAATGAAATTCCAATTATATTACTCAATATTCACAAAATTCTAAGGAAAATAACATTATTTTTCAACACAATTTACGCAAGTCAAGCTTAATTCACGTCAGATATAAATAATTTATAAGGGCACCGAATAAATATTGAATTTATGTAAATTTGCTGAATTGTAACGAAAAAAACGATAGAATTTTAAATATTGGAACATTTTCAAGGAAATGAACAACCTATACTTTCACTGACGCAACCCTTAGCATTACCAAATGCCAAAACACAAACTTTATGAAAACGCAATTGCATGTTTCAGTCAAAACTACGAAATGATTGATTTCGCTGTATACAGCTCATCAGTGCAGCTTTGTAGGCCAGTACCATCTGCATATCAAATCACAACTCTTGTGACCCAATCAGATGGATAGGAGGACTGCCGGAAATAACCGGATAAGAAAATTCTCCAAACAATGATTGCTGATCCCGATCGGATCGATGAAGAAATGACAAGATCACAAGCAGATTCAATAACAAAACAGGGATATCTTTATAAAGGGCCGGACACAGCATCCGATCGAATGTTTACGCACATTGGATCCAAATCATTCAAATGGCGAACAGACAACAGAAACAGCTTAAAATCATTTTCGGAGATTTTGAATATCCTTCAGTTGGTTTCGCGTACCCGCTTTTTTGCTCAAACGATAATGGATTTGCGTGATATTATCGTCCAGCATTTCTTTTCCCCGTTTTGAAATGCTTTTGTCCAAGTCGTTGGGCGAATAGTCGGAGTCATTTTCTTGAATTTTACAATCGTTAAATAGATGGATACCATGCTTTACGTCGACATTGATTGGTGTGTTTGTTTCGAACGCTTTGTAAAGTTGGCTCATAAATGTCGATGGATTAATACGATCCGTGTTGAGGTTACTATCACACGATGGTCCCGATCTTTTGGCAGTGTCTTTTCCTTTTCGGCACGGAAGAATACGAAGAAAACGAAGAACGATGCCTCTTTTTTCATTTGTCGAATATTGTCTGTGGGGACACTTGTTGTTGAACTAGACTTGTTGTTTTTTCTTGTATTTCTTGTTGTGTTCAAAAATGTTCCAAATATTTTTTTTGTTTGCTTTTATTTTGTAGGTGGCTGGAGTATTAGCGACAACGGAGGAACAATCGGCTCCGCCAGCTCTAATACAGGGTTGCTCATTATCCTGTGGCTTGCTGATGAGCATCACATGTCCATCACCGCTACTGAAAATGTAGGGTAAGTTTATCATCATCATTTTTTACTTTTCCACACACACCTAGTGTGTAAGACACCTGAAGAGTGTTTTGACACCTCAAAAACATCTTTTCTGGACATTTCTGAGGTCAGAGAACCCGAATCAGGCCGTTTTGAGCATGGTTGTTGTCGGTCTGTTCTACGTCGTACGTTGTCCGCTGTACGCAAAATTTGTTAACACGATAACTCTCCATTCCAGAAAAGTTATTTAAAATCTGACTGTACTGGATGATTGGGGGTCGCGAGGAATAGAAACCATTAGATTTTGAGCGACTTTGGTTGATGGACAAAATTGTCATGTCTGAAGTGGTACCTATGAAAAAGAGTCCAATTTTCGTCCAAAAGTCATGCTTAATGTAGACTTAAACACTCAAAAATATGTATTGGGAGGTTTTTTGGTACGAGTCACGAGAAAACCGAATATGATATTAGTTTTGAGATACAACCAATTTTTGATACAGTTTCTTTGAAAATAAAATGTCTTACATCCGTAAGATGAACTTTTCCGCACTGTGATCCACAACATGCATTTATTTATTACATATCTCTTACTTAAATTTGAACTCACGAAAAACTGAATCTGACATTAGTTTTGTGATACAAATAATTTTTGACACACTTTTTATACAAAAATTACTAAAAAAAAAGCCATGCCTGTATGATATCGTAATCATGTGAAACTTTGCACAGGCTAGTTTTTCACAAAAAGCCGTCATTCTGAAAGTTTGAAGAAATTTCAACAGAACTTAGAGGTACTTCCCATACAAAATTTTCGTTTATGAGCAAAAAATCAAAATTATATTGAAATATCTTCAAATTTGCTGAGATTATGTATTTTGGCAAGAAAATAAGATTCACAAGTCTTTATGGTGATTAAATTATTTCAAACAAACATGTAGTTACAGTTATTTAATCGCAGTGAAAACTTGTAAATCTCATTTTTTTACCAAACTACATAATCTCAGTAAATTTGAAGACATTTCAATGCATATTAGGGGTACTTCCCATACAAAATGTTCGTTTTTTGACACTTTTTGTTCGGCCGATATTGTGACTATTTATCAAAATTCACTTTATTGACATTGAACTTAAAGTGACCAAAACTATTTTTACCATTACGTTGTAGAAGACGAGCAATATTTGATTTGATTTCCATGATAGCAACTTATTTGGATGTCATGTTTGTGATGAAACATTGGTTTAAATATCAAAGTTCTTTATTTTGTTTTTAAGCAATTTTAATCTTGTAGTTTATTTTTAATTGATATTAATCAAAATAAAAAGTAAATAAATTCAATTTGAAATTAGGTTTTTATTTCATAGCGACCTTTTTCGAAGCTCGAACTGTTCGAAGTGTCATCGGGTTACAACCAGCGACTGAAAGCTTCACTTCTCACGGAGCTATAAAATTCAAACTAAAATGATCCGAACATTTTTGATACAAGCGAAAAAATCATTCGATTTCCCGGTGCGATTCTGCACAAATACACCGATTGTCAGAAAAGCAGGTAAAGAATTAAATCTGAATTTATTTCCATGAGGTATCGTGTTTCATGATATTTTGAGGTTATATTTGAAATTTAAAAATAAATGACCAATGCGGTAATTTCTCTGCAGATATTAATGAAGTAAGAATAGTTGGAACATTGACTCAAGAACCCTACATTCTCAAAAGTGGAACCTATTCACTTTTAATCAAAACAATGGAGTCAGATTCAAAATAGTACAAGTTACCTTCCAACTTTTTTCATGTTTTGTTATGATTATTTATATAAGGATAATTTTGATACGTATTATTCTTCCAAAATTGTGCTTGTCACCAAATTGATCACAATTTACTTCTTCTATTATAGTACTATTCATAATGTCCTCACGAAGTTTGTATCAAATATTACACCTGGCGAACGAATTCACGTTGCCGGAAATTTCGTTTCTTCTCCAATCCAAACGAGTGATGGAAAAACTCTGACACAAAGCGTAATTAGGGCGTTTAAAACGCATGCATTGAGCAACAGTGATTCATCGGAATATTTATCTGACGACATAAATTCCATTGAAATTATCGGTAATGTTGCTTCTGATGTATTGGTCAAAGACGAATATTGCACATTTGTGGCAGTAACTCATCACCCAACATCGTAAGCATTTTTTGGAATTGTTTTTTGCTAGTAAAAAAATTGAATAAATACATAGTAGATTTGATTACCTTTGCCCGAATTACTATGATTTTTTTATTCCTTCTTGAATTCATTACAACAGCAATCCTTCATGTGAATATATTCTTCACCTTTTTATTTAGTCTACAGCGTTTTCATTTGTTAAATCATTAAAGAAAAAAAAATACTTTTGAAATTAAAACCATTAGAGCGCGCCTGCGTTCGGTATTCTACTTGTCTCTCACATTTGTTCTGAAATCAAACCCATAGTAACGGATGACAAAGGTGAGTAAATGCGGCCAAAATTCGTCGACAAACTCCGAAATGTACTTCTTTTTTGGACTCACAAAAATGTACGACGATCACAGAAATAAAATTATTAATATATGTGCCCGAAGAATATCGCTCATTTCTCTCAACACTCGAATACGAGAACAAAGAAGAAGTCTATGGCATGGCTAGTGGGATAGAGATACAGTTTTGATGCAATTTTCTTTCCAACATCGTGAAATTAACAACCAAAATAATTACCCAATTTTGTGTTTCAAACACTTCGCCATTATGTCTAATTTCCAAACACTGTTAAAATGAGCAAAAAACATTCGTATTACCACTGAACCACTCCGTACAATTTGGAATAACTTTGAAAGAAATGATCATATTTAATTTGTTTTGGGCTTCGAAGAAAAAAGTTTTGGTTTTTTTTTCACAATTAAAACGGTTTAAATATCACAGATACAAATACATTGAATGCGATGAAATTTGGCCATTTTCAAAATCACGCGATTAGTCTCTTTCTATAGAAATGAACTGAGATATATCCGTTTTCTTAACCACTTTTCGGTTTTTGATGATATTTTGGGCCGTTGACTGTATAACTGCTCATACTGCTTGCTGATTTCAAACATGAATATGTTTCATCACACGTACGATCGTGATTTTTAGTTAAAATAATAGATTATTATAACGTTACTGATTGAGAGAGGGGTTTAAATAACAAAACAAATATCTATTAATTTTATAATTTATAAATAAACGAAGTAATATATTTATATGCTCATTGTACAATTATTTTATAAAAAACTACTCAAAATAAAATGTTTGGCAATTGATGTCATCAATCATTGATATTTTTTGCTACTTTCAATGTTATTATTCTCGTCAGTTTGTTGAATTCCATTTCGAATATCTGTGGATATGGTGATCTTTTTCTTTGAAGAATTGAAGAGTATTTTCTCAAATACAATGATCGGTGATTCAAAAGTAAGGGTTCCAATGATCGATACAAAGATTGTCATCACATAATTCACTATAAAAGTGTTGAACTGAAATTATAAATGAATACAAGATTAAATACGAAAAAAACATTTGCTTTGCATTTAGTTATTAGCTTACAGCCGCAGTTTCAGTAAAATATGGTGGAGTTCGTTGTGTGCCCATTACGTTTCCAATAACCACAAAATGAAGCAAATAAATGGAATAAGACATTCTTGAAAGAGGTTGCCAAAGTGGATGTGATAAAAAGCGATTGACGATACTTCCGGAGCCATGAACACAGGCAAAAATGATGTAGCATAAAGCAATCGACCAAACAATACGACTAAATGCATCATATAACCCATATATTAGAGGAGAAAACTTATTATCTTGTTGTTGCAGGGGATGATTTATGAAAATGACTAAAATCATTGCAACCAAAGACAACGCCCAGCCACAAATATTGATCATCTAGAAGGACATCAAAATGCATCAATTTTAGAAAAAGGTTTTTAAACAGTAGTTAAATAACAGTACTTTTGGAATTTGAATCTTTCTATTGCGAGTTTCAAAGTGTAAATATCCAGTAAAGACACCAATAAGCCACGATGAAATACGTATGTGTGTTGGAATATATGCCATTTCGAATTTGTTACCCTCAAATCTAGAAGGCCAAAGAAATTTTTTGTTAAATGTAAAATTGAATTTGTGTTGAAAAAATCAAATATTTACGCAAATATTGTCGTTAAATTATGTTTTATGTGAACATCTAAAGTGGAATAAATGCAGCCCAGCAGAAGCAGGGTAAGTGGTATTAAGGCCTTCAATTTAAAACGATAAATCAAATAAACTATGGCCGGTGAAATTAAAAACAGCTGCATATCGACACTCAAGTACCAGGAATGACCGAAACACTGCAAAAAAACGTCGATTGTAGTTTTTGATTAGGAAAGAAGGTATTGAATTATCACTCACGAGTTCTTCTGGATTCACGTAGTTTTGGACATATAAGAGAGTCGACCACCAATAGTTTTCACATTGTTTTTTGTTCATTTCTATCATGGCAGTCCATAACGGTCCAATTTCGCCAAATCGATACAATGACACCGAGATTAGGAGTGATATTGCCAAAAGTGGTGTGAGACGAAGATACCGATGGACATATAACTGTAGAACGTTTAACCGCCCTTTTCTGTAGATTCAAAATCAATTTATGTTATAACATACAAATTGGTAAAAGAAAATCAAATGTGCTTACTTTTCTAAATGTTTTAGTATGCCGATCGAAACCAAAAGACCACTCAACACAAAGAACGTATCCACCGCAACAAAACCCGAAACAATCATCATGTTACTGTACTTTGAAAGAAACTGAAAAAGATAAAAATTTTAATTTAAATCTGTTTTATAACATTTGAATGAAGAAACTTACTGCATCGTGTACGACCCTGTTTTGGATCGGCATTACTAAATACAAAGCGTATGTATGACACAGTACGACCCACTATAGTAATAATAATAAATAATAATATTTTTTTTAAATATTTATCATGAAGTCATAAAAATATACATAAATTCTTTGAAATTCAACAACAACAATAACAAATATTTATAGACCATTAGTGCCTTTCGGCGTCTGATCTTTTCGGCATGGTGGCCACTATCTCCTTCTAACAACATTTCTTCTCCAGAACAATCTATCGAGAGCCACTTCTTCTCTAACTAATTCATTCATACCCGCTTTCATTTAAATCACTAGACTTCCCGGACGCTTCAGTATTCAACATTTTCTTAGGCAATCGCACTTTATTCATACGTTGAACATGACCAAACCATCTTAGTTTTGATTTTCTAGCAGCCTCATCAATCGAATCCACATTCAAATCCTCACGCACTCTTTCATTTCTAATTCTATAGTACCACTGATCTCTACGAGAAATACCCGAAATCATACGTAACACATTCATAAGTTGAATCAACCCAGCTCTCGCTACCGTTTAGAATTGTTGGTCTTAAGATTGACCCATGAATCATCAGCTTTGTTTCCATTCATACTACGTTGTTCAAATTCTTTATTGAATTTTCCATTTTCGGAGAAAATGCAATTCAAATACTTGAATTGCAAAACCTGTTCTATCACCTTTCCATTCAAAAAACACTGAATCTGCTTACGACTTTTACCTATGTGCATAACTAGCGTCTTCGAAATTCATATTCATGAAAAGCCGGTTCATTTGATTTTCAAAATGTCTTGAGATTGTAAAATTTTCCATTTTTTACCTGTGTCGATAGGACGCGAATTCCGTGTAAACATTGAATTGTTTCTGATGTGTTTTCTTCATTTAAAGAAAACAGTTTTTTCCCATTTGTGTAAAAAGAGAATGCTAGCAGCACTTGAGATTTTTTACCTATACATTAAATATACGAAGGTGTTGAATTATCATAAAAGTCGGAAAAATAATGTGATAAAACTACATACGATTATAAATGGAACACAAAATATCATAGCCAGTGCTCAACAATACCAAGCCAAATATTACCATCAATAAACCTCTATGGATGAAAATGTTTAAATTAAATGAAATTAAATGGTCTAATGAAAAATGTATAAATGCTTAGAATCTTACAGTGTGGTTTTCTCTTTAGTTGTTAGATCCGGATCGTTGTTTGCCGTTTGACATACATCATTGGGTAATTCAATGGAAAAGTTGTTTGGGTGATTTGGAATTAAATCGTTGACGATTTGTTCAAACATTTCAAACGAACATGCGGCTGGCATACATGCGCCGAAAGTTATGAAAGGTCTCCGCGGGTCAAGGCTATATAAAGATCAATTAAAATCGATTAAGACTTTTGAACGATACATAAATATACGATTCAGAATGTAAAAATGAATTTAACGAGAACGCTAGTGGATAGACACGAATTTTAACGTATAAAATTAGAGCATACTAGAAGATACTAAAGAATATTTATGAAAAATGTTCAATTCGATTCGAGCTCATGTCAGATATTTTCAGAGACTGTTTCTTAGTCCAATCAGAGCTGATTTCTAAAATCTTAATATTATCAATTTTTTATTATTTTAGTAACTTTTAATATTTTTTCTCCTCACTGAGCGCTCCTCCTCACATAGTCATTGCTCTGAGAAATGATCTCTGTATATTTTTTTACCTTGGCAAATCATTCACATGTACCATATCCGGAAAAATGACATTATTAATGGGATATCGATATAGTTTTGATGCAATTTTCTCTTCAACATCGTAAAATAAGCGACCCAAGCAATATTGTGTTTCGTACACTTTGTCATTATGTCTAATTTTCAAACATTGTGAAAATGAGCCAAAATCATGCGTATTACCACTGAACACTCCGGACGGTATTTTGCCCCACGAATCCACAACTAATAAAATCAAATTAAAACATTATAGAATTTCGACCAACAGAGAATTTAAAGTAAATATTACTTTCTAATGCCCATTGCTCTCGACTAATCAACCCATTTTGAATCGCCTTCAATTCATTTAAACACTTATTTTTTACATTAACTGATTCGCTATAATTTTGTGACAATTTAGTATAACTTTGAAGGAAAAGATCATATTTTATTTGTTCGAAGTCTAAGAAAAAACTTCTTGTATTTTCACAATTAAAATGGTTTAAACTTGACAGAAAAAAACACATTGACAGAATGCTATGAAATTTAGCCATTTTTAAAATCACTCGATAGGTCTCTTCCTATAGAATGTTGTCAATAAACTGAGTTTGATTTTTTTTTCCACATCACCATTATAATTTGGAATATGCTCTGTTTCTGATAACCGTGACCGTTACCCTTTCGACACTATCAATACTATTTTACTACTTTTTTAGGATGATTTACATTGTTGGGCATTCACATCACCAAATTGGGGTGATAATCGAACTATCGGCTGCAAATTGCACGTCATTAATCACATACCATTGTCAAAATTACTATTATCGCTTCTTATCAAGAGGAATATAGATAAAAAAAATTCGGCACAGACTCGGACTTAAACAGTGTTTAAAGTACACATTCTCAAATAACAACAGTATACAGTGTGATCGCTTTAGAAATTTTTTAATTTTATCTTTGAACTTTCATTGAATTCATTGTTTAAAATAGCAACATCATGCTGATTTTGTTCTTTATTCCAAAAACTTTTTTTTTCCTTTTGTAGTATGTTACACACGGTATGTTTGTTTCTTATCTAAAATAATAGGAAAAAACACACAATTTTAAGACTTTTTACTTAGCAAATAACAATGGTCAACATGACGATTGAATTACAACTGATCGACTGACACAAATTAATTTTCATGATGACACCAAAATTTGCAAGCTATGAACTGATTGCAGTAAAAATGCATTGATTGCACTCTATTTGTAGTCGTTGACTTTGTTTACAGATGGTTTTTATGCATAACAAAAGTAGTGTCTGCATTTCAATGAAATTGTGTTTAAATCACATATTTTTACTGTTCAAATGAAAGGCAATTATAAATTTTCAAATAAAATCGAGAATTTTTTTAACTTTTCCTCTAGCGAATCAATCAACAAATTATTTTATTTAGGAACTTGTTCAACAATTCAGATCACTTGAATAAAAGTTAATTCGTTTTGCGGCGCCGTGTATTTTGCTAGAGCAGTACTAGAATAATAATTTTTGTTTAAAGTAATTCTATGTTGTGAGTAGTAATCCATATTAATCCGCAGTAATACACACTTGTGTAAATTCTAACAGCAGTTCAATGACGTTTCATGTGTACGTTGTGTATTACATTTGTTAGGAATAAAGCGATCGTCGTATATTTCGGATACTACTCACAACATAGAATTACTTTAAATAAAAATGATTATTCTAGTACTGCTCTGCCCCTAGGTATTTTGTTTCGGTATATAAATGCTCTATGCTTATGTTCCTATGCTCCATTTTCCTGTTCTAGTAAATCAATTACTTATCCATTTTCTTTACTTGAAAGTCATGCAAACATAAAAGTATTCAAAAGAGTCTTTGAAGAAGTGTTCTGTTGCTGCTAGTGAGATTCTTTTATCTTTCATTCAAAAACTTAAATTGTGGATACAGCAACAAAGATCCACAAAAATGTTAAATTATGGCATTGAAATTCTACATTTTAATTATTAAATTACGGAATTACTACAAACAACTTTGCTGTCTCTCCCTGTGTGTCACAGCAGCTACACAGAAAGAAAATATCAGCCAACGCTATACGCAAAACCGACTGGTACGTGCGCTCATACGTTTTTACATCTTTTACATCATTTTTCGACTGTGCGCAGATACGCACAAAGAATAACGAATCAGTCGAAAAATCATATGGTCACTAGATGTAAAAGATTTAAAAACGTATGAGTGCACGTACCAGTCGGTTTTGCGTATAGCGTCGGCTGATATTTTCTTGTACACTCTCTATATTCAATATTCGAAATTCTGCAGTGCTTTTTTTGCTGTCTGTAATTCCGCAACAAATCAATGAATAAAAAAAAGTAGCGCAAAATTGTTGATTTCATAAATTGGATAGCCATTCTATTAGCGGATTCAAACGTAGAAATTGATATTTTGTGTTTGATAAATATGCAAAAGTCGAAACAAAAAGAAGAATTGTTTGTCTCTTCATTCTTGGTTTAATCACAACACCCGTCGATTTAAAACGAAAAAATAATGAATAAGGCATATGGCTTTAGCATTGCTTTAATAAAAACCATAAATATATATATTTACATAAAGTTTGAATAGCTGAATGTGTAATATAGAATAAAATAAATTGTTTCAATAATGTTTATGGTGTCATTTCTTATCTATTTTTTTCATATTCGTAATAACATAATTTTGTTTTAAAATCTCGACTTTCCAAGTGTTTTTTTTTGACAAAAGTCTAAACCAATATTCTATCGCTGTTGCTGAAAAACAGGAATGTTGGGCTGCTGTGGTAAAATAGTTGACGAAACCGGTTGATTTATTGTGTTTGGATTAATTTGTTGATTTGGAGATGAATGGTGGACCATGACAGGTAGTGGAATGCCTTGCTGTTGCACTTGTGTTGTCATTACAGTATTCGGTTGATATTGTGTGGATTCAACGACCGGAATTGGGTGTTGGTTGTTTAAATGTGCTCCGTCTACAGCAATGCTTTGTTGAAAATGCATTGGCATCATAGAATGAGTGTTTGGCTGTTGTGGGATGTTTGGTGGTACACCTGTCATATTTGGAACCTGATTGAAATGTGAAATCATTCCAGGCGCTTGTTGAATATGGTGATCATTTGCTGGCTGGTACTGATTTACGAACGGTTGAGATACGGGTTGCATATGATGTAATGATTGATGTGTATTGCCTTCCGGTTGATTTGGTTGATACTGAGGCAATGACTGGTGTGGCATTGAACCCGAATGATTCAGATATTGACCCCCTAGATGATAAAATTTATGAAATAACAAAGTTAGCGATAAAATTGTAATTCAATACAATGACATTTTTAATATACCCATTTGAGAGTAGAATTGAGGATTGTACATTCCATTCGGTAAAATTGGACCAGGATGTCGTAGTAATTGCGGTGGAAATTGGGCTTGTATATCAGATTCTCGCATTAGCATATGATACATATTAATTGCTTCGACTAAACTTGTGCTCAGCTGTGTCAGTTTTGCGTGATTCCGATCGACACGCTCCAATTCACTATCAATGAGTGGCAACATTTGATTTACTTGTGCCTCCAAAATAAACATTTCTTCTGGATCCTAAAATAAATTTAAATTTTAAACATAAGCATGGATGTATCATACAAATGATATCATTGAGTATATTACTTGAGACGGATCTTCGGGGTTAGCTTCATGCAGCAAGTGTAATAAACGATCGATTTTCATTTCATCGATTTGTATTTCTTCTGTTTTATGTTCTTCCGTTTTAATGTTCGATTTGACATCATTGGTTTTTGTGTCATATCGATTTGTATCTAAATCGGCATTTAAATCAGCTGTAACAAAATTCGATGGAAATAAACCTTCGCCACGGTCATTATAACCCGTCCACCAATTTGAATCGGAATCATCCAACACATAGATTATTTCACCCGAAAAAAATGTTAATTCATTGTCTTCAGCCGCCTCAAAATCATACAAAGCGCGCACCTTTCGGCCGTCTTTTTTCTGCTGATGTTTTGGTGAACTTTTTGCACTTTCGTTCATACTTGGATAAAGCGACAGCTGTGTAATAGAGAAAAAAAAACGTGAAATTAATCTTTGGTCTTTGGTATGTATCTAATCAATTGTCATACAAATGACGATGACGACGACGCAGATGCGGCGGTTGTAGTTTTGACACCTTCATTCTTTTCTTTCAATGACAGTTCAATTGCTTTGGCAATATCATCCTCTTCTTGTTGGCTGCTTACAACATTTGGATCTTTGCTAACCACCGGTTTTGGTGTTTCAATCGTAGTATCACTGAAATCAGCACCTTCACTCTTCAATTTTTGATATAGTGAAGGTATTAAATTGAGTTGTGGATCCATTTTAAACTCGTTTTCGGCCCATTTTTTCAATGAAATTCTCATTTTCTGCGCAACAGATGGGATAGCCTTGGCCATCAATCGCTGAAACTCAGTTTCGAAATCTCTCGACGCTATTTCTAAATGAAATGTCCGGCCACAATTTTTAATGCATGCATCCAATAACTGAAAATTTCACAAAATATTCATTAAATTGGTAAAAAGAAAATATATGCTTTGATGAAGTAGCCGTACAGTAATTGCTTGAATTGCGACATGTGGATCATTGTGGCCCATTCGCTTCATTATTGAACGAATGCAATCTTTTGCATTTTTTGGATTTGCTCCAGCTTTATCGCAAATGTCTATGATTACATCCCATTGTTCCGTTGTATTGTTTTCGCTAGTTGCCTTATCTGTGAAAATTAAAAGTGAGAAACATACAAAAATGCATTTAGATGGTTTCACTTATGTCAAATTTAATTAAATACTCGATGTGAAAAAAATTGATAAATATTTGATAGTAATTTCTCGATGTTTTAAATTGCAGCGTAATAAATACTGTAAACAATAAACACATACCAACATCAGCATCAAAGGGAGTTGTCGATCCGAACAAGGAAAACATTTTTTTTTGTTTTGATTAGATTTCTCTTTGTTACTTCAAACTTGTTTTTTTCTTCTTATGAATATTTTCTCAAGAAAGTAAAAATTCCTTTTGAGTATTTTTATGTTATCGAGAATAGGCAAAACACTATGTACTAAATGAATAAGATACAACAAATAGGAAAATTATTCTTCTGAAATTGATTAAAAAAATATCTTTTCGTCCAAATAATATCAGTAGATGACTAATAAACTACATGACAATGAATTTTGATTATCTCTTTTTATGACCATTGAACTGAATTTTGAAAGTAAGTATGTTTGACAGAATGAACATTAAAGTATTGAAAACGATATTTGAAATTAAGCAGAGTTTGAATTTTATGCATATCGCTTGCCCATAATAAAAAGAAGATAAAACAAAATACTTTTATGCCATAAAAAAATATTTTTTTTTTCTATATTAACCTAATAACAATCAATATTTTATGTGTCACATATCTGTAAGTATCCATGTTTAAAGTACTGATGTTTAGCTTGACTGGAAGGGGTATGTTCTATGACACGAATTGTTTTTTAATGCCGGACAGGACTTCAAAGTGCATTATTTGTTTATAAATAAAATTAAAACACTTTTTTCCCACTAAAAACAGTTATGAATTAAATTGAATATATATGTGAAAAGGGGGCGATAAATAAATATGTTGATAAGAATATTTGCATAGTTTATAATATTTCAAGTTTCAATTGTGACAATGTACATGAAAAATCGATAAAAATTCGACGTTGAATGTGTGTACGAATTCAGGAAAAGGATGAGCTTCATAAAAGATCCTTGCGGAATAGTGTGCATTTTAGTTACTTATTTTGCAATTCTTTATGCTGACTATGTTGTCACACAGTGGATTATTGTTTATTCCATGCAAAACAGTATATGGGGTCCAGTAAATGTTGTTTTATTTAATACGGTTATCTTCTTTTTGACAATCGCACATTTGAAAGCCGTGTTTTGCGACCCCGGCCTAGTGCCGATTGCTCGGCTTGACTTTTCCGACCTTCATGCTGCTCGCAACAAGCCAATGTCCGACGAAGAATGGACCGTGTGTACAAGATGCGAGACATATCGACCGCCTCGTGCGCACCACTGTCGCATTTGTAAACGTTGTGTGAAAAAGGTATACACTGGCAATAAAAGGTTTTGAATCATATGCTCATAATTTCTCTCTCTCTCTCTCTCTCTCTCTCCTCGAGTGTAGATGGACCATCATTGTCCATGGATTAATGTAAGTGACATTTTCAATCAACATAAACATTGCCAATAATTCATGAACGTTATCATTAATTCAATTTTTTTTTTGGTATACTTTCACTCCACAGAATTGTGTTGGCGAACGAAATCAAAAATATTTTTTACAATTTTTGGTTTACGTTTGCATATTGTCAATTTATTCGGTATCTCTTGTGATAATATCTTGGATTTATCCTTGCATTGGTGACACATGTTCCACAGATTTATCGGAAACTCAATCAAGAATGTGAGTAATAATTTTGTTATCAAACTGCAATCAATTTACAAATATTCTTTCTCGTTATTTCTTCGTACAGGCTACATTCAGTGTTGTTGTTGCTGGAAAGTTCACTGTTTGGACTATTTGTAGTGGCTATAATGATTGATCAATTGCACGCAATATTTTACGATGAAACGCCGATCGAAGCTCTACAGTTTCGAAGCGGCTATCGTATGGCAAATCACAAATTCATACTTTTAGCAAATGTTTTTGGACACATGCATCCAGCTTATTGGCTATTTCCTTGTTCAGATGCAAAAACATATGATACTCCCCTAATTAGTCACGATGTGTAAAGAAAAATAAACAAATAAGCACACACATACAATGTAACTTTTTATTTTAATAAAAATTCAAACAAATACTACATTCAACTTGAATTCTTCATCATCTTTTATTCCAATTAAAAATTAACGAATGAAATTAGGTCTTTTGAAATAAAAAGTTCTTTTACTTTTTTACAATTTTTTTTTTTAAATCTTCCTTTTCTTTATCTCTTTCATTTACTTGACAGAATTAGAAAGTAAAGTACTGAAGTACAGAAGAGTACTCAAGCGTATATATTGCTCAAGTTGACGTCTGAAATGTCAATAAAACATTTCAAGAGAAGCAATCGTTTAACACACGTGTTTTGAAAAGTAGCAAAAAAAAAAGACATTTTTTCAAAGTTTTTATTTAATCATGGGTCGTGGATACAAGCGAAATCGTTTTGCACAGAAAAGACGCGATAAGAAACAGGGCAAGGAAAATGTAGTCCGTGCAGATAAACCGTATGAAAATTTGGTCAAGGAAAGTGAAACGTTTGATCGTTACTATAAACATGTTAAAATCTGTCCGGAAAATGAATGGGACGATTTCATTAAAACACTCCAATCGGATCTGCCTGTAACATTTCGTATTAGTGCTTCACGAAATACAGCTAAGAAGCTACTTGATTTGATTGAAAATGACTTTTTTACCAAATATATTTCGGATTCAACACATGAACAAAAAAGTCCCATCGTTCTCGAATGGTATCCCGGCAAAATGGCATACCAATTGGAACTCTCACGAAAAGACATTCGACGAACTGAGTCACATTACAAATTGCACAACTTTTTAATTGCCGAAACAACAGCTGGCAGCATCAGTCGGTAATTTAACGAATTACATTTATTTCCATTAAAAGATTATCTAAACAATTTTGAACAGACAGGAAGCCGTGAGCATGATCCCACCGATTGTACTGGATGTGAAGCCACATCATAAGGTTTTGGACATGTGTGCTGCACCAGGTTTGTATGCTCATGAAATGCCACTCAGATTTTGGTGATGGCTAACAAATTTTCAATTCAACATCACAATAGGATCAAAAACAGCTCAACTTATTGAAGCACTTCATGCCGATGAAAACAATCCGATACCATCTGGTTTTGTGATTGCCAATGATGTTGATAACAATAGATGTTATATGTTGGTTCATCAAGCAAAACGACTAAATTCTCCGTGTTTTGTCGTTATCAATCAAGACAGCGCATGCATGCCAGCGTTTGAAACATCCGAAGGCACCGCATTGAAATTTGATCGCATATTATGTGATGTGCCATGCAGCGGTGACGGCACACTTAGAAAGAACCCCGTGAGTATTATTATTACATATTGCATGACATTCCATTGAAGTTATGTGCAACGGAAACCTTTTTTTTACCACATCCCAAAAAAATAGATTAATAACATTGTTTTTTGCAGGATATTTGGAAGAGATGGCATTTAGGTCATGGCTTGAATTTGCACGGCATTCAGTATCGGATAGCACGACGGTAATAAAAGAGATTTTTATAAAAATGTGTCTGTAGTACTTATTATAAATATTTTGTGTATTTAGTGGTGCTGAATTGCTTGAAATTGGTGGACGTTTGGTGTATTCAACGTGTAGCCTGAATCCGGTCGAAAATGAAGCTGTATTGCATCGATTGCTCAAAGATAGTGAAGGTGCATTGGAATTGGTTGATTCATCGGATCTTTTGCCGGGTCTAAAATATGCTCCAGGAATCTCGTATTGGGAATTGTCCAGCAAAGAATGTAAAGAGTTTTACCGAACTTTTGACGAAGTTCCAAAAGAATTCCATACAGTTGTTCGACCACAAATGTTTCCACCATCGGCTGAAGAAGCGCCAAAGTATTGTTTAGAGAAGTGCATAAGACTTTTACCACATTTCCAAAATACAGGTACATATCAATTAAAAATGTGGTACTCTTATTAAATTTGTAATCAAAATCGATTGTTTAATTTAGGTGCATTTTTTGTTGCTGCATTGACAAAGACAAGGCCGTTGCCATGGGAACGAAAATCAAAAGAGGCGATGATAAGTCCCGATGAAGAGGCGACAGTTTCAACAGCTGAAACAGCTGAAACAGTCGATGCATCGAATGGTGTTGAAGAAAAACGAGTTCCATGGGGGCCACAACGTAAAAAGCGTCGAATTTACGGTTACAAAGAAGATCCATTTGTATTTTTCACTGAAGATGAACCAGTATGGAGAGAGATCAAGTCATATTTTGACATCGATATTGCCAAATTGACCGCATTCAGTCCAGCCCAATTATTGACACGTTCAGTTAATGGAAAAAAGAAAAACATTTACTTTTGCTCTAAATCAGTTAAAGATTTGGTCCAAGCCAATGAAGAACATATTAAAATCATAAATACGGGCGTTAAAGTGTTTGCTCGCTGCGATGCTCGGAATATAAATTGTGATTTCCGTCTTGCAAACGAGGGATTGGAGGCCATCGGCAATGTCATTGGAAATGCTCGGCGTATTGAAGTTTCGAAGGAGGATTTGATTTTATTGTTGGAGCATAATAATCCACAAAATCCACCGCAACTCGACACAATGAGCGACCAAACCAAAGAACGCATGAAAGATGTGGAAGCCGGCAGTTGTTTGCTTGTGTACAAGGATAATGAATTCGGTTTTACTTTGAATGTCGTTGGTTGGAAGGGAGGAAAATCACTTCGTGCATATATCGATTTGAATGATTCGATACACATGCTTAGATTGCTGGGTGCGGATGTTACCAAATTTGAAGTGAACAAATTCCAGAAAAAAGAAACCGAAGACAAAACCACACAAAAAGAAGACGAAAACGATGCCCCTCCAATGGAAATGGAAACAAATCAAGATTAATTTACTTTTATAACATCAATAAAGTATTTTTATTATTTGTTAAATAACATTCGAATGGTTTTTTTTATACAATTTTCATTCTAGTTTTTTCCTGTTGATAAACAGGAAAATTTGTTATTCAAGTCTTCGTAATCAGATTCTTCATCTCCATCGTCTCGTTTTTCTGTCGTCTCACCATCATTCAACAATTGGTTATCTTCATTGCTTTTATTCTGTCGCTGTTCTCTTGACTTTCGTTTGTTGATATTTCTGCGCTTCTTTCGCTTTGAAATGCTCTCTTGTGAAAGGCACTCAATGAATGGCATAAGAACATTTAACTCGAGTTCGAATAAATTGAAAATATTCGGTGATAATGAAAGTAAAAAGTTTTTGACATAGTATCGAATATTTGGCCTCTCCTTAAGCGTCATATATGTGTGGAATAAAAAGCACCCATTAATACATGTTGATATATTAATGTTTGGATATGGTTCACCGCACAATGCATTCAGACAATTCAGTTGGTAGACAATTGATTGAAATTCGGCAAATCCGTGAATTATGTCACTTGAAAATTCGGTATGCTTTGTGCGCAGCTTGTCGCTTATTGTAAACAAATCCAAAAAATTAAATTGCGCCAAAATAACCTCGTCGCGAGTTATCGCCGTTTTACATGCCTCTATTGACATGCTACCGCTTTCGACTTTAGTCATTTGATGACTCTTCATGAGCTTTTTAATTTCGTTTGGTTTAAATTTTTTCTCGAATTTAATGCGATCACGTATTGGTTCTACTATCGAATCGTGTACAGCCAATACAATCTGACACAACAACAAGCTGCTCACATATACAACATTGAAATGTTTTGAGTACCGTGACCAATAAATGATTGCAACAAATAAAAGTTGAATATCGGACGGAATTGTTTCATCGATCATTTTAAAAATCTGCTCCGAATTGTCGAAATCTCTGAAAATCAGTTTAAAAAACTCGTGATTTTTACTTGTGCTGGCATTGAATCTTAAATCAAGGCACAATGAATTGTATCGTTTGTATTCGATGTCCGTGCGACGCTGCACTCGGGTTAGATAACGAAATTCTTTCTGGTATGGATAATTGGCATGTAAGATGGTGAAGATCATTTGTAGAATTGGAACTGATATTCGATTGCAATCTTCCAATTGAAAATTTTCAACCTAAACAAAGGAAAATATGAATTATTTTGTGTTTATAATAATTGGTTCCAATATCCACCTGCGGCGTATTAATGTAAAGTCGGAGTGTTATCAAATCAACAACATATCGCGGTAGCTTGCCGCTTAGAATTTTATTCAAGAGCCATTCCGGTGGTTTGAATGATGACGATAAGGACATTTGTTGTTTCATCTGAATTTCCAAGTCTAATGGTGTTTCTTCTTCTTCTTTTTCATCATCATCATCATCATCGGTGATATCGTCATCAGTGTCAGATTGTTCGCCATTGGATTCGCTGTCGTCATTCTGTGCCCGCTCAACACTAGCTTCAGTTTCGATTTCTGCCATTTTATGACAAACTGTGGGTGTTGTGAATTTGACTTTTGAGTCACGGACTGTATTTTCTAGACCAAAATATTCATAGGCCATGCTTTTCTCATTAACATATCCCGATATGCCGTCACGTATTTGGTCTCGTAACCATTCTTTTTTGTCTTTCTCAACGTGATTGATTATCTTCTCGATAGCCGAAGACATGGTTTCATGTTGTAACCACCTAAGCAATGCAACAATCCGCTTTCCTTGTTTCGTGTTATTTTTGCCCGTCTTTTTCATACTAACATTCATATAGAATTTCTTGAAAATAGATGTGTGCACATAATCATTGCCCAAAAGTATCGCAAACAATGGCAACATCTCTTTGGACAAACCTTTTTCTCGCGCTAAATTGGCAATTTGATAAGCGCAACATTGCATATAATAGTAGCAGTCTTTCTTCTGGGTATTTTTATGATTACTATAATCTCCATTCGAATCGATTTCAGACACTAAATCCTTACGCTGTCTAACTTTTCTGCCATCCTCTGGCAAAATATTTCGACGAAAAACTTTCAAAGACAAATACGCCGACGGTATATACATAACGTTATGTATATAAAAATCCGAATCGAAACTCAAGACTGGACATTTTAGTTTGCGAGCTAGTGCAGCAACTTCATCATCAGCTTTGATAGAGAAATTTAAAAAAGGCAAGGCTTCGCATTATTTTATATACTTTTTCTAGATAAATTTAAATTAAGTTTACCTTCAAATATACACCGCATAAATTTAACATTACAGTGTACCAATGATTCAATAAAAACTTCTCGCATCATAATCGGAAATGTTGGTGTGGATTGTTCGAATGGATTCAGGTATTTGATTGCACCGATTTTCGATCGTAGCCGTTGTCTTACGGTTGACAATTTTTTTGGCTCGTAGCCCCCATCCAAAAGTACATATGCCGTCACATTACATTGTTTGAGCATGCCAAAAAAATTGCACACGACTCGATAGAATTGATCATAATTTCCACCGAATGCTGAATTTATGGATTTGTATAATTGACATGCCAAACTGTCACCATCGACGACAACATCGCAATCATGAAGTTCATGTGAATCCAAATATTGTTCAGCATTTTTAGCTATATAACTGGTCAGACCACGAACTCCCATTTTCTAAAAATAAAAATAAAAATAACCAAGCAATCAGTTGTATTTATCAGTTTTTTGTTACAAAAGAAATACAATGGAAAATTATCAAAACAGGTCAACATATTAAAATGTTATTTATTTAAACAAAAGTTTCGAAATATTTATATACATTTATTATTATTTACTTGAATTGCAAAAAAAAAACAGTTCTCTCTATATCACCTCATTTCAAATGTCAAAATATGTTGAATTACAACATAACCTTAAAATGAATGTCAGCCACATAATGTCACCACCTGTATGCATTCAAACCTATCCCTCCCGGTGTAGAATTAAAGTGAGCAACATTTCTATCACCTGCCTCACTTACACTACTGAACTTAAGTCATGAATCATGAGTGCATCACAGTTAATACATATAAAAAGGAGAGATTTTCCTTGTTCTATTCATCTACTCAACACAATAACACACACATACTGAGCAAAAAAGTCATAAAGCAGTTAAACATAAACGACTGAATAAAAGAAGTGAAACCGTAGGTAGAGCAAGCGCATAATGAAATTAGTAGTTTAACTGAATGGGATTCAAAATAAGTGATATATATATTTTTAGTTAAAAATAATTGTGAACTGTGACTGAATTCATAAAAACTCTTTTTTTTCACTGGCTTTGTGAGTATTTCGCTGAATTAAGCCTCATTTTCTGGCCGTCCGATTTTTTTGAAATAATCAAACAAATTGGTTGCCGATCAAATAAAGCTTTTAGATTCCTAGTTTTTTTTGTCTCATGTCAATTTTTTATTTCTTTCTTCAGAAAATTGAGCTCACTTATCTTCTAAGCGATTCCATTGTTATAAAACAATCCGAAATGGATTCAAATGTAGGAGAATCGATATCCACAGATGACCAAAGACCAAATAATATTTTAGATATTCTCAACGATCATTGTATTCAAGAAATCTTCACTCATTTGTGTACCAACCTTGATTTCTTGAATGTTGCCGGAGTGTGTAAAAAATTCCGAGAAAACGCTAGAAAATCTTTACTCGCGTGTTTTAAAAAACTAAGCATTGATAATTATATTTGCTTTTCTGATGTGCCTCCAAAGCGTATACCAAGTTTTTTAAGAATATTTGGTGATCAATTGAACATGATCAATTTGAACTACACTGCAACATCTCAAGAAATACCGCATTCTGATTATATCCGTCTAGGGCATATTGACATGATCACTAATTATTGCAGTAAAACTTTACTGCAGCTAGAAATTGCATGTTCAAACGATGTGCAATTGGATATGGAAATAAGTTCTCAGTTCGTGGTTTTGGAGAAACTATCAATAAACTCTAGTACGATCAATAAACTTTCGCCTTTCCCAAAATTGAAAGAATTGATGTTATTTAAGGTCAAAGTTAAGAATTGCGATTGGCTTAAATATGAATTTCCGAAATTAGAACAACTGTACTTACTAACGGATGGTTTAAACGATGAATTGTTCATTGAATTTCAAAAGAAAAATCCACAATTAAAAAGTCTAACCGTTATTAAATCGTCATTATCTTCTTGCATTTTTCAAAATATCGAAACGCGACTACCAAATCTTGAGGAATTGGTGTACATTGCACGTGAAGATATACACCAATTTAACGCCAATGATTTCTTGCATATAAGCAATTTGACGAAATTGAAATGTTTAATCATTAGTGAAAGGAGACTACCAAAAGAACCACTCATTAAGTCACTCGGTAAAAAAAAGGTGCCCATTAAAAAGCTTGAAATAAATGATGTTCTCCGGAGGTAATGAGTAATTTTAATCGAAATTGTTGATTTTAAAATATGTACCGATCCAAACTCAACTCTTAGAAATGAAAATTCAAAATGACGAAAATATCACAGTTAATCATCAACATTTTCCTCTACTAATAGTATTAAGCGGATTTGTTTTATGTTAGTGCCAGTTTGTTTCATACGAACCAAATACAATGAGAGCAAAAATGTAACAAATTTTAAATGAATGTCGGAACATTTCTCCAACAAACGTTTTCCCGAATATTCGAGAATTTTTTCGTATTTTTTTAATAGAAGAGAAATTTTTATTATTATTATTATCTTTTTTAATTTCTTTTAAATAGAAAAAGCACCGTTTCGAATATTGAATTATTGTAAACAAATATAAAATAAATAAGTTTGAAGAAAAAGAAAGACTTGCATTTTGATAACAGAACAAAAAAATCTCATCTCCTTGAGCTTCTCCTGCAGGAATAATAATCCAATTCATTTTACCACAGAGAAAGCTTCCCTTGAAAAAAAAAAAAAATGGACTCACTATATTTCCACATCCTAATATAGAAGACCTTTTTCCGCGATTGATTTATGTTTGGAAAGCCATGGACTATGGGCCATAGGCTAAGAAAAAATCTAGGGGGTAACCGCGCTTTTAAATATATAGAAAGATGAACAAATTCAGGAGATTTCAACGAATTCAAGAGATATCGAGAGATATGAACGCAACTTTATATTTTTGGGGGATATTGTGAGATATTCTCATCTGAAAGTTGTTCTGGAATTGGGCTTTAGTGAATCCTCAGGATCATCAGAACTGCTCCCAGTTCTGGAAGCGGGTTTTGGTGGATCCGCAGGATGGACCAGAATACTTTGAGATATTTGAGTTTTAATCAGATTTTGAGAATAAAATTAAATTTTGGTGAATAAAAATTCGCGATTACCCCCTAGGAAAAAATATTGAAGTTTGAAAATCGGTGCAGTTGTCTCCAAAATATGGCTTCAAAATTTAGTTTTACGAGCAAAGATATCGCCAAATGATGACGTTGATCCCCGAAAAATCTATATTCTGATTCAAGAGGTCAATACCTTTCCAACGATGTTTAAAACGTCGAAATCGACCGATCGAAAAATTCAGCGTTTGAAAAATTTCATATTAAATTCATATTTCATTTATTACTCGTGCGAACTGCCGTGTCAATTGGGCGTATATTAGATGAGATTATTGGAATTTATTGCATCAAATGGTCAAATAAAGAACAGAATTCTTAATTTAACCCTCTAATGCATTAATTTTTTTTCGACATGAGAACTATTTTTCTATGATTATTTTGGTTTAAAATTCCTTAAAAAAATAATCGAAATTCAAAAAATTTCATAGTTTACTCAAAAAATGCTATTGACAAAATTAGAGAACAATCGAATCCATTGTTTAAACTGCTATAAAATTGCTATAAACGAAGAGAGGAATAATTTTTTTGACAAATTTCTGTTTTCGCGTACATCTGTGTGTATAATTAAACCTAGGGGCTTAATACGGCAAAAAAATTCACAGGAATTCACGTAAATTCACACTTTTGAATCGAGTGGTTATTGATGAGTTCGGTGAATTCGTGTGAATAGAATGAAATGTGTCAAATTAATAAAGTGAGGTTATGATAACCGCAATATTTTTTAATTTATTATTTTTTAAATATTTCCGATTGTTCTCGATAGAAAATCGCTCAAAATTGAAAATAAAATTAATTTTTATTAAAAAAAATATAAAAAACATTTACAATTTTGTTACACAAAATATAAATATTGCAGTAATTGCCAGCAGAAACTATTCACCACTATCTCACATATTTGAATGAAATCGCCGTAGAATTCACCGGAATTCATTCGTTTGCAGAAAAATTCAGTTAATTTAGATATTATTATAGAATTCAGTCGTTGAAAATTTTGAATTAAGCCCCTAGAATTAAACAGCCGCTTTATGTTCTATTGTCAAATGACCGGCAAATGAAAGCCTGAACCCTGCTGAATATATTAATATATATTTAATTCATAAATAGAATCATTTGTTTTAATTATATATTTTAGACAATAATTTATACACCCTGCCTAAAGGCAGGGCTATGCACTAGAGGGTTAAATGGTATAAACGGAATCTTTTTATTTGTCACATATACGTTCAATTGATGTACTCATTTAAAATTTTTCGTTTTTAAAATTTGTGTTTGCACTATTTTTATGGGAGAAAAATTGAGAAACATTGAGAAGCGTGTAAAATGTTTATTATAAATTGACTGAAATATCATTTTTTCATATTTCAATAAATTAACGATTTTTATTTGAAATAATTGACGAATTATTTTGATGCTATTAATAATTTATTCTTGACGATAAAAAGTTACAAGTGATTGTGACTACACCATAGAACATTTGGCGATTTCATTAACATATCTGAATGTTAACAAAACATAGAAATGGATTAAACATCGTATCCATAAAAAAGAATGCAACAAATGTGGTGACAAGTCGTTGTACTTGATTTTTTTTAAAAGAAATTTCATTACAAAAAAAAAACAAAAATTGACAACAATTTTTAATAATCCATAATATGTTACAAATTACTTTTCATAATATAAACTCGAAATCTTCTTCTGAATCGTCTGTGTTATGCTTCGACGTTGAATCAGACGCTGAAAAATGAAAACAGTTGTAAATTGAGATAATGACTCATAGTTAGTTAAGATGTTTTATAGTTACCAATTGAATTTGATGTCAAGTCAGTTCGCGGAAAATGTTGCGATTGTGAAGTTGTTGTAGACGGACATGAACGCCACGGTGTTTGACTTGTTTCGGTTATTTCAAATAATGGTTGACTACCGGTGCTAATGATGTCACTCTTAAGTCTTGCACATAACTCATCAAATTCGGTCCGTGTCTTGCATATAAAACACAGAGCTAATGAAGGATCCATTTTCTCAAAGTTTATGCGAGCCGCAAATTTTTGATGATACGTTTCGTCAATTTCCATTTCGCTTGCTGTCAATTTATCTTTAACACTGCCACACTGGAAATAAATTTAAAACTTGTCTTCGAATCATTTCGTATTTAATAAATACAATTATGAATTTTATACCTTTTGTGTTGTATGTGGGTCCAAATATAGTGCTTCGTCACCAACGTAACCAATGAAATAATGGGCTTGATTTGGCTTGCCACCAATAAGACCAACTGTGCCGGGAATTTCAAAGCTTTTCTTTAAACCATTTATATAGATTGGATTTACTTCACTCAGTCCAAGACGTAGCGGAATGATCAAAAGTAATGGTTTCCATGTGTCGCCTTTTTCACATAATTTAACTGGGACAGTACATTGAATTTTTTTCATGAAAATAGAAAGTTTCAATCGTTACAATTACAAAACATAATACCATCCATATTTTAAATACTCAAAATTCATTAAATGTTTAATGTGCAAATCAGATTGCAACATTGTAATATGTTGTGAATGATATTGTGCAGAATTGAAGAGAAAGGTAAGAAAAATATGATTAAAACATACTTATTTCTTGAATAACAACGTTATTATCCATTGCCACGTGTATTGTCAAACTGCACCAATCATCGTATTTAACCAATTTTCTAAGCAATAAAAATAATATGATTATGTCAATTGTAAGAAAAGTACATAAAAAACAATGGAGCATTTCTGATACATACTTGAGAACCTGTGCAACTGTATTGGGTCCAAACCATTCACCTACACGTTTATCTTCTGAATCACCCATCATCGCAATTTGATGTATCGAAAACGGACTCTTTCTACTGTCTTCAAATCTGTTTACAATCTTTAAATAGGTGGGATCTCTGTGCAAAAAATATCATTGATATTATTGTTGCAATTTGGAGCGTTTTCATTAACATTTTCTATACCTTGTTTCACTGTGCCAAAACCAATCTCTACCTAAATGCAATTCTAGAAGGGACTGTGCAAGTAACATCTGTCCACATCGCAGCATGCAGCCCCACCCTTTGTCAGTTGTTAACTGGGGTCTTCCGAGTGGAACAAAACCTTTTCGATACGTGCACCATACTCGTGATTGAACATCTCGTCTGATAAGTTCAAGCTCTAATTTCACAATAAACAATACATAATATTACACAAAATCGATTCGGTTAAATTACCTTTTTTATAATTTACCTTGGATTGCATTATATTTTCGGCCGAGAATCCACACGGGATTATTGGTTTTTGGTATGTCATCGGGTTCGATTGAACTACTGTCTTGGGCTAAATAATTTTCAAAAGCCAGATCCATTCTTCTAAGCACATTTGCGTATAAATCTCCGAGTCGATCAATTTTTCCTGCTTTATAATAACAATTTCACACCGAAAATGTATTTTTTTCGCTTTCTCAATTGAGATTAGCTGCCAATTTTTTGCCAGTTTCGATTATCTGGAATTGTTACGCTTCTATTTTTCTTAATTTTTAATTGTTTTCGAAAATTTTTCTCACATAAAAATATTACAGACACAAATTTTAATTTCAAATTTTAAAAACGAAGAATTTTAAATGAGTTCATCAATTGAATCGATAAAAAAAAATTTTAGGGCAAAAATTGATTGCTCTTTGATAAACAATAATACAATGAGAAAAATTTGACAAACAAAACGCTCAATACAACAAAGCAAAATAGAAGCACACAATAAAGTAGTTGACATTTCGTTTTGAAGTAAACGTCATCGCAATTTTCTGTTATCACCTTTATTTCAATTCTGTTCAATGCGACCAACATTTTTTTTTCAAATTCACTTTTTCAACAAAGTTTTCAACTTCTCTAGAGAGAATTTTCGATTTTTATGAAAAATATTAACAAAATACATAAAATATCATTACTTTTAAAAAAATAATTTGGAATATATTTACTCACATTTACCTTTGCTCACATATGTGTAGACTTGTGTAGAACCAAAACTTACCACAGACGAAGAAAAATTTTCACCACATTCATTATTCTCCTGTGAGATTATGAAAGTAACACATGAAAAACAAGAACTACTGTTTACCAATCTAATTGGAACTAATAGAATAATAAAGGAGGAAATGAACTATGTATATGTGAGAAATAAAAAGACTCCGTGTATGCCATTTAATTTGAGAACTTTGTTCTTTATTTCATCATTTTGGTTTTTTTTTTATTGATATTCATCCATTACATTCTGAGAGTCTCAACTAAATTGAAAATTTAATCTTTGGTTTGAATGTATTTGATGAGGTCGACAACACGGTTGGAGTAACCGTATTCGTTGTCGTACCATGAAATGAGCTTGACGAAGGTGTCAGACAATTGAATTCCGGCCTTTGCATCAAATACCGATGAATAGGTTGATCCAATGAAGTCCGATGAGACGACTTCATCTTCGGTGTAGTCAAGAATACCTTTAAGTGGACCTTCAGCGGCTTCCTTAATTTTTTGCTTGATTTCATCGTATTTGGCTGGTTTACCAAGACGGCAGGTCAAATCGACAACCGAAACATTGGCGGTTGGGACACGGAAAGCCATACCAGTCAATTTTCCGTTCAATGATCTGCAATGAAAATGGAACGAATCGATAACAAATATTACGATTACACATTGAATATTTGAAACAAAAAAAAATCACTTACGGGATAACTTTGCCAACAGCTTTGGCGGCACCAGTAGCGGCTGGAATGATATTTTGTGCAGCACCACGACCATCACGCCACAATTTACCAGATGGACCGTCAACAGTTTTTTGTGTTGCAGTTGTAGCATGAACTGTAGTCATCAAACCTTCAACAATTTCGAAGTTGTCGTGGACAACTTTAGCCAATGGTGCCAAGCAGTTGGTGGTGCATGAAGCATTTGAGATGACTTGGTATTTTGGATCGTATGCATCCAAATTGACACCGCACACGAACATTGGTGCGTCGGCTGATGGGGCACTGATAATAACTTTCTTTGCGCCGCCAGCCAAATGAGCGCTAGCTTTGTCGATGGTGGTGAATACACCAGTTGATTCAACAACGTATTCAGCTCCAGCTGAAGCCCATTTGATGTCTTTCGGGTCACGTTCGGAGAAAACGACAATTTTTTTACCGTTGACAACCAAGCAACCACCTTCGGCGGTGACGGTACCCTTGAAACGACCATGAGTGGAGTCATACTTGAACAAGTAGACCATGTAATCAACGCCAATGAATGGATCGTTTACGGCAACAACTTCGGCTCCCTTTTCAACAGCAGCACGAAGCACGAGACGACCAATACGGCCAAAACCATTGATTCCGATTTTCGACATGGTGAATGTTTTTCTGCAATAACAAAAAAAAAAAAAATATCGAAAAGTATGAGATAATTGTGCACACTATGGACGCTTTAATTTGGAAAATTAAATAAATTCATTTTTCATGCGAGAACGGCGCACGTATTATGTGCGCTGCAAGTTGTTCGCAACAAAAATGATAGCAAGGTCATTGAAGGTTAAATTGTTGTGCAATCATACGCTAACGCACGTTCTTATACAAGAAGTTCTTCACATTATCACATTCACAAAATCACCGAATTTACCGAATTTACCGAATTTTATCAACATTTTTTCAAGCAAAAGATTTTAAATTGATTTGTTTTGAAATTTTATCAAATACGTTTCAATCGAATTCTATAGAATATATATTGCTTAAGATACACCATGTTCTTGCTCTTTTCAAAGAATGAAAATTATGAACACTGAGAAAATAGAACTTTTTCATTAATTTCATGCGATAATGGGGAATTTTAAGGGCAATCAATAAAGTTGCTATCAAATTTGGTTTCGAAATCATTTTTGCACGTTGATTTTTCCAAAATCTTTTCAAATTACACAACAGCAAGATAAATTTGATTTTTAGTTTTTTCTAGCAAAAATTATATTTTATACTTATTTATTGTATTTGAAGTATAGGTTTGCTCGAAAAATTAAATGTTTTCTGTTTATATGTTGTTTTTTTTTTAATTAACTCCAAATGAAATTGGAGGAAAATTTTCTCGAAATTATTCTATAACTTACTTGCTTGGATATGACTTTACACAACCGCTTTCAAAAGACGAGTGTCATACCAAGGGCGAATTTTCAACCAAACGACCGATGTCGGCCTATCATGTGACGATGTTTAACCAATCACGACGCGTGAAATTGTTCAATACACAGAAAGTCCTATTTCATCATTCTATAGCAACAATAATCAATGTACAGGCAACGTATTCGAGTTAGAAGTTTGAGAAATACCAATACAGTGTACTTTTCATAAATGCTTCCTTAAGTACTTCTGTGTCATACAGGTACAATTTCAACAAAGCAATTTCTATTTCTTCCTCTGTATTTCAGAATAAAAATGAACGATTTTAAAACTTGGAAGAAATCGTATTTAAATTACACTTTTATAAACGAAATAAAGAATATTTCAATCGTAGTTTGATTCATTTAATGTCATATCGTTAGTTCATTTTAAAATGAACCCATTCATAAGCGTTTCTATTGATAAATCATTTGAGCATGATTCGTGTACATGATATGCACTCGTTATTTGTTCATTATTTAGTTGCTGCTGAAGAGTTTTAACATATGTAATAAAGTATTTTGTATACGTACAATGACTTCTTCGGCTTTGCGATGCTTAAAATGCGTTGATCATTTGAATCGTAAGCACTCGAATGAATTTGAACCGTCATCTATCATGCGGAGATATAGCTCAGTGGTAGAGCGTTCGACTGCAGATCGAAGGGTCTCCGGTTCAAATCCGGATGTCTCCTATATTTTTTTTTTCATTTTCATCCAATCAACTTCAATTGAATTTTTCAGTAGTCGGCGAATGCATGGGAATTTTAAAGATGAATTAAAAAATATCTGGTTTTGTATTTAGCTAATTGCTTTATTTCGAGACTATATCTACTATTTTGTTTTACCAAAGAGATCTGGAAGAAAAACCACACTTATTTATTTAACATAATTTCGAGATGATTGGTTAAAATCAGACTTTATTTCGTTAAGACAATAAAATACAAGTGCATACGTTGCTTTTCAAAAAATGTTTTTTTGTTTATTTTCCATTTACAGAATACAATGAACAGAATGTTTCATTAAACTGTTATGTGTTTGTGTGTTTTTGTGTAGATTCTTACCAATTGTTTTCTTCTTTTTGTATTTTTTGACGCTTTGAAATAATTTTATTTTCCGTTGACAAATTGACATATTAAAACTTGTTTATTTTGAATGTAGATGTCAAGCTCAAGCTAAATAAGTCTCTTGATAATACTATATCAGAAACATTGTTACTTAGCTAAACATAAAGAACTATCGGTCACTAATCAATTTTACGAAAATGATGAGGGGAAAAAGCATTAAAAGAATGTACAAATGTGGACTTACACGAAAAAAAAAACTGACCGTTTTTTTTGTTCTAACTATTATCACCTGTGTTTTACAGGGATAGCTAAATTTCTTTTACATTTTGTGTCTATGTTAAATCGATCAATATCCGGTCAATGAAAAAAAAAGGAAATAAATGTCGGTGAAAATGATAAAGTTGTTTTCTATATATATAGTATTACCACCATTGTAGGTGTGTATGAAATATGAATGACGGAAATTAAATGAAATGCCGTCACACTTAATAGACGCTCCCAATCATAGGCAGGAGCATCCATAACTATCATAATAATTAAAGTAATAATAAAAGTACAGGTTAGAATACAGTAATTTTTTGTTTTAGGTATATTAACGTTAGACTAAGGGGATCATTAGTTTCAATGTTACGCGGATCATTTTTTCCCTTTTCTTCCTCTCAATTCATTTTCATTATAGTAACTTACTATTTTTTTTTTATTCTGATAGTAAATTATTTAGCTTGTTGTTCCTTTTCTATTATTGTTTTCCTAATGTATTTCTCGAACGATCCCAATGAAACTTACTGACATAAAAGTATAAAAAAATCACTTTTCTTTTCGTGACATTTTCATCAGAAAGATGAATGCGTAAATTCACTCATTCTAATCGTTCAATTTTATCAACTCTTACAAAAACCACGATGCTGTTTTTGAATCTATCTCAGATTCTGAGCTAACTATATCTTCACATATTTTAATTTGCTTCTCTTGTATATTATTTCGAAATGATGTCATCGTGTTTCATTGGTGAAAACAAAGAAACAAAATGATGAAAAAACTCATTGTCTCGTTTGAGTTTTTGTATTGTGTGTGTGTGTGTGTGTTTGTGTGTGTGTTGAGGTTCTTAAGCTAAATATACATAAACTTTTCTATCTTCTGGTGTCCGAGCCAAATATTCTCGCTCGATTAGTCCTTCAATTCGTTTCTTGATCACTACCGGTGACGGAAGGAACCGGCTTCGCAACTGAGTCGTTACATCTGACACCAATAGATTATGCTAAATTGGAAATTATTTAAAAAAAAAAAACAACTTAATGGGGATCCTGTGGCAAGAAACTTCATGTTTTTTCGAATATTCCGCACTAGACTTGTCGGACTTCACTTCTTTTTGCAAATAACATAATTCAAATCTTCAAACCCTCAAATTATTAAGCGAGAAACCAAATCCGAAAAGCCTTATTGGCATGCAACACTTACCGCCATCTTCTTTCTCGATTTCATTATTCGAACAATAGCGGCTTCAATTTCATGTTTTCGATCTTCTTCTACCTTGCTACGTGTTTCTTTGTGCTCTGGTTCCGATTCACCTTTAGCAGCAACTGTTTGAATCTTAACTCTGAATAAATCCAATAAAAAAGATAAGCAAATTATTCATTGAACGTAAATCAGTGATGTTTAGATACAAACCTGTGATATTTGGAGACAAAACCATCGTTGATGTAAAATTCATTGCTTGCTTCGATTTCCTTTGTTTTTGCCGCCCGCACTAATAGACGTTGAGCCGCTTTGCCCATTGACAATGACTGCAATGCACGAATCAAATCTTTTTCGGGAATTTCAGTTTCTTGCATAATTTCTTCGTAAGTCATACGTTGACGGGTGTTGAACAACATCAAAATACACATCTGAGAAAAATGACAAATATATGATTTAAAGTTTTTTTTCCACTCAATAAAACGGAATTGATTTACATACCTGATAAGTTGATACTTGGAGAATGTGTTTGCGAGTAAATGAAGCCACATTTCCAACAGGTCCATCACTTGGTCCGGATGTGCTTGACGATGATTGTACACCGTTTGCATCTGGTTTTGACGATTGAATTGGCGGAAATACTGCATTTATAAATGCCGTACCTATTTTTAAACGATTTTAAATTAATTTTAAATAGATATATTTCATTTTAACCAACATTACTCGACATCAACACAACTAATTGCAGGAAGGTTGATTCAAGCAGCGATAAAAACAATAACAAAAAAGCTACTTACCCATTTGTGGTTGTAGCGTTAATTGACGACCTGAATGTTGTGCTAAGTAAAACTTTTTGAACGTTTCAAAAGCTTTCTGAGGCGCTAGTGGTATGTTACAACTTTGAGCCGACTATAAAACAAGCAAAATTCCATTGATACACCATTTAATTTGTGTTAGAGTGAAAATGCATTCAACGGTGTATACCTGTGTTGGCCAAAAACCTGTGGTTAGGATTCTAACTGTTAGATCGACTCCATTCAACGATATGTTGTTGCTGTTGACGTGATTTTTGAATTCTTCCATAACCGTATTCGATAATGTCATATCCTTGAACATGCCCTCTAGTTTCGAGGTAAACTGGCAACCACATTCAGTCTGCGGTAAGACAATAAAAATACAATTAAAATGCCATCATTTCAACGATGTACGATTGAATTTACCTTAAGCTTCGAAATCATATTCTTTTCCGAATCGTCGGACACTGATTTATTAAGTAGCAAACGTTTGGCTAAATGTGATTTATAGTATCGTTCGAATACATCTTTTTCGAGTAGATACCGGAAGAGTACCATTGTTTTGTCTAAAACTGTTTCGATTTCTTGTTCAGTCATCTGTAAAGAGAATGAATAAAGAAGGATAATAAAGCACATGTGTTTATTTAACGAAATTGATATCAATTTAGGTACTTACACCACGACTGCTCTTTTTCAATTTATCGTCAATAAATAGTGACAAATATTCGGGCGATTTGTTATTCAAGTTAAGAAAATGCTCAAAATCGGATGAAATCATGTTCTTGAAAATTTTGTCGTTGTTGAATGAATGTACCAAAAAATGATTGAAACGATCCTTCAAATCGAGTAAATTTTGTACGAATGTAATGGGATTCGTTTGTTCGTCTTCTTTAACGGTTACCAATTGGCGACCTTGTTCTCGTAAATAGCCGGAAACTGCTTCGGCAATGGTCTTCAGTGCATCATCATTTAAGCGTGAAAACAATTTATATATGCATGCCAAATCTTCTGTCTTTGTATTTTTAATCATGTGCACAACGCCGCTATTTTCCATTTCAACAATTGTTTTCATGTGTTTATTTATTAATTCGTCTTCGACAACTTTTACGATGCGTGGTTCGGTATCTTTGTCCAAATACAATTTTGCACGTTCTGATTCTTCCATAATGCGACTTTCCACCTTTTTTATGTAAACACTGGCATTATTTTCCGACAAGAATTTTTGTGATTCCATTTTATAGAATGAGGCGGATTGGGTAAGGAATGGTCGTTCAAAGTCCTCTTCATAAACCCAACGGCTGTCAATGCCAAGCACAGTTAACATTTGACATGCATTTTTTATCGCCAAATGATCAATAACTTCACCTTTTCGTTCTAACATCACCATATCCAATAGTGTTTTACGCAAATGATCACGAATTTTACCATGTCGAACCACCTAAAAGTTGAAAGAGCACACAACAAACACGTTAAACTAATACGATTTCGAATAAATTACAACATTTTCATTGCTTTAGACTTACTTGATCCCGAAAGATGATCAAACCCAAATTGTATACGTTGTCGAATTCATTTTGTTTCACATATACACGATCCATATACATTAAAATATCCCGAATCATAACCATCGACGTTTGGTGATCGGTCCAAACTTGATTCAGTTTCTGTAGTAAATTGCTGTGCAAGCATTTTAGAACGTCGTCACGAACCTAGATTAAAAAAAATCTCATATCATCGAAAAATTAAATATTTTTGAGAATTCTGTAAGGTCGTCTGGTACCTGTTTTTCTAAATGTGTAGTAACAACTTCTTTCAGGCCTGTGTACAAACGTTCGCCATGCTTATGCAGCACCATTGTATATGCATTTCTATACAGTTCCTCAAATGAGAGGCCCGAATTGTTTTTCTTTTGAATCTCTTGTATTGCACTACGTAGAAGATTCCAAATGGATTCTACGTATTTTTCATCCATATTCATCTGAAATAAAAGCAAATGTCACATTTTAGCAACAATCACAAACAAACGAACAAAAAAACGAAATTAAAGGTTCTAATAATGTTCGTTCACACCATTTCTTCTACCATATCAATATAATTAACGATTGAACATCCATCGCTTGGACTATCACCCTTTTCTCTTAATGTTTCATCTCTTGAATGAGCCATTGCTTTTTTGTATTAACTAAGGATTTCACAATTTTATAATGAATAGATATGTCAAATATGGCTACTGTGACTTTTTGAAAATTGTCGACGTTGATTTGAGATTATGTGGGGACAAATTTTTTTTGAATGTGCATAGGGGATAGGTAAAAAAAACTACAAAATGAATGAAAAAAATAAAGAGAAGCCAACGATAATCTACATAATCATGTGTTTTATTGAGTTGATTGAACTTACTGGGAATGCGCGGATACGCATTTTGCCACCTTCCCTCTTTGGCGGATTATTTCGAATCATATTTCCTGATGCCCAATTTGATGGTTCAATTTATTGTAAATGTATGTGTTCACTTGAGTTGATTGACCGTGAATACTTGTGAATTAACAAACAATTAAAATGTTGTCTTTGTTCTCGCCAAAAACAGGAATGGGATTCGATCGTTTTAAGCAAACAATAATATTCATTTGTTCATTTATTGTGAAGATTTATCATGTAGTTTCTGTGAAGATAAAGAGATTTTACGTTTTAATTTTTGGACAAAAACAAAGGATTTCTACTACGTTAATCTACGTTTAATTTGATTTAAAATATTAGTTCATTAAAGATATTAATTCTATTCCATATATTGTGCTCTCTTTTCCATAGAATCCCCATTTTTTTTTCAAACATTTTTATGCATGAAATAATAACTCAACGTTAATTACTACATTGCACCTAAAGTTAATTGATTATTTATTTTCTTTCACTTTCAATGGCGAAAAAAAACAACAAGAAAAAAATTGCCGTTTTCGTATGGAGAGAATCAAGACGGTTCAAAGTGGAGAAGAAAACGAACGAAAGAAAAACAATACACTGAAAATGTATACATTTGTTGCGGCTGATATCCCCTCCCACACAACATTCAGACGCTGTGGAGTGTGTACATATAAATGACACAATACCAAAACAACCAAATACAATACTAAATTTAACATCAAGAGACAAAGTGAATTTGTCCATTTTCTAATAAAAAATAAATATTACGTATTTTTTTATTATATTTAAATTGCACAGAAACTTTGATATATTTCAGCGATCTCTCAAATGAATTTTCATGATAATTTGCACCATCTTATTGCCAACTTTATTCTTCTCGCTAACAATACCGAAATTTATTCGTGAACGAGACAAAAAAAAAACAGTTCACTGTCAGTCGAATGGTATTAAAACAAGGTTAAACCGATCGTTTTTGTTATTGATATAATTAATGGATATTTTTATCGAAATGAAATGAAAAAAATAAATCTCTTTCTGCGACTAACCAAAAATCATGAAATGTCAACGACATGAAAAAAAAACACGCCAAACCGACTTGAATCAAGTTACTTGATACACTTGTATATATAATAATAACCGTTCGCTTACATGTACACTTACAGCACACAAACGGCAATCAGTACGGTCAAACTGAACGGAAGCTCAAATATAATAAATACACAATCAATTTCATTGCTAGAGAACTTAATTTCTTTCTCTCTATTTCATTGATGCTGTTGTTGTTTGCTGTGCAAAACGCACACCATTATTTCCAATGCATACCTATTTTACTGTAAAAACATGATTTATATCATGCAACAACTGTTCATTTTTCCTCAATGCAAATAAACAAAGGAATATAAATAATTTTACATTATCTTTGTTTCAATTGAAAGAATCCCGAACTGTCTTTTGTACCCAATTTCAAAACATAATAAAATTTCAATAAAATTTGTTCAATCTTCATGTACTAGCGCACACATAAGCTTATACACACTTACACCAATGCTATTTGTAATTAGTTCACGATACAATTTTTATTTTTGTCATTGCAATGAGAAATATGGCAAAATAAAACCAAATAAAAAAAAACAGTCAAAGAGAATTTGAAGTGACAAAAAGAGAATGTCTAGACCAAAACTCAACTCAAAGAAATCTAAAATGAAAAATATAAACGACACACTGGAATTGTCATTGATATGTGTTCGTTTATCTGTTTTGTATTGATATTGTGTTACGTCGAGTCTTTCTGATGCTAACTCATCATTACAATCAAAATTATACTGACTAGGAGTCAACAGCAGCAAAACAGCACCAGAAACAACAACAATTAAATATTGCACGTCAAACTAATTCCACTTGAAATGCCATGATTTGGACAAAAATTGTGTACGAGAAAATGAATATAAAACAAACCTTTTTATGATCCATTCTCAAAAGATGAGCTCACATTTGATTTCACATAGACAATGATGACGGCACTAAAAAAATTTAACATTAATTTTCAGCACCATTCAGTCCTTTCTATTCTCAGTGCATATATATATATATATATAAATTACCGAAAATCCTATTTATATAAATTTCTAATGCACGGCTCAATCAACTCAAAATTTTATTAATCTAATTATTTTGATCAACAAAATTCAACACAAAATTTGTTTTGTCTCTTCAAACACTGACAGTAATCTAGATATTTTTTTTTTTTTTATTGGATAATGAAAATAATGAAATGTACTCTTTTCACTCAGTCATGGTGTTCTTTCGAATGGATGATACAAATACACCGATGTTCGCTCGTATGTATATGATTTTGCTTTTCACCCGTCTCATTTACTATGCAAAGCATTCGACAGCAACCAACAATATCATGTTTCCATGTGTGTGTGTGTGACAATTCGCTTCTCTGTTGCTTTCATTTTTCGTGTGGCGATTATTCGAAGTGTGAGCAGGCGAAATGAAATCCAAACTGAAGTGTCAAACACACATTAAATACGTTTAATGCAACATTTCTTTTTTCGCAAATTGCAAATTCGTTTTAAATATTTCAAGAAATATCTAAAAATGATGATCTCTATATTTCGATTAAATATTAATGAAGGGGATCAGTAACAAGTGATAAAATGATATTTTTTGGATTTTTCGGTCAAATTGACGGAAATATTTCAGAGTGAAAATATTTTTGATATTTTTGAGCACCATAATATTTTATTCGTCTTATGGATAAACAATATCTATTATGCAAAGATACAAAAAAGTTGACATTTTCATATGCAAATGTTTTTCTTTTCATTTAGAAAAAAAGGGGTCAATAAATATTTTTTGTTTTGTTTTATATTAGTTATTATATATTAAAGTCATTGTAAGCCATAATTTGCATAATAAAAAAGCATCATGTCCATTCTTTTAATTATCTAAATTAAATCTTACAACCGGTTTCAATTGTTTTTCATTTCCTACCTGTTGACCGTGCAACATATTTTATGTAGGTTTTTTTCCCTTATTTGGTACAAAAGTGGAAAATATTTTCAACTTTTACTGATTTAAATTTGTTCATATGATCAAAGCAAGAACTAAGAAAATGTTCGTTACATAAAAAAAATTCATCTTCAAAACGATGTGAAAAAAGGCAATTTTGTCAATATATGAGACGCATATTATTAGATAGATAATATTGTATTGTGAGTTTGTGTATTTTTTCGTCATTTTTATCTGTACTGACGATGGGAACCCGATTGATGCAATGACTGATTCCGACTTTGTGATACATTTACGGGCGGTGTTTGTTGTCTTATCGTACGAAATATGTCATTTGCGTTGGCCGCTGTAATTGCTGCATCCTTTGCAGCCTTTGACATTGGCACAATTGACGGCCGAATTGTCTTATTAAAGAGAGCATTCGATATGGCTACGACTAAACTGAAGAATTTCAGCTGATAATTACTGAAATTAAAACACAAATTATTTAACAAATTTATACAGAATTTTGAACGGATTAGCGAACGAATGAAGTATACTTACATTGCATTTGTGACTGGTGTGGCTTCGTTGGCGCTCAATATACTGAATGGGAAAAGTACAGCGAAAATACATCCACTGCGAAAAAAAAAGAATGTAAAAAACGGTCAGTTGGATGGTCAAAATGGATGGCAATATTTGAATAGTACAAACCTAATAGTTATCGATGACGTTAGTTGAGTTAAAATCGTCATAATGGTGCCAAAGCCAAGAAAATACGGCCAATTATTTTCAATATATGTTAAACGCTTATGCAGTTCCCATCCCATATTGCACCATTTGTATTCAAACGAATACAACGAATACAGCAAACATAAGTGAACATTTGTTATGATACCGAAATAATTAAATGGTAAAACATTTACGACCATACTCTGGATTAGGAACAACGTTTGTACGAGTAACGAAAAAAGCGTATCAGCTATGATAACACTAAAACTGACAAACAATTGCGGTTGACCTTTGCGAAATTTGTACGCTGAATCGGCAATATCCTGAAAAATATCAACAATTATAATTATCATAAAAGTCAATGTGCGATCGATCAAATAATTGTCGCTCGATAACTCACCTGAAACCATAAACTATTCACGATTTTACTTAAGATGAATAACGGCATGACCCAAATCATGCCAAACAAAATCGATAGAAATGTAACAATGTAGTTGCCGATGATAGCACCGTTGCCGGGATTTTGTGTAAACATCCAACTGAGAAATACCCGAATGATTGGCAATAAAACACATTCGAAAAATATAATGCTAAGGCCAAAAAAACCGCCATTCAATAAACAACACTGAAAAACTCGCTTCAATAAATTGGATTCCCTGCAAACGGATAAAAAAAAATTTGCTTAATGTCATTACGATAATTTCAAAAAATCAATCGATCAATACATACTCTTTGAGTTTGTTAAGTTCACGTTTGTTTGCATGTGTTTGTTTTTTGCTACGTTTGCCAGTGTGTGTACTACCTGAGCTGGAGCTACTTTCTTCCAATTCACTGTTCTGTTTGTCATTTTGTAGTGCTGTGCTGCTGTATGTGTCTCGAATAACGATAAATATTAACGACACACCTTTCACACTATCCCAAACACCTCGTAAATATGCCTTAAGAACGCTCTGCAAGAAAAACAACTCATTATTCATTCGATTCGCATAAAATCTGATCAAGAACGAGAAAAATGTAAAAATAAATAAATAACACTTACATTCAATGGATCCATTTAAAATAAAAAATTCTTTATCTACTTCATATGAAAACGATATGCGAATCGATATTTTCTTTTATCTTTGCAACCTTTTATTCTTATGAAAAGTGCAAAGAAAATGTGTAAAACGTCACTTTGTTTTTTTTCTTTTTTTCTCGTCGTGTATTTTTATGTACAAATATGATGTGGCTCTACATGTGTCACATAAATTGTCGTAATGCGTGTTACTTCTAAATATATTGCATCAGTCGTATATTGAACTACAACTATGTGCGTTACAACCAGTTGTAACGTAAATATATTCACAGAGATAAGTGCTTCAAATGTCACGAACTTAACAAATAAAAAATCTACAAATTTTTTATACACAACAAATTATTTTTAAAAAAAATATATAAAAATTCGAAGCGAAAAAAGTTTTTGTTATGCGAAATCTACAGTCAAAATTGTATGAACGTTGTTGCGAGGGCAATAAATTATTTAACAATAGAAACACAGCTCTCACAAATACACTAATTGTGACGAAGAGAAAAAATGATAATATATATGTTCAGATCAGTCAAAAAAAAAATTCGTTTGATAATAATAATAAACAATAAACAGCTGTCGTTGTCTTCGCCGCCGTTGTCGACAAGACGATCGTCCTTTGCTTCGTTCACACACTAAGCAAATATGTATTGGCAAAGGCGCACTCTTGTTTCGTGCACGATTTTACGTCGGTCAATTCACCTTCTTTGTTATGTTCACGATGACGAATGAAGAAAAAGGAACATAACACAAACAATGCCAAAATGTCATTCCAGCACACATTTAGACACTTCGATGGGTGCGTCTAATGTCATCTACAATTTCGAAATTAAATGATACATGTACTTTTTTTATTTTTTCGAACTTGTTTTAATTTTTATCGCATTGTTTAAAAAACAACAACATTTTGTCTACACTAATTTTCATTACGTTGAATTTTACAAAAATACATTGGACCACAATTTGTCGGCAACTGAGGCAAGACCAATTGTCCGAATTTTAAATTTTTCGAATCTTCGAAGAAAAATAATTTCTTGAACGGTTGCAACACATTCGTTAGATCTCTGGAAATTGGAAGAGAATAAATAATAATTTAGTGGTAGTTTAGCCAACATTAAAATCACAAAACCATCTATTGATGCATTGAATTTTTTTTCGAAATGAAGTAAAAGTACTTACTTGATAGTGGTCGTAATGTGATAATCGGTGAATGCTTTGGTCAATGCCATATTAACGACACCATCATTTTGAATTGGACTTAAGCTACATGTTGAATAAATTAATGAACCGCCTGGTTTGAGTAATTGCAAACAATGCACAAGAATCGATGCTTGGTATTCAGGCAATTGCAAACGCTCCTTCACTCGATCTCCTCTGAATAAACTGTTTTCATTTACGTTTACAGATAATCGATCATTTGAACATGGCACATCAACCAGGATCTGAAAATGTTCAATTTAAGCATATTTTTACCAGCGAAAGAAGTATGGTGCCAACAAGAGCTCTGACTTTAAATCTAAATTTCATAAAGTACCTTATCATATTTGGAAAACTCGTTAATTTTCCGTATATCGTTGTTCCGAACAATACACCGTTCTCCGTCCCAATTGTTTTTGAAATTAGGTATATATTGTAAGAATAATTTGTAAATTCGATTCATGCGTGACAAACTGTTGTCGTTGCAAACAACAACTTTTGGCAATAAACTTTGAAGAAGAATCAAACTTTTTCCACCAGGAGCTGCGCATGCATCGAGCACAACGTCATCTGGTTGAACATTTAACATAAGAGGTGGTAAAATCGAGCCTGCGTCAAGTAAAAAATGTGAAAGAACTTTTGTGGATGCATTTTTTGGTCTTGAAAACCGTGAAATATCGCCCTTTGGATACATATACAGGTCCAATGTTTTCGGAAATGCGAAATCCGATTCAAGCTCAATTTTCAGTGGAAAATCAACGGCCGTATTATAATATTGATAGTGATCAGATTCCGGAATAAAATCTTCCATGCCTTTCAATTTTGTGGCTGGTATGAATTCATGTAATCCCATCACACCGACCTCCGCCGAAATCATACGATTGAAATCATACTCGGAATCTTCATCCAGCGATTGTTTCAGTGATTTTTTATAGTCAACAACATGTTTCACATCAAGAACACGCGATGGATCCTCTATTCTCTCTAATGCAAGTTTTTCCTCTTCTTCGTCAACATGATCTTGGTAAATCGATCGAAACTCTGTCTTTTGCTTTTCTTGCACAAATTTATCCAATACTTTATCAATGTTTGACGACAGTTTTGCTTGTTCTGGAGCATCAGCAATGGCATTTGGGTTATAGTACAAATCGAAAACTTTCCTCAAATTAACAGCACCATTGAGTTCCATTTGTTCTCTCGTTACTTCAGGATCACCGTAATTGTTAACGAGTGCAACGAATTTATTTTCACAAAGCAAAGATGCTCGAATGCTACCCCATCGTGGTCCATAAACTGATTGATAAAAATCATCAAAATGCTTCAAAGCACGGTCGGTTGGCTTCTCCTTTCTCTTATCACGCGGTTTCAACTGTACCAAAATGAAATATTACAGTAAACTGTTAATGTAATGTTCTCTTATTTTAAAATTAACTTACAAATAGGCCGGCTTTGGTCTTTTTAAACCGCTTCACAATGTGTGTTATTAAAGGCTGTCGCCCCAGCATTTTATATTGTTTTGATCGTTTCAGAATCGTAATTTATTTGGTTTGAATTTATTTATATCGAACATAACCTCAAATCGATTCTTATCATCTGTCATTGAAGTCGCCACTTGTTCGATGGACTAAATGCGAAACACAATTTTGACACTTCATCTTCGAACGAACAGAAAAATTTACGATTCCATTCAATTTCTGTTTTGTTTACGTGAACACTGACATCAAAAGATAATTTTAAATATTTTCGATATTTAGTTTTATTTTGTTCAATGTATTAGATTTATTGTCAACATGGTTATTCACGGTGTTTATATAGTCAGCAAATCCGGGGGATTGATTTTTAATCATGATCACAGCATTCCACGAATAGAAACTGAAAAAGTATTCAATTATCCAATTGACTTGAAATTAGATTATGATCCGAAAAAGGTATCGGTGGCATTCGGACAGAAAGATGGTATCACTGGTAAGTGTGAATTGAAAATAGATATCAACAACACGATGGTTTTCATTGATACCTTTTCATGTTTGCATTCCAGTTGGACACGTTCTTAACTCTATAAATGGGATGCCAGTGAATGGAAGCACACTTGAAGATGGCAGAAATGTAAAAGAAGTCTTTGAAAATGCCAACGAATTTCCGTTAACGCTCAAATTTGCCCGCCCGAAAATGACCACAAATGAGAAAATCTTCTTGGCATCCATGTTCTATCCTTTGTTTGCCATTGCAAGTCAATTGAGTCCGGAACCGAAAAGTTCGGGTATTGAAATTCTCGAAGCAGATACATTCAAATTGCAATGTTTTCAGACATTGACAGGTAATTTCTACATCCGGAAGAGAGTTCCCATTCTTTTTTGTCTCCTATGTCCTTCATTTTTTTTTTTAAATCCAAAATCTACAATTGAAAATTTCGTATTTTCGTAGGAGTAAAATTTATGGTTGTTGCTGAAACAACACAAGCTGGCGTCGATGTATTACTCAGACGTATTTATGAATTATATGCTGATTATGTACTCAAAAATCCATTCTATTCACTTGAAATGCCGATTCGATGTGAGTTGTTCGATACAAATTTGCAAGCACTATTGGAGCAAATGGAAAAAGGGGGCGTGACAACTATTTAATATCATTGAAATATCGATTTAATAAACAAAATAATTTTAAGTGCAGAAAATTCAATTTATTTTTATTTCAAATTTCATTTCATGCAGGAACAGTATTTCTGCAAAAGCAAAACTGAACAAATTACAAACTACAATCTACTGTATTTGTTAAAACAGTTCATCGGGTGGTTCTTCTTTGACTTCCAAAACAGTATGATAATTCGATATGGCGATGTCCTTTTCAAATGCACCGTAATTTACCGAATGGCCTGTATTTTGGTCAATGGAGTGTGCATTTTCATTGAAACCTTTGAATTTTGTGCATTTTTTAATGTCAACTGAATTTTGTAAAATATTTGTAACCGTTGAGTGTGTTAAGCCAAAGAACCATTCGCCTTGTGGTTGTAATTCCGAATTTTGGCCGGTATTTTCGTTGATGTTTTGAATAAGAAGCGCATGACACAAGTCGGCTGTTGGACCGTGCATTATAGCTTGTGGATCCCACTCGGGAATGATTTCAAAACGTGGAAAATCACCATTTTCTGTGATTCGGCATGTGTACAAGCCCTTTTCGTCTTTGTCTTTGATGTGTGCATAACTGCGTGTCGATATGAAACCAGATGGATAAATCCAATTTTCTGTGTGGTAATGGGGTCGATCGTAGATTATCTGACCGATGCTAAGAATTTTCAGTGCACCCAAATCAATGGGAAATGATGATGCGTCATTTGAATCAAGCGATACGATATCCGATGGTTGGGTCGCTTGTTGTTTTTTCGCTCGTTTTTTATATGGCTTTCGAGTTGATTGAGTTGCTGTTCCGGAATCGTTTGATTGTTTTTTGCTTAGTTCCTTCGCTAAATCACTGTCTTTGTCCATAAGTCTTTTTAGCAGAAAACGACGCTCTTCCTTCACCGATACGATACTCTCCTGTACCTGAGAGACCTGGTCACATAAAGCAGCATTTTCCTAAAAAATGATATAATTTCAAATTATGGTGAAAATTGAATATGAATGAAATGTATTTTAGAAGCAACTTACAAACACCAAATTCTCAATAAATTTTTTCAATTTTTTAAGTTTCTTCTTGTATTTCATATTGATTGCGTTTTGTTGCTGTATGGTGGAGTAGATGGCCATTTTAATTTCGTTTCTCTTCAACAATTGCTTTTTATTCTTTTTAAAGTTTCATTTGTAGAATAACCACAATGAATCTACGCTCGATACACAAACACAACTCATACACAAGCCTAATTTCGGAATTCGAAGTGTCAAAATAATGCGAGCAATTCGCCATCTTCCAGTTCGCCGCAAAATATTAAGAAAAAGAAACACTAAACTAATTTATACACAGTACGGTTTCAGTGTAAATATATGTCACTGTCAATGCGATACTTTTTTGTTATCAAAAAAAAAAAAAAAAATAGACAAAGAATCGTAATGCTATAATAAAAATAATTTATTCAAAAGTGCCGAAAATGGGTGTATAGTTTTGAATTTTCCATTGACGGCGAATCATAATTACGATTTTAACGTTTACATTGTGACTTTGAACAAAATTAATTTTAACAGTGAAAAATGAGTGATTTGCAAACGAATGCAAATGAAGAAATTGAGATATACGAAGAAGCAGCTGGTACAACATACGAAAGTATGCTAATTACGACCGACTCCTTTGAGGAATTTTCACAGGAATTGAGTGCCAGCCTGGATGAAGATGGTTCACCGATAAATAAAGTTAAATCAATCATCAATGAGATTCAGGGCAATGATAGTTCAGCAACTATTACAAACAATCCAAAGGTTTCGTCATCAAATATAAGTGCATTAAGTGAATTTGGCAGTCAAGATTTGCTCGATCAAAATGACGATAGTGTACTTTCCGGTGATTATTTACATGATCCAGACTGGCTGAGTCAACGTGAACATTTTTTCGTTTTAAGTTCAGCTGGAAAACCAATCTACTCTCTACATGGCAACGAAGATAAACTTGCAACATTGTATGGTGTCATGCAAGCACTGGTTAGTGTAGTACAAGCAAATCAAGATGTGATTATGTCGATTCATGCCGTCGGCATTAAATTTGTGTTCCTGTTGAAAGGCCCATTAATTTTAGTTGCTGCGTCGCGACGAGATCTAAGTGTACAACAAATCCAATTACAACTTACGTAAGACAACAAACTATTTATGTGTCACTCAATTCCACTTTAATAATGCTTTTTTTCGCTTCTTCTTTTCATCTTTACAGCGATGTTTATAATCAAATTTTATCAACATTAACACTGTCACACATGACGAAAATTTTCGATCAACGAAAAAATTTCGATCTCAGGAGATTATTAGCGGGCAGTGAACGTCTTATCGATCATCTTCTTACGAATGACAGCCAAAAACGAGCGTGCAATAAAAGTAAGATTGTATAACAATTTACAGTTCAATTGAATGAATTTATTGATTTTCTTCTTCTTCTCCTTTATAGTTTCAAACAATCCATTCATATTTTTGACACACTCCGTGCGAATTTTACCATTGGCCTCGGCTGTACGCGAATCGATTATTACAGCGATTCAACAAAATTGCTCAAAAATTAAGAATTTAGTATTTGCCGTTTTGATTGCCAATAATAAACTAATTGCATTAGTTAGAATGAAAAAGTATTTTATTCATCCGGCTGATTTGAGGTAATTTCAATTTAACTTCAAAACTTTCAACCAGAAATAATTATTAGTTTTTAGGAAACTACTTATTACTTGTATATATTTGAAAAAATTTCAGATTAATTTTCAATCTGGTTGATTGTTCGGAAAGTTTTAAATCGGCCGAAAGCTGGACGCCGATTTGCTTGCCGAAATTTGATGCTGATGGTTTTCTACATGCTCATGTTTCATATTTGGCCGATGATTGTCAGGCGTGTTTGTTATTATTATCGGTAGAAAAAGACGTTTTTTTCACATTGTCAGATGCCAAACAAAAAATAACCGAGGTAAACACATGAGACTCACTCATTTTATATTACTATGATAAATATTACGTTGCATTTTTACATCATTCACAGAGACTACGACGTAGTAATGTATTGAAATTAATCAATGATGCCATGAATAGCAAAGGAATTAATTTACGAACAATTGGCATACCGGAGATTCGTCATTTTCTATACAAATCGAAAACGAATGCTCAGCTATTGTGCTCTGAAATAAATGTGCCGTATAATACACCCGAGGAATTCAGTCGATTGGAATCACTTTACTATGACATTCATCATCGCATTCATAACAGCAATCGACCTACAAAATTGATTTATCAACTGCACGAAAAGGAAATTATTTTGGCCTGGGTAATTTAATTTAATATTAATTTTATGCATTTGATCATTCAAATGTCGTATGTTTCTATTCCACATTTTAGATCACGAACGGTTATGAGTTGTACGCTGTTTTTGAACCAACTGTCGATAAAAGTGTTGTTATTACGTTAGTGAATAAGTTATTGGGCTGGATCAAGAAGGAGGAAGAAATGTTATTTATTTTAAATGCGCCAACATTCTGACCCAGGGATAAAAGTTCATTTTTAAAAATATTTGGCGATCAAGCTGAATCATCAGATGGCTAAAAATGTCTGTGAAAAAAAAAAACAATAAACAAAAAATGTTTCTACCTTATGCTGTAATTTTTTTTTTTTTTTTTGAAAATGTATTTTCCATTTGCAGCTTATAAGGCAGATAAAAAGGATCGTGATACAATTCCAGTATTTTTTTATTATTATGGATTGTTTTTTATTGAAAATTTCTTGCAATAAATTATACAAAAAACGGGGGGAAAGTGATGAAATTGTAGACCAGAATTGTACGTGCAAAATTGATATAGTTAATGCTTATAAAAAGTTCTAATACTAAAAACATAAAACGGAGATGCTGACAAATTGTAATTTACTTTTTTCTCTTGGACTCTTGAGTTTTGGCTGCTTTCTTTTTCATGTTTTGTAAACGTTTATCGGCGCTTATGATATGAATGTTGGGCGTATGGATATTTGAATTTGATGAGCTTTTGCTGCTGCCACCACTGCTGCTGCTGCTCTTTTCCGAACTTCGTTCGCTGGATCGTTCATGTTTCGATGAGTGATGTGACGATGATGAGGACGAATGATGGTGATGATGATGCGAGTGGTGGCGCGAAGAAGATGAACTTTTCGATTTACTTGATGACGACGAACTATGTTCTTTCTCTTTTTTCGAGCCACTCGATGATGAATGACTTCCAAAGGTACCGCTTGATGTACCTGTTATTATAACATCAGAATTTGACGAATTCGAAGATGTTGGCGATGACGAATTGTTCGATTTACTTGGTGAACCGATCAAATGTCCACTTGATGTTTTAAACTTTTTCACTTTACAATTGCTACAACACCATGTTGACTCTTGTCCATTTGATAAATCGGAGTCTTTCAACTGCGGTGGATGACATTCTTGATGGTATAATGAGTTGCATTTTGTACACTCAATCAGTCTATTCTTTGCACTAAAATCAATGCGCCGACAAATGATACAGGATAAATCGTCAAATAAACTATTATGTATATTTTCATCCATTGCATTGTCATCGACAGCGGCGATTGTTGCATTGGTCATTGTATCGGGTAATGAAATAATAACTGGAATTTCTTGAGTTTGACCACTTGAATCGGTCGTTATTACTGTGGTGGTCGATGTTGTATTTGTGGTTGCAATAATTTGCACTGGACTCGAACTACTTGAATCACTTGATTTGTTCGATGAACGTCGTACCGAAGCCGTTTTAACAACACCACTTCCTGTCGCCTTACTTTCCTCAGCTATATATTTTTTGCTCAATGTATTAATCAACATTTTATTTGGGCCATGCTTTTGTTTGATCACGTCATCGAGTGCTTTGCGTATATTCTCGGCCGCATCCGCACTCGACGAATGTAAAAATTTTAACGCTTGCCGGAATACAGGATCCAATTCAACACTTGTAGCCATTTCAATTCAATTCAGCTACCAATTAATGTCGTTTCATTCGATAGAAAAATATCAATTGAGTTGAATTACATAAAAAATGATGAATGAAATGATCAAAACCCAATTGGCAATGAAATTAAAAGTTGTTTTTTCTTCTCTGTGTCACACACACACAATATGCAATCAGTATATCAACGGCTCTGTGGGGATCTTCTCGTGCGTCGCCTACCTCGTTTGTCAAACGACTGAATCGACCACTTAAAATTTATTACGATTCTGTATGTGATTTCGCTATGCTTTGATTTGGAAGCGTACATGTCATTCAGCCGCTCATTTACATCACTGGAAACATTCGAACACATATTTTTGAGGTTAAGCCCATTTAGTTCGAAAAATAAATTTCGAATATAGCAGCGGCAAATGCACTGCCTACAAATTTTATCTGCATTTGATTTCAATTTATGTTGAGGAGTTTTTTTTTTTTGGAAAGATCAATTTTAATTTTTTAATTAGTTAAACTTTTTTTTAGTACAAATTGCTAGTTTTTCATCATGTTTGAAAAGCATTCGCAAAAGCGCGCCGTTTTCAAAATTAATTTGGACTAGTTAGCTTTTTTGAATTCATTATTTTTCAACATATTTTGATGTAATATCGGGAGAAGTCTCAGAATTCATTCACTGACAATCATATGGCCCAATTAGATGGTATGTGTAATATATGTCTGCGCTACCAAAATAGATATACATTTCCTTATCCGTCAGTTTATTCCACTATTTATTTGTTGGTAAACTATGCATCATTCCATTCAGTAAGGATCGGTTGACATACAAAGACTTTCACGATAGTATTTTAAAAAATTGCAATACATACTACATCCCTTGAAATAAATTTGAGTCGTACAACACATAAGAATTGGTTACATCAACAATATTTTACACTTGAACAAGTTGATTTTGATGATTTTCCAATCGATACAAATATAAATATAAGACATCGTATAACATTTATATTTTTAAAGTCCTAAGTTACAACAGTTTTTCGTGTAAATCCCAGATTCACACATTATCGGTTAATAGTCCATTTATTCTAAGATATGGCAAAGCATAAATGGAAACTGGCATTAAATTTGATCAACTTAATGCTAGACAAAATGTCTATGAAAAAACATCTCATATTTTAAAAGCGTTGAAAGAGTTATACGATGAAGGATTTTATCAGCGTTTACATTTGTGTTGCCCGTTATAAATGACGAACATAATATGCTTGGAAATGTTGGATTAGAAAAAATATTTGTACAGTATTTAGAATACAAGTTGCCACCATTACCATTGCGTGGCATCTTCGTCATTTTCCGAAATTAAAACATTTTGGTATCAATAATCTGAAAATTGAGAGGAATGTCATCGATTTACCGACACTTAATAAAGAACGAGAAAAATGTGTGGGTGCATGCAAAACAATAATTTATATTCGAGAACATATTTACTTGTCCATAAAAAATACCACATCAAAAGTAACTTACAGTTTGATTCAACTAAAACGAAATGAGGCATACGATTAGAATAACGATAAATACTTTAGACTTGTGATACATTTTTTGGCAATTTCGTAATAATAAAATTCTAATACCATACAAATTATACAACACATTTGGATAATATTTTTCAAAAATAATTTTTGCTAAACATTTGTTAAAAATATATACCTACTATTATACTACTGATAATGTTAAATCAAAATGTATGGATTTGCGACGTGCGTGCGTGTATTGTTTGGTAATTATCGGCCACCATGGCCATTTGTTTGGTTGTTTGTATTTGTTGACTATGTTCTTCGTATGCGTCCAATCAAGCGCACCTGATCGTTTTGTCGATTCACAAAAGATATTTGTTGGTTACGTGACTGTGACGATGCCACGATACAACCCGAGCGACACAAAGTTACAAAAATTGGTTACAATATGCTCGCATCTAGGTTTTTTGTGACAAAGTCGTTTTAAAACTGCCACATTTTGGTTATCTGACCATGAGACAAAATTCGTTACAATAGAGTTGGAATTTGATCATTGGTAACAATTTTTGTTGCTTCAGTCACATAAAAAGGTGATTTTCTCAAATTTTATGTATCTGGTAAAAGAAAAATTTGGAAATTGAAAAGATATTGAAAATCTATAAATATCAAAAATTAAAACAAATATATTTTTTTTGAAGTTTTCTTTAAATAATTTCAATAATAATTAATACATAAAGTCTTTATGGACTGATTTTTCTATGAAATATGTGTAAAGATGATTTGAAATTAAATGTTGGATTTGACACTTATGAATTTCGAACTTAAATTTCGAATATTTTGACGTTTACTTGTTTAATAATAATTTTACATTCAGTCACACGGAACAATTGAAAATATTAGTATCACTTTAGTTAAATGCATTGTTTACAATCGGCTTTAAAGTCGTAATTTTGGTGACGAAATGGTTTTAACATACGAACAAACTGAACGAGCATGTGGATTTTTGCTCTTGAACGAAGTCAATGTATTTACTTATTGTTGTAAGATGTGTGGCTATGAATTTGGATTTGGCACAGAGCTAGAAGAGCACATCTTAAGAGAGCACCAAAATGTAAAGAGTTGCATCGAGAATGTTTTTGTGCCTGGTGGTAATTTTGAATCAATATTGGACGACGTAGACCAAAAACTCATGACAGTCAATGAAATTAAGCAAGAAATCGATATGGAGTCGACAAAATTACAAGAATCCGATTTCAGAAACACCGTCCAATCATCAGGATTTTCAAGCGTATTTGTGAATGAGGTGAACTATGAGATGTATGAAAATGAATTAGTTGAAGTAAAAACCGATGATTCAAAAGTCCAAAAGTCCAAAAACCGTAAAAGTCCAAAAGGCCGACCGATTAAGGTACACAAAATAACAAACAAAGTGACAAAAACGCCGCAGATCGATCCAAATAAATATTATTGCGATATGTGCCCATTCAATGAAGTGAATTTCACTTTAAAGACAGATCTAATGAAGCATATGAGAGGACACAACACGGCAAAAAAACCAAAGCCATGTCCGATTTGCAGTGAAATGACACAAAATGTAATGAAACATGTAAGGGCCAAGCATCAAGAACTCAATGGCAAACCGTACAAATGTAATTACTGTGAGAGAAGATTTCCAACGGAATACTCACAGATGAATCACATAAGAACGCATACAGGGGAAAGACCGTTTCTCTGTGCAGATTGTGGGTCTGCCTTTAAAACTAGCAACGCTTTAAAGGTTCACATCGATAAAATACACAAAAGTGGAAAAATAATGCCATATTCATGTACCGATTGTGATCTATCGTTCTTATTGAGGAATAAATTTGAACACCACCGACTCTCCGTACATTCCGACCCAAGGTAAATCTATATTTAATCATAATTAGTAATTAGTAATTACATCGTTCTAAAATGATTAATCTTTTGATTTTACAAAAAACAAATTAACAAAAAAAAATATTGAAATATTTTAAAGGCCCTATGTGTGTGATGTTTGTCAGGACCGATTTAAATCCCAATCAACCTTGCGTAGTCATAAATTTATACATGGAGAAAGAACAAGCACGTGTAAATTTTGTCAGAAAAAATTCAAAACCAACGATTATAAAAGATATCACGAGAGAAAGGTTCACGGCGACATTTATAGAGGTAACGAAAGGAGATATCAAAGCCACGAGGGAGATTTCTAATGGAGATATAATAACATTTTTTTTAAATATATTAGATTTAATTTTCTAAACCTAATTTCAGTTTATTTACACAAATAAAAGTATTGAAAAATGAATTTCCATGTAAAAATAAATAAATAAAAAAATAACGGTTGCAGAACAAATCCGAGAAAATCAAAGACACTTTTTTTTATCCAAACCATTTTTCATACTATTTCAGCTTTCTACGTGTCACAAATCACACTCGAATATTAATCAAGTAGCCAATTTTTATAGTATAATTCTAAGAATTTAATTGAAAATTCATGGTTAATTTGCTTGAAGGATCAAACTGTTTTTTTATTCCGAATTTTATGCTGTGCTATTTTTTGTTGTTGTTATATCGAACAATTTTTGAAAAAGTGAGACAGAAATATGATGAGTTAGTGCGTAGAAAAAATTGTGAAAAACAACAAACTTTTAGAGAGCATACAACATTGCATTTGCTGTAGATACGAATTTTGAGAGCAGTTCGCATGAGGCATGACGCATTCTATAAAGCTACCGATGAGATAGGCGAATACAAAAAAATTCTTATCTATCTGCGTAAGTAAGTAAAAACCTGCTGTAGATACGATGCGCCGCAGTCTCGTGGCACCCCAAGACCAATACATTTTTTATCATCAACCAAATGTTATCTGATAAATTGATTTATTAATAATGCAGTTATTTGTTACAATACGAGGGTCACTACTTAAGTTCTTGGACTAGCGTACTTAACGACGTATTAAGTATCAATGTCATAAATATTCGTAAAGCGCGACTTTTTCTGAGAATAACTGCTTCGACAGAACGAAAAAAAGTTATATTGCGTTGTTACAGTGTCTGTAGAAAAAAATCAATTTTGGAAAAAATGGAATTTTCAAACGAAATTTTTCGAGCGATAATTTTTTACAATTTTGAAAGAAAGTTATCTGGTGATGATTGTGTTTCCGAAATGATCTCTGTTTTTGGTAATTAAGCACCATCCCGGAGCAATGTTTACAGGTGGTATGCAGAATTCCGTCGTGGTCGTGTCAGCCTCAAAGATGAATTGCGCGAAGGTCGTCCGAAAACTGTTATCACCGAAGAAATATTAATGCTGTGCGCAAACTGATTGTGTCGGATCGTTATGTGACTTATCGCGAAATTGCTGCAAGACTGAGGATTTCGGAGACTCGAATATATAAAATATTACATGAACATTTGCATGTGAAAAAAGTATGTTCACGTTGGGTGCCACACAATTTGTCAGAAGAACAAAAATTGACTCGTGTTGAATGGTGCAAGCAAACTCTTACAAGATTCAACAACGGATCGTCAAAAAACGTTTATACCATCGTGACAGGTGACGAATCATGGATCTATTGTTATGAGCCCGAAAGAAAATGTCAGTCGTATGTTTGGGTCTTTGAAAATGAACACAATCCAACAAAAGTTGTTCGTTCACGTAGTGTTGGGAAAAAAATGATCGCATCGTTTTTCAGTGTTACGGGTCATGTAGCCACTGTATGTTTGGAGGATCAAAGGTCCGTGAATGCTGAATGGTACACTACCATTTGCTTGCCAAAAGTCATCGCGGAAATACGAAAATCAAACTTCAAAAGACGGATCATTCTTCATCATGACAATGCGGGCTCTCACACGGCCAAGAAAACAAATGATTATTTGACGGCTCAAAGCATCGATTTATTGCACCATCCTCCGTACAGCCCTGACTTGGCTCCGTGCGATTTCTTTTTGTTCCCGAAAGTCAAAGATCAAATGCGAGGCATGCGATTTTCGTCACCCGAAGAAGCAGTTGATGCATACAAAATGCACATTTTTGAGATGTCAAATTCCGACTGGCACAATTGTTATGAAGAATGGTTCCACCGAATGAATAAGTGTATTGACGTTGCGGGAGAGTACTTTGAAAAACAATAAAGCCATTTGTTGAATTAACACATATGCATTTCTTAGTTAGTCCAAGAACTTAAGTAGTGACCTACGTATACAATACATAAGAAGTTGATTTTCCCAAATTTTATGTATGTGGTAGATCATTTTGAAAATCAATATTTTTCTTTTGAAATTCTTCTCGTTAAATAATTTTAAGTAGTCTAGTAATTTTATAGTCTTTATTGACTATGAAAAATGTGTAAAGATATAATTTGAAATTAAATGCTGGCTTTGACATTTACGAATTTCGAACTTGAATTTCAAACTTGAGTTTCGAATATTTTGACGTTTACTTGTTTAATAATAATTTGACATTCAGTCACACCGAACAATTGAAAATATTAGTATCACTTTAGTTTAATGCGTTGTTTACAATCGGCTTAAAAGTCGTAATTTTGGTGGGAAAATGGTTTTAACATACGAAAAAGCTGAACGAGCATGTGGATTTTTGCTCTTGAACGAATTCAATGAATTTACTTATTGTTGTAAAATGTGTGGCTATGAATTCGGATTAGGCACTCAGCTAGAAGAGCACATCTTAAGGGAACATCAAGATGTAAAAAGTCGCATCGAGAATGTTTTTGTGTCTGTTGGTAATTTTGAATCAATATTGGACGACGTAGACCAAAAACTCATGACAGTCGATGAAATTAAGCAAGAAATCGATATGGAGCCGACAACATTACAAGAACCCGATTTCAGAAACACCGTCCAATCATCAGGATTTTCAAGCGTATTTGTGAATGAGGTGAACGATGAGATGTATGGAAGTGAATTAGTTGAAGTAAAAATCGATGATTCAAACAGCAAAAGTCCAAAAGACCGGCCGATTAAAGCACATAGAATAACAAACACAGTGACAAAAACGCCGCAGATCGATCCAAATAAATATTATTGTGATATGTGCCCATTCAATGAAGTGAATTTCACTTTGAAGGTAGATCTAATGAAGCATATGAGAGGACACAGCACACCAAAAACACTAAAGTCATGTCCGATTTGCAGTGAAATGACACAAAATGTAATGAAACATGTA
>NW_022198046.1:5610447-5933552 GCF_009176525.2 Contarinia nasturtii
CCAACGCGACCATTTAAAAGTCCAAGTAAGATTGAATGAAATACTCTAAGTCTGATATTAAGTTTATATTTTACGTTACATCGTATTTTTAGTAATGGCTGGCGGTTTATTCGCAATAAGTGCCCGATTTTTCTGGGAATTGGGAGGTTACGATGATGGATTGGATATTTGGGGTAAAGTTTTAAAAAATACGTGAAACTCTAAAAGTTTTTTAAGTGAATATATCTATTTCAGGTGGTGAACAATATGAGTTAAGTTTCAAAATTTGGCAATGTGGGGGAGAAATGTATGATGCTCCTTGTTCACGTGTTGGTCATATTTATAGGGGAGGTGGTGTACCACAGCCAACTGGAAGAAGAGGCGACTTTCTGCATAAGGTGGTCGATAGTTTTTCATTGGTTTTTAATTTCGACGTATTCATGTTCTTTCTTTATCTCAGAATTACAAACGTGTTGCGGAAGTCTGGATGGATGAGTATAAAGAATATTTATATCAGCGTAATCCTGAAAAATATTTAAGTATTGACGCCGGCAATTTGACAGAACAAAAAGCAATACGTGAAAAACTGCAGTGCAAATCGTTTAAATGGTTCATGGAAGAAATTGCATTTGATTTGCCAAAAAAATATCCACTGGTAGAGCCGCCTGATTTTGCCTCTGGAGTTATACAAAGTGAATCACATCCAAATCTGTGTGTCGACTCATTGAATCATGGTATTGGCCAAGAGTTCGGCTTATACACGTGTGCTGAAAATCATAAACGACCGCAATTAAATCAATTCTTCGTTTTATCTTGGCACAAAGACATAAGAGTACACGGCACAACAAAGTGTTGGGATGTTTCAACGTCATATACAAACGCACCAATTATTTTTTACAATTGTCATGGGAAAAAAGGAAATCAGCTCTGGAAATATAATATCGTAAGAATTATTCATAATATTTTGGATTACATAATATAATATTTTTTTCGAATTTTACGTTTCGTAATCGATTAAATTATCTTAACGTGTCTGTAGGAAAAAAAGTGGGTTCAACATAATGATCGGTGCTTGGACTTTGATGCAAAAACCATGAAAATCTTTGTAAACCAATGCGATGCCAATAATCCAAATATGACATGGAACTTTGGTTTTGTTAACGCAACAGCGCTACATCAGTTTGATCAAATCAATACATAAAATTGCAAATCTATGTTACATTTTTCGTTGTGTATTATCATCAATTATTATTATACTAAAAGACAAATATAAAGATATTTTTAATTAAATATTATTGATAAAACTATGATTACTGTAACGGTGAGATAAAAAAAACGCTGCTTACAAATGCTTTTTCGTTTATTTTTTTAAACCGACAGAGGTCGGAACGTATGTATGAATTGAATGTAAAAATTCAATTGTTTATACTATGACTTTTTTCAAATGTGCTATATGAAGCATTATCGATTAAATTTGATTAACTTTTTGAAGAAAATTGTTGATTGCATGTGAATTAACATCCCTCAATGCTTTTTCTAGGGCAATCGCATCGAGGTGCGCTAAAAAGCCATTAGCTTCTAAAAGTTTCAGGATGTCGTTGACATGATTTTTAATTTTTTGAAACAACTTTTCCAAAAAAATGAAAAAGGTAACACGCACATTTGACACAAACACTACTGATTGTGACGCTATCGAACTAAGAAGATCCTTTGCAACTGATATTGACATGGCATGACATTGAATGAATCGAGTGGTGAAGATCAAAACAGCATTATACAGTTCATTTCAATCGGCTTCCAATTGTACCTCTGTTCCCAAGCACGTTTGAATTATGTCCATCAAATCGACAGTTTCATTTGACAGACAATCAACGAAATTTTCTGCAAAGATATAGAAATATTGGAATGAACTGTTCATTGAAGAAAAATAGTTTGTTTTTAGTGTAGTTACCGAGAATTTCGAGTGCAGCCGTGACTGTTCGAGCTGTCGAATCTGGAGCAGTTAAAATTTCATACGTTTCTTTAATCCAGTCTGATCTTTTTTTCAATTTCAATGAACTTTTTGGGACTTGATAATTGGCGGGTAATTTCCTTCGCGGCTGCAATTCGTATGTACAATTCTGCATGACTCGAAACGTAGTCAGCGAATTTATTCAAAAGCTGCACAGAGAACAACTCGTCAACAAGGCAAAAATAACAAACGATTCACAACAAATTTGAAATTGTATTTACCTTTTGAATCGCTTCTTTCTAGAAGGGAATTATAGATCGAATCTTCCATTATTGACCTAAAAACGATTTAACAATTGTAAATGAACAAACGAATGAAAAAACGAAACTGCAGTTTGACGTTTGGCGCGAAATGTGAAAATCAAATGTTTACAGTGAAGTTGGTCTTAGTTATGTTTATGGTTCACATTTGTGAATACGTATGGTTCACACAACATAAAGCATATCAAAAAATCGATTTTCCACTATTTTGACGTGCTTAAATTATATTATTATATGCTCAAGTTTACCGATTTATCGTTTACATTGTTTTTCAACGAACTATTATGAAACTAGGTAAACAAAGATTTTTGTAATATTTTCTAAAATACTATCTTAAGGAAATTCTAGCGAAAAAAATGGAATATGAGAAAGTTAAAAATAAATCGGGCAAATATTCATTCAAATCAAATGATGTGATTGAAAATGTGACAATGTTAATCGAAAAAAACGCAAAAGAAATAGAAAATGCAAGCAGCATATTAGAGACAACGAAAATTACGGATTTAAATACTGACTGCATGGAAACTATTTTTGAGTATTTGGAATTTAACGACTTGTTAAATCTTGCTGAAAGCAGCAAACAATTTTATACTGCAGTATGTGAGGTCTACAAAAGGAATTTTGCCAGCCAAACACTGACAAACGATGATAGGAAAAGGTATTTCACCAATCAGTTCAAAAATGATTCGATTAAAATTGAATTGAATTTTTGTTTTTTCAGTTCTTCAAAATATGATGAGGAGAAAATGATATTAATCAAAACAAATCCATTGAAAGTCTTACGCAATTTTGGACACGTAATTAAGAATTTCGAAGTCGATTTTCGGTGGTTAAATGCAAAGCTTTGCGCTGAAATCGAAAATTATTTGGTGATATATTGCTCTGATTCATTACAACGATTATGTGTATTCCCTGATAGATCGGAAACTACTTTCAAAGATTTACAAAAACCATTGGAAAAAGTAACATATTTGAAAATAATAATTACATTAGATCAAAACATAAATCACATACAATTTCTTAATGAAAGCAATCTACCAAATGTCAACAAAATAGAGATATATTCTTACAAATTTAACACTTTTGGAGAGAGTTCGAAAAAAATTCATTTTGAAAATATTGAATATTTCAAGTATTATGGTATGCGATCTAGTAAATATCCATTTTCATTTGGAAATCTTAAGCATCTTAGGATTAGGGGTAGTTGTCAAGTAAAGGATGCATTATGCGAATTTATTGGTAACGTTAAAGATTTGAAGACATTGAAGCTTAATGAAGGTTGTGTGGATGCGGATTCGTTGTGTAAAATATTAGAGCTACAAAATGTCTTATCAAATCTTGAGGAAATACAAATCGAATGCTTATTCGTTCTAAAGTTTTCTCCTGGCGATGTTCTTCGCTTTCTGAAACATCTCAAATTACTTAGGAACAAACGACTCCATGGGAACAATATCATCAAATTTGGGTGTTGAATGGAATATTTACACAAGAGACATTGAATTTGGTATTTTTAAATTTATTGCCTATGTTTTTGAAAGAATAATTGAAAGTTGATTTTAATTGAAATAATACTGTTTGACCATTCAATATCGGTTGGAATATATTTCGATGCAAAGAAAACGAAGTAAATAACGGAGAAAAAACACGACAGATTTCACTCCGTTACAGGTCAAGAAAATAAATTCATTTTGTATTTACTATTCAGTGTGTATGGTCCTTCCATAATTCCGAGAATAATTTGATACTTTCATTTTTAATTCATTGAAATTAATTTTTTTTAAGTGAATCAATTTTATCCATGTTTCAAATACTTCAAAATGCAAGGCAAACCAATTTGCCCAGAGAATGAATGACATTTTATTTAGAAAGAAAAAAGTTTATAGTATTTGACATAAGAGTTTTGGTTTTTTTGCATATAAAATATCTGAAAAATTTAAAGGTTTTGAGCTTGTTAAGAAAAAGATGAGACTTTTTGATGTATTCTTTATTTTTTTAATCTTTTATTTATATAAAGTTTACACACTCGAGATGTTGAATTTAAAGCAAACCCGAGCGACTCTTGAAATGCTCACCTTTTTTCATATCCGCTTAAATTAATGAGATGATTTTTTTAATTTTAATGATGAATTTTGTTTGTTTGTTTGCATCCATTCAGTCAAATATTAAACTGTTTTCATGTGAAAAACATACAATAGTTGAATAAAACCAATAATTTAGCACAAAAATTATACTACGCGAATAAATTCTACTTTAATAAAGAAATGCGAAAGGAGAAAATTGTCGAAATAATAGTTTTTTTTTTTCATGGATTCATCAAATGTAACATTCAGAGAGTGGAAAACGCTGCCGCTATAGTAATACTATATCAACAATGCCTATAAATAGTTACTATTTGTACACATTTCGATTGTGTGATCACAATAATTTTTGCGAACTCCAATGTGAACAATGCAACTCTTTGTATGTAGATTTTAAATACAAAGAGCCGCATTGTTCACATTAGAGTTCGCATTTTGTTGTGGTCACACAATCGAAATGTGTACAAATAGTAACTATTTATAGGCACTGTTAATATAGTATTACTATAGCGGTAGTGTTTTCTACTCTCTGATAACATTACTGAAAGAAGTTTCTTTTCTAAATAATAAAAGAGGTTTTGTTTTGCTGGGCACTATGAATAACATACTATGAACATATATTAAGATACGTTTTCGAGAAGGTTAATTTTTTTCTCACTTATTAGTTCTTTTTTTACGACTCAAACAAAAACTAAATCGAAAATGTTGAATTGATTACTGTAACGGTGAGATAAAAAAACGCTGCTTACAAATGCATTTTTGTTTATTTTTTTAAACATAGAAAAACCCAACACAAAAATAATAACATGTCATTATTTAGAAAAATACATTCAGTTAAATAAACAACAACACATGATTATAATTTTTTTAATAGAGCGGTTGCTTCTTCCTTACATTTTTTGTCGTCTTCATTTCTATAGTAAAACAAATTGCACAAAGAAATTAATTAAGTGAGCTGCAAAAAATAAATGTCCAAAGGGCATATAATGTACTTACAATACTTGAACGTTGGCAGCTTTTTCAAGAAATTGCTTAGCTTCTTCATAATTTTTCAAATTGTAGTAACATTTACCAATGAATAGTAAATTCATTGAATAGAAATTGGCTTTTTTCTCTTCAGCTTTGAGAAAATATTCGAGTGCTTCTTCGTAGGTTCCAGTGGGTGGTGTTGCAAAAATCGCCGAAACAATTTTCCGTTGATACCACGGCATGTCGGCCAAACCGTATTGAAAATTGCCCAACAAATGCCAGCTGGTATTTAAATTTATTTATGTGTTAATATCATCACAATCATCAAATAGTTATTGTTATTTTACCTAGTTGGATCCTCCGGATTCAACTCAACAGCTCTCTCCATATGTTTTTTGACATTTTCCAATTGAGCAACACGCGCTTTAACACCATCTAATTCATTTTTAGCATCCAGTAAAACAGCATACCTAAATTAACCAAAACACGCATTTATAGGAATTTAAAAAAAAAAGAAACAATGTCATATCGAAGTTTAGAATAGAGAGGAAAAACGAATTTATATATTATTTCGCTGCGACGTTGCTTCCATGGTTGTTTCGATACACACCACCAAATCTCAATTTTTCCACAATAATTGTGCTACTATTTGTTTTATATAGGTCAAGCCTTACTAATTACAACGATATCTGAATTAATATATATATATACCATTTATGAACGGCGAAATTTTTCTCATCTAATTCTAATGCTTTAACAATCAAATCGAAACCTTCGCGAATGCTCTCTTCTTTTTTTGCTTTATTCGTTCCTCCTAATTTGAATAGGGCACGTGCTTCTCGCCACAAAATATTTGCATCCGATTGGTTCTGTAATAGAAAATGGCATCAAACTCAGATGATTCAGTCAGTTGAAAAAAAAAAAAAAAAAACAATTATTAATTTCAACGTGAAATATTCAAGTCCATCTTTTTTGCAATACACAATCAAAACAGTAACTATACCGGATATTTTCTTAACAGATCAATCGCATCCTGATATTGATTTTCATCAAATAATTGATCTGCATTTTGTAGCAAATGTTGTATATCAGTTTCTTCTGCCATTGTCACCTTTGAACCGCCAATTAACGCTAACGACCAACCAATTTTACGATTAATTTGTACTGCGTTCTGAAAATTTGAAACAAAAATAAATGAAAAACAATTTAACCAAAATTACTTCAAACTAAAAGCCAGATGAATATTCGGCTAAATTAATAATGTAATTTATTGTATTTTTATTTTTCAAAATAATTCTCACATTATTCAAAGAAAAACCTAATCAATTTCTTTCAATTTTGTCTTTTACTCGTACCTTGGACTTTTGAAATAGATTAAAAACACGTACATACATTGGACGTTGGACTCTATATACTTATATATGTCTTTTACCGATTACTGATTGCTGATGCCACAAAATCGACCAATTTTTTCTCAAAAATTTATTAAATTCAAACATAATTTACCTGCAATTGAGATAGAAGATGTGGGACGGTCGCTTTAAATTGTTTTTGTTGTCGAAAATATTGTTTGAAAATAGCGCAACTGATTCGCCAATGTAATTGTACAGCTCTATTCATTGAAATGTTGTCTTTTTAAATTGAATGACTTGCCCCGACCAGACTGATTCAACTAGACACTTATAGCCAATAATACAAACCAGCACGTTGTTTATATATTGTGAATTTTTATAGGAATACATACACATATAAACATTTACTATTATATCCAAGTGAACAACGACATCTCTCATCAAAGTAGTCAAATCTCATGACACATATTTTTAGTACAAAGAAATGAGTGGGATAATTTAAATTTCTTCCAAGTTTCATGCGACGCTATGTAAGAAAACACAATTATATGTATAATAGAGAAACTTGCAGAAATCGATTTGGAATCGATTATTCCCAAAAATAATTGACCATTAAATCCATTTGAAAACCCGCAAATTCATGGTTATTTTCGAGCATATGATCAGCTGGTGTTGATTTGCCGAACTGTTTTTTATGAAATGGTGTATAATGTTCAGAATATCGCTTATAAACCGCTCTACAACACTGACCGACGTAAACTTTACCACAATTTTTACAGAGAGTTGCATTTATTTGAATTTGAATCTCTTTCAATTTAAATACCATTACTTAATATTGTCATCAATGTAACCATGATTATTTTTCTCTTTTCAAATTTGTTTTATATTTTAAACATCAACTAAATTTTCTAATTGTAGTAAACATATGACATAATTTTTGTACAGATTTCAGTTTTATAGCTCGCCTGATGATGGAAACATTATTTCCGAAAACGTTAGCATTTTATAAATAAAATCACGTTAAATTTGTATCAAAATAAGAAGTTTTCTTCACTTATTTTTTCATTTGATTGACTGATACAGTATGTTCAACAACAACAACAAAAACTAATAAAAAACACAAATTATAATTTTTTTCAAAAATATTTAAAATATATTTAACGAATATAGAAATATTTGCTCGAAAACCTTACAACTCAAATTAAGGTGACGGAAAAGTTAAAACATTTCAATTCATTAGGTATTTAAAAAATCTGTCAAAGAAAAAAACTGTTGTAAAATTTTGAAATATCTATGGCTCTTAAATCATCTGTTCTCGAACACGCATTTATGCTTCGCAAAACGGAACATACATTCAAAGAAAAACAAAACACTTGGACTACATTATTTAATAATAGCTTGAAGCTATGTTGACGACCAAACATACAAAATGCAAAAACTTTAATTTTTCAAAGTCAAGTAAAACTTTTGAATGTTGTTTCGCTGTGTAAAAGTGTCACGTACATTGTTGCTTTTCAATTTTAACGAAAATAAAAAGAAATTGATGCAAAACAGAAGCCGTTTGACAAGATCGATAATTATACACCGTCATAAATCAAGTATATACATCTTTGTAATTATGTTTGGCCGAATATTACCGCAGAATCAGCAGTAAAAACACCAAAGATATTCATACGTTAGAAAACCTCAAGTCATTGGTCTTATGAACTGAACTTTCCAGCAATTTTTCAAACAGCATATACAATGTTGCTAATCGCCAATTTATCAATATTTTTATTTCATTTTTCTCTCTTTTTCACCGTTCAAATACTTTGTTCACTTTTCTTTTGACTCTCTTCTTAAATTAATTCATCATGTACGTCTCTTTACATATGCTGACAACATAATAGTTCGATCCAAATTCATTATTTATTTATAATATTCACAACATTTCAATTTAAATTATATACAATTTCTTGTTATTAAGTTTCGAATTCACTTAAATAAAGATTTATTAAAATAAACAAAAATTACGCGTGTTTCACACACATGCATAAAGTGAGGAAAAACGGAAATGAACGAAACAGAAAAAGGCCTCTCCTCTTCCCTCTAAAGAGACCAAATTATTATGAGAAATAAGAATAAAACATAAGTGGCAAAATAAAATGATTCGCTGACAAAGCTAAAATTGATGTGCGGGTGAAACACATGGACAAAAGGTGGACAGAAAGGCATAGAGATTAATACATTAAGGAAAAAGCTGAGAAGCTCATGGAGCGAATGAAAATAAGCAAAAATTAGGTATTCGAAAAACATCAGTGAGAGAAATGTCTAAATCTAAAAACCACTGAAAATATTGTTTAGATTCTCTCCGACGGCTACACAATGAAGTATTTCTTAATTGGAATATATAAAATTCTTTCTCTTTCTTAGTCAATTGAGCAATTTTAGCATTTTGCCTACGCAAAGTCGAAGTCACGACGAACAGGCACGCACAGCTTATCTGACTGTTTGGCTACTACTGAAGCATAATATTCGCGTACTTATGGAACTAGCTATTGCCGTCCTCGCTGTAATTCGTTCTGCCGCTGACGCTAACGCCACCGCCGCAGTCATCGCCGTCATCGATGTTATTGTTGCAATCATTTTCTCGTATCCCGCTGTGTATGTACATGTACACATGCATACGATGATGTACGAAATGTTATTTATGTCTTCAAAAAAGTCTTCCACAAATCATTTTACTTTGAACTTTCTTACTAGCCGGTTGTATTATTTTATTGTACAAAGTATTTTTGAAAATATATTACCTCATCTTCGAATTATTAAAAGAAAATCTTCTAATCTTGTGTTTTTTGTGCATGTGAGAAATTTATACCATCGGTATTCAATCGAACTTGAACATTTATTCCATATTCATAAGCCGGTAACTGTACGTCTATATTCATTTTCAATTTTGAATAAAAGAAAAGAACGATCGTCGGTACCAATTCTCTGAAAGAAAAATGATATCGCAATATTTCGTGGTTTTATTTCTTCTTTTACCATTACCAATACCATTGAATAGCAGCTCATTGAATTCAGTCAGCCAAACCGAATCACAGCAAATTTTTCCACGGATTGATGGTATGCAATTTTCTGTCTGATATAATTTTTCTCCAAAAATAAATTTCTCATTTCATTCTTTTTATCAAGTGTCCAATGGAGTGATTAATCAAATTTTAAATATGAATGATTCCGATTCGGCGAAAATCAATCAAATTCTAAATAATCACAATGTTAGCAAAGATGAAATTTTGCGACGAATGGCTCAACCGCATCATACTGGCAATATTTACAATTTTCGTACAACAACCACCGAAAAAGCTGTCGCCAAAGATGAAACAAAAGAAGGCCCAAACGGTGAACCCATTGGAATTGAAGCCGAAAAAGCTGAGTAAGTCAAACAAATTATAAATAATATTCAGTCTAAACAATATTTAGTTATGTGAATTCATTTGATAACAATGGGTTGAATAAAAAATGAATGAATGAAACAATTTGTCCATTCGTCATGAAATTCCCATTCAATGTTTGCTACATAAAAAAACAGGCACATAATATACAACCGTTAATGTGCGATTAGAGCTGTGGACATCTGACTCAGCGAATACCATAAGATCTTATTTCAATAAACATATAAGATACACACTCGGTGATCCTGTTTAGTGTATGGAAACCAGTACATTCTTGCTTTAAAAAAAAAAACAAACTTTAAATTATCTTTGAAACTAAGAACATGAAAATGTTCCAAGTAGTTTGACTTGTTTGAAAGGATTAGTTTTTTTTTTAAATCACTTTTTACTACAAATATTTGGACAATTCGTGACACAAAAACCATTTTGCCGTTCTTTTATGTTACATTTTTAAATTAATACATAACGTATACGAACCAGTTGCGCATATAAAATCACTCATTTTCAGAATCCACTATAATTCTATATGATGATGAATGCGCAGCAATAAATCAGCGTGCTTATTTTAAAACACAATTTACAGAGAAGAAAATTATAATAAATCAATTTGGTTTGACATGTCAACGTGAACATCACCTCATTTATAATTTTATCGCCTGCTCGCATGATTTCCTTTTATTTTTTTCTCTATTTCGTTTTCTTTAATTTCTTCGGATCAAAACTGAAAGTTTTATTAATTTCAGTTTGAAAAACTTTGTCATAAAAATACGATTTTAATTATGTATAACTTTTACGAATGATGAAAAAACGCACTATAGATAGAAAAAAGAATATTTTTTTTATTAAGATTAAAAAGGTAGTATACAAAATTCAAGAGCAAAGATCACATGTTAAAGAATTTGAATAGCAATACATACATCTAAAATGTTAATGCGGCCTAATCACACTTCTTTATTTGAGCTAGTTGATCAAATGTTCGACCTATGCCAATGTAAATCAAAGAGAATTTCTTATTATAACGCGCATTACAGACATATCACAGTTTGGTTTTTTTCTCAATACACAACAAAACGTAGTCGGTTTGCTAGCGCAAGCTGGAATCATAGTGATTGAACGAAACCGACTACAGATTTGTCGTTCTATTTCTTTCTCAGTCTCTCTTGCTCTTTTGCATTCATATCGGTTGAAAGAAAGTTTTTTATGTTCTTTCCGGTTTTTTATATTTTAAAAAATAGTCTAGCTGCGTGTCTAGCACATATTCCGTTCGATACGCTACATCGACTGCACACGCAAAAATTAACTGTATTTACGTTCTAAAATACACTCATATGCAAAATGTTATGAAGATTTTCCAAAAAAAAAAAAAAAACATCTCAATGCCTTTTTCAAGCTTGTGCTCTAGAGAGTCATATAAAATATTTATTTATTGATTTCAAGTGATAAGATTCATTACGAGAGAGAAGAACCCAATTGAGAACGAATGTTATCAAATCAAATTTTTGTTATTCTATGAAGTAATTTCGTTTTAAATAGCCGAAGTAAGAAAAATGGATTTATTCAAGAATTGAGTTCGAAAACAATGTATAGATTTACAGCTCCAAATGCTTTTATTTATAGCAAAGGTTTTAATTATCATTTGAAAGAAAAAATTGAATCATTGTTGTGTGCATTTTTGAAAACGGTGCCAAAATCGTTAAAATTTCTCGAAAATGTGTTTCAGAAAATTCTTTTCTTATTATTAAACCAATAACTTTTTTTCAGTTTAACACGAATGAATGGAGAAAGTCCATAAAAATGTATTTATTTCAAATTGGCCGACGTTCAAAGTGGTGTAATCTTTATAACTTTTCGAGAATGCATGGTCATAAACTATGTTTACGATTGTATAAAATTTAATGCCATTAAAATTAGTTGTTGACGTAAGCCAAAACTAAATGCGATTTGATATGCAAATCTTTCTTAACACAGCTAATTGAATAGCAGAGCCCTAGTCAAACGAAATGTAATCGTACAATTATAAGTAGAAAATTGTCGCTCTTTTGTTTTTAGACCCGCAATTATATATCAGTAAAAAATTTGCTGAAACCGTGAAAAATAAAAGCGCTCTCTTAAGTTCTATTTAAGTTTCAAAGGACAAAATATTTAATCAACAATAAAAAAATATTCAAAATAAACTGTGTAGAAACAAACCAAATACAAAAACATGTTCAATAAAACCACGTTAGCCTCTAATGTTGGGAATTATGGCAATTTTTATTACGATAAATTATACTCACTTTTGGCTTGGATTAAATTCACTTTATGAATTTATTGATGATGTTTGAAAACAAGCAATTAACACGGAGTTCCTTTCTCATACCCAATTTCAAACACAAAATAACAAAAAAAATCACATAAATAGCGTGCATAATAATCAAAAATGTATAATGCATAAGCTCCGGTTTTATTGACTATAACAATTAGGTAAACATTCGTTAAGAATTGAACGGGAGCTTACGAGACAAATACGCATATACATACAAATACTATAAAGTATGCAGTGCACACAAGTAATTGAGTGCTCGGTTACGAGACAGACGGACAAATTAATGAAGCACCTGCATATTTTTGAGTGTATTGGCTTTTTCATTGTTTTCGTTAGGTCTTTCATCATTTAATTGAGACACCAAGCCTCTATGTTTTGACTCCACAATATGTAATCCGATCTTCAACTGATATTCATTTTTTTTCTTGAGTTATGTTTTTTATCTTCTTTTTTTTTGGTTCAAAATTGAAAATTCCAGTTTTTTGTAAAGTAATTCGTAAATTGTTTTTGAAGTCATTTTTTTACGATATTTTATGAATGAACTTTTAATTACATATTTGCAATGTAAATTTTGCATGTATAAATTACATTTTTTCTCTTTATTCAATTTACAACCAAACATATTTTATGTTTCGTTTTCAGATTTTTGAACATATTAAAGGAACGTCTAGAATCGATTGTCGAACGAAATTCAACACGTATAACCGCGCTGGATTCAAGCACATCGGCAATTAATGATGTTGCCTTTTACCCACTTTGTATGTAATTAAAAAAAAAAACTGAAAACCAAGCGCAAATTTTCTCAAATACTGCTCAATTTTATATTTTAAAGGTAGTAAAAATAATCAAACATCTTGGTTGGAAGAAAATACAGCGAAATTATACTTCTCATCAAGCATTTTTGAATACCTACGACCAAACACATTTTTGCATCGTGCGGTTTTACGGTAGGCTAAAAATTAGTAGTTTTACTTGATGCAAAGCAAAGTGAACTCATTTTCGGCTCCATTTTTTTCAAATACAGACTTCGACAAAAGATTCCAGAAAATTTGGCAGTTGGCGATGGAAGTGTGAGCAGTGAACCAGACTCACAAAACGGTTGTTCAGAGGTTGATGATGTTATTCATGTTAAAGTTTCGATATTTGTGAAGCATTTACATCGTGGAGGTAATAATAAATTTGAATATTTGCGACGATTTTTTTTTTCCAAAATAATATTTCGACATTTAAATAATTTCAAAGAATATCGAAACAAACAAAATTCGCAAGTGATGCTTCATAAACATGTTCCGAATAACGATGCAATATTGCTTTGAATCGGCTCTTTTTGTGATATTCTATGAAGATCATGGAAACACAATTTTTGTAAGAACCCCGTATGGAATAAAGTGACTGTCTGACTGACTAGCTGAAATCAACTGAAAATTAATTTTGTTTACTCAAACCGTCGACCAAGTTGACTTCAGTCGTCTATTTTCTGATTTTTTTTTAAACAGACGACTAATTTAGGACGTTAGATGGCTATAGCCAACTGTGATTGAAGTTGATTTGAAGTTATATTTTTCTCTACTGGAATCGACTGAAAAATCAAGCAAATCAAGTTTAAATGACTTCAATATTAGTTGGCTTAAGCCAAAAACGTCTCAAGGTAGTTAACTGACTAGTCAGTCAGTAATTTTTCATACGGGACTATAATATACATTAAACGAATAATAACAATATACGGGACTATAATAGTAAAACGAGATTTAATTTATTTCGGCTGATTTTTGGAATAGAGTCAAAGCCGATCCTGAAAAAATTGGTATGTCATAGCCTTACTCTGAATCGAATCAATAGTGAATGGGTGGAAATCGATGTGCGTCAAGTGATTAAATATTGGGAAAAAATGTACCGTGCAAGCTTAATCCACAACAAAGGTAGTCCAGTAGCAGATCCAATGGTTGTCATAGATGTTGAAGACGAATATCAGCAACCATTGCTGGCCGGCGCATTTTTTGAACCAACTGATTGTCAGGCAGGTAAGTGTGTTGTTTTCCAAAACGCTTTTCACTAATAATAAATTTTCAACTACGTTGTATTGAAAATAAGAAAAACCGCCAACATTTTTTTTACATTTTCTCCAATTCAGCTCGTCAAAAAAACGTCCTTTTTTGACTGAAATTTAATAAGTTGCAGCTTGTAATCGTTGTTTGTGACTTTGAATTCTTTTGCATGGTTTATTTGTATTTTTATTCTAATTGATTCATATCCAATAATCTGATTTAAAAAAGTGTGTGCTGTTTAACTTTTTTCATATTACCACTTTTGTTAAGAATAGTTGAACAAAAGAGGTAACAAATGGAATTTAATCTGAATTTTGCTTGAGTTTACAACTAAAAATGATATTGAATAAACAACATAATTTTAATCTGTTTTTATTTGAACAGCTTCGGCAATCCCTTGGACAATCTTTGGAGAAAACATTTGGTCTCTATCTGGAACGCAGATTTTGCCATTGTAAGTACGATTGAATTTTGTATACGTTTTTTGAAAACGTCTTTATTCTATTCTCGCTTCATTCTACATACCCAATTCCAAGAATTTCTTCTAATGTTGTGTGGCTACTTATAAAACACAGGTGGCAAAATTAAAAGTAATCAAAGTAAAATGGGATTTTAGCATCTATACAGAATAGGGTGGAACATTTTCAGCATAATTTTGCGGCCACTTGGAAAACATGTCTTATGGTCCCTAGATTCCAGATATCAAAGAACTTTCAACTTTCTATTTGATATAAGACAGCGACTTGAAAATAAAAGAGGACCATTTTACTGGAAAATCATAAAACATTGCAGTAACCTGATCACTGTGAAAACTTGTGAATCATATTTTCTGGCCAAAGTACATAATATCACCAATTTTTATAAAATTTCAATCAAAAATAAGTATGCATCCAATACAAAATTTCTATTTTTTAGCTCACAAACGAAAAAATTGAAATTTTTTTATGGGAGGTACCCCTTTTTTGATTTAATTTTCATCAAACTTGGTGATATTATGTACTTTGGACAGAAAATATGATTCACAAGTTTTCACGGTGATCAGATTACTGCAATTTTTTATGAATTTCCAGTAAAATGGACCCCTTTTATTTTCAAATCGCTGTCTTATGTCTTGAATCTGGGGACCATAAGACATGTTTTTCCAAGTGGCCATCGAGACATGACACCAAATTTGAGAAATAGTTCCACCACAGATGGCAAAACGAATCATACTATCACGTAATATACTTTAGAGAGAGAGAGAGAGAGAGAGAGAGAGAAAGTGGTTTATTCTACCATCTGTAATTCTGCATAGATGGTAAAAGGAGATTTTTCTCTTATTAATTTTTATTTTGCCATCTGTTTATGTTAAGAGTATGTTATGTTGCAAAAAAGAGCCAATAAATGCTTTGATCAAAAATATAAGTTCTTAAGCTTGGATTTAATTTATTTCATGTTTGTTAGCAATCCAAGACTAGACATTCGATGGAGTCGATCACATGCGCCGTCACACGGATATAGTCATCAAAATCACCGTTCGCAGTATCAGTATCAAGCATTATCAGCCGATAAAAGTAATTTAAATTTAGTGACCACAAATAGTCGTAATCATCGAAAACGTCACGCTCAGCAAAAGAGACACAACCGTGAAAGTACCGATAGTTTCAATGAACCACATCGAATGAGACGTAGTTTGCAGACTAATAAACGTAATCACACCAAGAGAAAATTGATCGCACGGATAGAATAAAATATTCTTTGTCATATAAGCGTTCCACGTTACTTTTCGACATTCTGCTCTTTTTATTTAAGGAATTATAAGTCTGTTTAAGTTTTATCATTTGTTTGTAAATTACTCTATGATGTAATTAAATGTAACTGTAAGAGTAAAAATAAAAATAACGGCTCCAAAATTCATTTAAATTTGGTCGACTCAATTTTTTATTGTTGTACCAATTTCAAAACGGATGTCATTCTATAGAAATAAATATATTTACTATATAGAAAACAGCTCAGAAATAAGGGAAGACGAGGTAAACCGACGCACTCAAAATATCTCGAAAACGACAACGCCAATATGTCAAGTGTTTGTGTCAGAACTCATATAAAAACAAATGACGGTGTACACGTCCATTTAACGTTAAAGAAAAGCGTCACGTTATTTTTTGTTAAAAAATTGTTGTCAAATAAAAAAAACACGTTGTAAATAATATTTTAGGAGCGTGACGGCTTAAAAATTATTTTAGAACAAAAATCAGTTGATTTGAGTGCTGTTGCATTGACATGTAGTCTATAGCGCTTGCTCCTTTCTGATTGATCCAAAAAAGTGGAAGAATGACAAAGACAGCGTATGACGTTGAACGACGCTCACTGCGTTAGAGTGTCAACGTCGAACGAATATATAATTTGAAATAAGAACAGTAGTTTGCACACAAAGATATATTCAAATCTGTGTGCATTACTTGTTCAGCATCAACACTCGAATGCTGTAAACATCCTTGAACGCCATACGCTGTCTTTGTCATTCTTCCACGCTTTTGGTTGAACGAGAAAAGAGCAAGCGCTATAGACTATATGTCAATGTAACAGCACTCAAATCAACTGATTTTTGTTCGAACAGAATTTTAAACCGCCCTAAAATATTATATACATCGTGTGTTTTTTATTCGACAACAATTTTTTAACAAAAAATAACGTGACGCTTATCTTTAACGTTAAATGGACGTGTACACACATTTGTTTTTATATGAGAAGTTCCGCCATTTGATCCTCCATATTTGACATGAGACACTTTTCATTTTCAGTATTCAATGAACGATACACAGCGACAAATGTGTTTTTGGCCACTTGTGTTACAATATTTCGCACTCACAGAATTATCATGATCATTTCATCACTGATCTCAGCTGAAGATATCATATTTGCTACCGACTGCTTTCTGTTGTATGTTGATATTATTGGGTGAACAGTCAATGAAATTCAAGAAAATGCCTTTTTAATTTTAAAAAAACCGACGTTTCGATCACATTTATTCGATCTTCCTCAGGGTCAAAAATCACAACATTTCCTATCGTCAACAAAATCCGAATATTGTGTCATTATCAACAAATTTAGGATTTTGCTAGGAATAGTTTCTGTAGCTGATGTAATGTTATCTAATTTTATTTATCAATTGACTTTGTTTTTTCACTTATTTCATGAGAAATTTGTTGATAATGACACAATATTCGGATTTTGTTGACGATAGGAAATGTTGTGATTTTTGACCCTGAGGAAGATCGAATAAATGTGATCGAAACGTCGGTTTTTTAAAAATTAAAAAGGCATTTTCTTGAATTCCATTGACTGTACACCCAATAATATCAGCTGAAGATAGGTATTTTACATAGTTGATGTCGAGTACTTTCGCGGTAATATTATTTGTGAGTTTTGTGATATCGAAATTCAAAGTTGAACATAAGTTCAAGTTTGAACGGGGTAAACCGACGCATTTTTCTCGAGGTAAATCAATGCACCTGTTTTTCGCGATTTGAAGCATATTTTTATCAGAGTATCATTGTTTTTTGTTATATTTTAAATTTTATCATGTTCTTTTTCTGTTCAGAGGAAAGAAAAGAGGTATATAGCAAAGAATGGGGCAGCTCTAGACAATATATTGAGATATTTTCATGCAGCTGATTCAGCTTGTGAATCACTTTGATGGGATGAAATGGAGTGAAAACAATAAAGGTGATTGTAATAGATATGAAAGCACTTATATTGCTTGTATTATTTGCACTTCATTATTTCTTTAAAAAATATTATTCTTCTCAATTTGTACTTATTTTCACATTTCTATCTATTTTCAATTCATATTTTAATGCCATTATAATAAAAAAACATAGCTGAAACATAAAAGACCATGTTCGTATGGCTATGACTGCTTGTATTTGTAACAATTAGATTTAAATAAAATGAAAATTGGGCTGCGTCGGTTTACCCCGAAAATCGAGTTTCAAAAAAAAAAAATGGTAATATATTTTTCGGGAATAATCTAATCGCATACCATCAAAGTGCTTTATCAAAATATGCGCATTTTAACTACCTACAATATGGTACAATTAATAGCCCGAATACTTGAATGAGTTACGAGATATTTGAAGAAAATCAAAAGTTCGTCGGTTTACCCCGTCTTCCCCTAACAAGTGGTTTATGAAAAAATGTGAAAAAAGGTAATTTCTTCTTATATTGGAGTAAAACTATGTTTATATTCAAATAGTGCGAGGTCTTTTCCCTGTCTGGTCAGTGATTGTTAAAAGGTTCGATAATATTTTTTCCGCAATTATATTAACGTCTACTAATCGACTTTCGTCCGATTAGTTGGTACGTTATCATTAGAATAATATTTATCACTTTAGAAACGAAAAAAATTACATATTGATAACGATTTATTGATTATTGAATTCTATATATATTTTTATGTTTCATTTATTCTCAGGTATTCAACGAAAATGTTTCGACATAGCTTTAATAGTCATTTTAACATATTATTGATTTAGTTGTTTGAATCTACTGTGTTTTACGTTTGCATTATTATTAAAACATCAATATTATAAATAAATCTAACAATTCTCAAAAAATATAAAATTCATTGGATTAAAATGAACCTCACTTCAAAATGACACAGTTTTATTATTATATACAAACTTGCATATTAGGCGAAATTAAAAAAAGCCATATGGTAGAATGTAAACACTTAATTGAATAAACATTTGGTTTAATGAAAAATGAAAAAAAGGCATATGTATTTTTAGTTTCAATCAAAACCTCAAATAAGCTACAGCTTACATAGACCATAGAGTGACCCATTTACGTTTTCGCTAATTGAATTTTTGCTTGGTTAAGTCAATTTTTTTTTAATAAAATCCAAAAAAAAAACTGCCTGTGTCCGCTCGATGAATAAAAATCCAAAAAGTAGCATACATGTTATCTAATCAGCATCCGTTTTTAAATTCATAAGCAAAAGCAGGACAAAGCTTTCGATTCTCATAGATTAATTTTAATTTAAATAACTAAATCATTTCATTTGTAAATCATCTTTTTTAGACGATAACCATGCGCCGAAATTTGACTAGCCTGTTCAAATTCATGTTGCTGTATGCACTGATGGTTTTTTTGACAATATTTCTATATAAAACATTCTTTTCATCACATCATCTCATGCATTCACTGGCCAGTGCAAGGCGTTCAATTCATCCTCGACAAGGTTCATTTTATATGAATAGTGTAAAAAATGAGGTATAATCACTTAAAAATTTCTATACCATCACTGAAGAATTAAAAGTTGCTATTCCATTCTTTTTACCCTAGTTAAAAAAATTTAAACAATTGAAAATAGATTGGCACGATTATAAATTGATTGAAGCAGAAAAATTACGACATGGTATCGGCGAACATGGTATCGCCGCTTTTTTATCACCAGATTTGGAAGACGAACGCAAACAACTATTTGATCAAAACGGATTCAATGCACTGCTTAGTGATAAAATTGCACTTAATCGATCTGTTAAAGATATTCGCCATAAAGAGTGTGTAATTTTTAATGATTCTCATGATTTAATATTTAATTAATTTTATTTTATTTAAACTAACTAGCTGCGCAAAATTGAAATACTTAAAAGATTTGCCAACCGTGAGCATAATTGTTCCATTTTTTAATGAACATTGGAGCACACTTTTACGTACAGTTTACAGTGTACTGAATCGATCACCACCAGAGTTGATTATGGAAATTATTTTAGTAGACGATGCTAGTAATAAGCAATTTTTAAAGAGAAAACTCGATCAATATGTTGCAAAATATTTGCCAAAAGTCAAAATTATTCGGTTGAACGAAAGATCAGGGTTGATAGTGGCACGTTTAGCCGGAGCTAAGGGTATAAAACAAATATTAATACCGAAAAACAAAATAAATAACAACCGTAATAATTTTATCTCTTCTCCAGCTGCGAATGGTGACGTTTTAATCTTTTTAGATTCGCACACCGAAGCGAATACAAACTGGTTACCACCATTATTGGGTAAATTAATCTAATATATTTGTATACAAAATAGTTGTAATCTATTTGTTCGCGAAACTACTATTTGTCCTGTTTTAGAGCCCATTGCTGAAAATTATAAAGTATGCGTGTGTCCATTCATCGATATTATTAGTTACGATACCTTCGAATATCGAGCACAAGATGAAGGTGCGAGAGGTGCATTTGATTGGCAATTTTTCTACAAACGGCTACCTTTACTGCCTGAAGATTTAGCGCATCCAACGCGACCATTTAAAAGTCCAAGTAAGATTGAATGAAATACTCTAAGTCTGATATTAAGTTTATATTTTACGTTACATCGTATTTTTAGTAATGGCTGGCGGTTTATTCGCAATAAGTGCCCGATTTTTCTGGGAATTGGGAGGTTACGATGATGGATTGGATATTTGGGGTAAAGTTTTAAAAAATACGTGAAACTCTAAAAGTTTTTTAAGTGAATATATCTATTTCAGGTGGTGAACAATATGAGTTAAGTTTCAAAATTTGGCAATGTGGGGGAGAAATGTATGATGCTCCTTGTTCACGTGTTGGTCATATTTATAGGGGAGGTGGTGTACCACAGCCAACTGGAAGAAGAGGCGACTTTCTGCATAAGGTGGTCGATAGTTTTTCATTGGTTTTTAATTTCGACGTATTCATGTTCTTTCTTTATCTCAGAATTACAAACGTGTTGCGGAAGTCTGGATGGATGAGTATAAAGAATATTTATATCAGCGTAATCCTGAAAAATATTTAAGTATTGACGCCGGCAATTTGACAGAACAAAAAGCAATACGTGAAAAACTGCAGTGCAAATCGTTTAAATGGTTCATGGAAGAAATTGCATTTGATTTGCCAAAAAAATATCCACTGGTAGAGCCGCCTGATTTTGCCTCTGGAGTTATACAAAGTGAATCACATCCAAATCTGTGTGTCGACTCATTGAATCATGGTATTGGCCAAGAGTTCGGCTTATACACGTGTGCTGAAAATCATAAACGACCGCAATTAAATCAATTCTTCGTTTTATCTTGGCACAAAGACATAAGAGTACACGGCACAACAAAGTGTTGGGATGTTTCAACGTCATATACAAACGCACCAATTATTTTTTACAATTGTCATGGGAAAAAAGGAAATCAGCTCTGGAAATATAATATCGTAAGAATTATTCATAATATTTTGGATTACATAATATAATATTTTTTTCGAATTTTACGTTTCGTAATCGATTAAATTATCTTAACGTGTCTGTAGGAAAAAAAGTGGGTTCAACATAATGATCGGTGCTTGGACTTTGATGCAAAAACCATGAAAATCTTTGTAAACCAATGCGATGCCAATAATCCAAATATGACATGGAACTTTGGTTTTGTTAACGCAACAGCGCTACATCAGTTTGATCAAATCAATACATAAAATTGCAAATCTATGTTACATTTTTCGTTGTGTATTATCATCAATTATTATTATACTAAAAGACAAATATAAAGATATTTTTAATTAAATATTATTGATAAAACTATGATTACTGTAACGGTGAGATAAAAAAAACGCTGCTTACAAATGCTTTTTCGTTTATTTTTTTAAACCGACAGAGGTCGGAACGTATGTATGAATTGAATGTAAAAATTCAATTGTTTATACTATGACTTTTTTCAAATGTGCTATATGAAGCATTATCGATTAAATTTGATTAACTTTTTGAAGAAAATTGTTGATTGCATGTGAATTAACATCCCTCAATGCTTTTTCTAGGGCAATCGCATCGAGGTGCGCTAAAAAGCCATTAGCTTCTAAAAGTTTCAGGATGTCGTTGACATGATTTTTAATTTTTTGAAACAACTTTTCCAAAAAAATGAAAAAGGTAACACGCACATTTGACACAAACACTACTGATTGTGACGCTATCGAACTAAGAAGATCCTTTGCAACTGATATTGACATGGCATGACATTGAATGAATCGAGTGGTGAAGATCAAAACAGCATTATACAGTTCATTTCAATCGGCTTCCAATTGTACCTCTGTTCCCAAGCACGTTTGAATTATGTCCATCAAATCGACAGTTTCATTTGACAGACAATCAACGAAATTTTCTGCAAAGATATAGAAATATTGGAATGAACTGTTCATTGAAGAAAAATAGTTTGTTTTTAGTGTAGTTACCGAGAATTTCGAGTGCAGCCGTGACTGTTCGAGCTGTCGAATCTGGAGCAGTTAAAATTTCATACGTTTCTTTAATCCAGTCTGATCTTTTTTTCAATTTCAATGAACTTTTTGGGACTTGATAATTGGCGGGTAATTTCCTTCGCGGCTGCAATTCGTATGTACAATTCTGCATGACTCGAAACGTAGTCAGCGAATTTATTCAAAAGCTGCACAGAGAACAACTCGTCAACAAGGCAAAAATAACAAACGATTCACAACAAATTTGAAATTGTATTTACCTTTTGAATCGCTTCTTTCTAGAAGGGAATTATAGATCGAATCTTCCATTATTGACCTAAAAACGATTTAACAATTGTAAATGAACAAACGAATGAAAAAACGAAACTGCAGTTTGACGTTTGGCGCGAAATGTGAAAATCAAATGTTTACAGTGAAGTTGGTCTTAGTTATGTTTATGGTTCACATTTGTGAATACGTATGGTTCACACAACATAAAGCATATAAAAAAAATCGATTTTTCAATATTTTGACGTGCTTAAATTATATTATTATATGCTCAAGTTTACCGATTTATCGTTTACATTGTTTTTCAACGAACTATTATGAAACTAGGTAAACAAAGATTTTTGTAATATTTTCTAAAATACCATCTTAAGGAAATTCTAGCGAAAAAAATGGAATATGAGAAAGTTAAAAATAAATCGGGCAAATATTCATTCAAATCAAATGATGTGATTGAAAATGTGACAATGTTAATCGAAAAAAACGCAAAAGAAATAGAAAATGCAAGCAGCATATTAGAGACAACGAAAATTACGGATTTAAATACTGACTGCATGGAAACTATTTTTGAGTATTTGGAATTTAACGACTTGTTAAATCTTGCTGAAAGCAGCAAACAATTTTATACTGCAGTATGTGAGGTCTACAAAAGGAATTTTGCCAGCCAAACACTGACAAACAATGATAGGAAAAGGTATTTCACCAATCAGTTCAAAAATGATTCGATTAAAATTGAATTGAATTTTTGTTTTTTCAGTTCTTCAAAATATGATGAGGAGAAAATGATATTAATCAAAACAAATCCATTGAAAGTCTTACGCAATTTTGGACACGTAATTAAGAATTTCGAAGTCGATTTTCGGTGGTTAAATGCAAAGCTTTGCGCTGAAATCGAAAATTATTTGGTGATATATTGCTCTGATTCATTACAACGATTATGTGTATTCCCTGATAGATCGGAAACTACTTTCAAAGATTTACAAAAACCATTGGAAAAAGTAACATATTTGAAAATAATAATTACATTAGATCAAAACATAAATCACATACAATTTCTTAATGAAAGCAATCTACCAAATGTCAACAAAATAGAGATATATTCTTACAAATTTAACACTTTTGGAGAGAGTTCGAAAAAAATTCATTTTGAAAATATTGAATATTTCAAGTATTATGGTATGCGATCTAGTAAATATCCATTTTCATTTGGAAATCTTAAGCATCTTAGGATTAGGGGTAGTTGTCAAGTAAAGGATGCATTATGCGAATTTATTGGTAACGTTAAAGATTTGAAGACATTGCAGCTTAATGAAGGTTGTGTGGATGCGGATTCGTTGTGTAAAATATTAGAGCTACAAAATGTCTTATCAAATCTTGAGGAAATACAAATCGAATGCTTATTCGTTCTAAAGTTTTCTCCTGGCGATGTTCTTCGCTTTCTGAAACATCTCAAATTACTTAGGAACAAACGACTCCATGGGAACAATATCATCAAATTTGGGTGTTGAATGGAATAATTACACAAGAGACATTGAATTTGGTATTTTTAAATTTATTGCCTATGTTTTTGAAAGAATAATTGAAAGTTGATTTTAATTGAAATAATACTGTTTGACCATTCAATATCGGTTGGGACATATTTCGATGCAAAGAAAACGAAGGAAAAAACGGAGAAAAAACACGATAGATTTCACTCCGTTATAGGTCAAGAAAATAAATTCATTTTGTATTTACTATTCAGTGTATATGGTCTTTCCATAATTCCAAGAATAATTTGATACTTTCATTTTTGATTCATTGAACTTAATTTTTTTTAAGTGAATAAATTTTATCCATGTTTCAAATACTTTAAAATGCAAGGCAAACTTACCAATTTGCCCAGAAAGTGAATGACATTTTATTTAAAAAGAATGCTCACCTTTTTACTTTTCCGCACACATAGTATTTTGTATTGGAATATATTGGTGGCATATTCGTATATATTTGTTCATATTCTTTTGCGAAGTTGTTTCGCAATCTCCCCCTAGCATCAATAGCACAACAAAGAGAATTTGCTATTGATTAAACCAAATAAAGCAAACAAACATATATGACACTTTTTGTTCGGCCGATATTGTGACTATTTATCAAAATTCACTTTATTGACATTGAACTTAAAGTGACCAAAACTATTTTTACCATTACGTTGTAGAAGACGAGCAATATTTGATTTGATTTCCATGATAGCAACTTATTTGGATGTCATGTGTGTGATGAAACATTGGTTTAAATATCAAAGTTCTTTATTTTGTTTTTAAGCAATTTTAATCTTATAGTTTATTTTTAATTGATATTAATCAAAATAAAAAGTAAATAAATTCAATTTGAAATTAGGTTTTTATTTCGTAGCGACCTTTTTCGAAGCTCGAACAGTTCGAAGTGTCATCGGGGTACACTTAAATTGAATGACACATAGCAACTGTCAAAGTCTTGGAAGAACCAGCGACTGAAAGCCTTAATTTCACTTCTCACGGAGCTATAAAATTCAAACTAAAATGATCCGAACATTTTTGATCCAAGCGAAAAAATCATTCGATTTCCCGGTGCGATTCTGCACAAATACACCGATTGTCAGAAAAGCGGGTAAATAATTAAATCTGAATTTATTTCCATGAGGTATCGTGTTCCGTGATATTTTGAGGTTATATTTGAAATTTAAAAATAAATGACCAATGCGGTAATTTCTCTGCAGATATTAATGAAGTAAGAATAGTTGGAACATTGACTAAAGAACCCTACATTCTCAAAAGTGGAACCCATTCACTTTCAATCAGAACAAATGAGTCAGATTCAAATTAGTAAGTTACCTCCCAACTTATTTCATGTTTTGTTATGATTATTTATATAAGGATAATTTTGATACGTATTATTCTTCCAAAATAGTGCTTGTCACCAAATTGATCACAATTTACTTCTTCTATTATAGTACTATTCATAATGTCCACACGAAGTTTGTATCAAATATTACACCTGGCGAACGAATTCACGTTGCCGGAAATTTCGTTTCTTCTCCAATCCAAACGAGTGATGGAAAAACTCTGACACAAAGCGTAATTAAGGCGTTTAAAACGCATGCATTGAGCAACAGTGATTCATCGGAATATTTATCTGACGACATAAATTCCATTGAAATTATCGGTAATGTTGCTTCTGATGTATTGGTCAAAGACGAATATTGCACATTTGTGGCAGCAACTCATCACCCAACATCGTAAGCATTTTTTGGAATTGTTTTTTGCTCGAAATGTTCAACTCTTTCGCGTGGTTCTAATTAAAAACATGTTGTTTATTTTTCGTTTTAGAAATGAGCAAGGTGAGACGATCTCTAAACCAAGTTTTCATCAAGTATATGTATATGATGAAGGTGTTCGGAAATACATTGAACAAAACGTCACAAGAAGAGATCGAATTCTTCTCTTCGGCAGAATTGGCCGCAGAACACACGAAGATTCAGATGGTAAACGATGGTTAACCGGTTGTATTATTCCGGAAAATGCTTTTAAAATTAAACGCCCAATAAAATCGGAAAATGAGGAAGTGTTTGAACAAAATTGAGCAATATCCAAATGGAAATATTTTTCTTCATTTAGTTCACACTAAAATAAATAGTTTCATAATGTTCGCTAGTAAAAAAATTAAATAAATACATAGTATATTTGATTACCTTTGCCCGAATGTTTCATTTTTAAGATTTTGTTTTTCCTTCTTGAATTCATTACAACAGCAATCGTTCACCCTTTTTATTTAGTTTACAGCGTTTTCATTTTTTAAATCATTAAAGAAAAAAAAATACTTTTGAAATTAAAACCATTAGAGCGCACCTGCGTTCGGTATTCTACTTGTCTCTCACATTTGTTCTGAAATCAAACCCATAGTAACGGATGACAAAGGTGAGTAAATGCGGCCAAAATTCGTCGACAAACTCCGAAATGTACTTCTTTTTTGGACTCACAAAAATGTTGTCCAGAGATTTAAAAGAAACTTATTTAAAAAATGGAGCGTCACTTATTGAACTACCGTTCTTCGTGTATACAGAAAAATGACACTGGAAATTTCTACGAAAAAAGTTAAAAATTTTATGCCTTTCCTTTTATTTTTCGACACTATTGGTTGTACCATTTAAGCAATCCGTTGAATTGGATACTACCGTTCATAAAACTATTCAATAGTTCACACAATGGAAATAATACAAATACAGCTGATCTCCCGTATACAATGAGTGAGTTAAGCAAATTAAGAAGCAATAATACATGGCATGTATTAAGTTGGAGTTAATAGTATAACAAATGCGCCGGTACCAAAAAATATATATTTTTTCACTTTTTTTCTATTTTTGTCATGCAAATATCCAATTCAATTTCGACGAGAATAAAAATACTGAAAAAAAGTAACAAATGAAATATTTCATAAAAAAGTTTAAAAACATTCGTTTTGAACAGAGTTCAATGGATTTTTTACAAAAAAATGTGGAACACTTCATGCTTTTGCGTGTCATCCGTGGAAATTTTGAAAAAAAAAATTTGTTTTTTTCGTTATGGTTCCAGCGCATTCGGTTAGCCCCTAATTTTTGGATTTTCGTTGCTAATTTTTGGATTTTCGGTTAGCCCCTCATGCGCCGGGACCATAACGAAAAAAAAATTAAAAAATTAAAAAATTAAATCCGTCAAATTAATTGCGTCATCCTTACGCAGGGGCCATGCTAATCTTCTCTGTATCGTTCCAATTTTAGTATATGTTCTCCACAAGGGAGAACGAATATAAACTATTTCAGATCGCATATACAGTGTGTCATCCTATATTTGTAGACACACGAAAAAAAGTTTCGTTTTTATGTCAAATCCACGGATGCTTTATTTAAAATCTACATACAAAGAGTTGCATTGTTCACATTGGAGTTCGCAAAAATTGTTGTGATCACACAATCGAAATGTGTACAAATAGTAACTATTTATAGGCACTGTTAATATAGTATTACTTTAGCGGCAGCGTTTTCTACTCTCTGACAAGAACTAATGCAATGGTTACTAGATTTGTAATTAGCCACTCGCACTGTGTTTGTTATTGTGTATGTTAAGAACATGAATAAAAAGAAATTCAGAAGAGCGTCAGTAAGAGCGCACACGCACGGTGGTAGTACAATCGATTGATTTTTAATAGAAAAAGAAAAAAATATTCGCTTGCTAAAAGTGGTATTCTTTTTATTATTTTATAAATGCGCTAGTTTTATAAACTATACGGTATCTATATCTATAAAGCATCATATTTTCAATTTCAATATTGAGCATTGTTAGTGTTTACATGTTCATTCTGAACATTCGGTCCATGGTCATATGTGGACGGCGCATTGGTCCCATTTTTATGCCCATCGGTTGCATTTTGTCCATTTGCATTCGCATCATCATCATATAGTCCATATTCATGTGCGTATCAGCATCCATGTGGAACATATCATATATGTATTTCATCATTTTTTCATGAATCATCTTTGCTTCGTTCATTTTATGGTTCATCATATGGTCGTACATTTGTTTTATCATTTCTGGGCACACGTTCATAGCAGCCATTGACATAGCTTCCATACCTGAATTGGAACAGAAAAATCATAATGCTGTTAGATAATTTCACATTTTAATCATAATATTTTAGAGTAGTATACCTTGTGACATGCATGCCATCATTGATGACATTGTTCCGCAGATCATGTTCATGTGTGGCATCATTTGTTTGCACATCATCATCATGTCCATGTTATCGTGGCAATAGTAGACACCAGCGAACATTGGGCATTCCCGTTCCATCATTTTCATCATGCGCATCATGTCCACTGCGAATATGGATTTGATATTAGAATCGATTTTACCATAACGAAGAAAACACCGAATGAAATGTTTATTCTTTTGAATACTTACTATGTACACCAGTCATCATTGGCATGTGGTAGTACATCATTGGACGAGTTGGGCAGTGCTTCATGACGTCTTTCATGTACATCATCAAGTCTTCTTCAGTCATTGGTTTGTAGCACATGTCTGGCATTATCATGACGCAGTCGACCTGCATTTTTTCGCAATGTTCAGCCATCATGTAAACGCTTGGCAGGTCCGTGCCGCCGATGTTAACCATCATGGTCATGCCGTGTTTGCGGGTGGCTTCGTGCCATTTTTCAGTCATCTGCATACGTTCTTGCATGGTCATGCACATACCCTCGCCAGTAATGGTGTTAATAGCAACTCCCTGCATTCCCATTGATTTCATGTATTGACAGTATTTGTCAACCATATTCATGTTGATTGAACGTGTCCTATAAAGAAAAAATAGCACTTCACATTAGAATGAATTCAGCGAACATACTTTTTAACTTATTATTAACTTACTTGTCATCCATGAATGGAGTGAAAACTAAAGTTGGAAGAGAAAAAAAGAAGAAAAGTGTTGAGAGAATATTGCAAATAATGCATTTTTCAAATGTTAATTTAAAATTTAACTGAAATTTTCAAAGTACTTAGAAAAAATATATTTAAAAAAAATTCTACGTACCTGGGACCATCATTCCCTTGAAGCAGAAGTCGGTTTTCATCTTGGAGGTTTTTTTTGTTTTGTTTTGTAACTCTTGCAATCGATCTGAATGGATCGTCAAAGTGAATTGATGAGAGTGGCTCGCTTGGGGGATATTTATACCAAAAGAAATCGTTATCTTTCTTGTTAAACAGTTCTTTTTCAAGTACTAAGTTCAAATTGATGATGCAATTTTGATCACGTTGTCAATAAATTTTTGGTGGCGATAATGAAAAAAATACGAATATGCGCTTAGCGAAATAAAGTAAGCTATTGAAAAAGTCAAAATGATAGCATAAATCATGTACTCAGTTTTTGTGTATTGATAACGATTAATAAATTGTATTAAATTCAAAGCGGTAGCTATTTCTAGAACAGCCGGAGACAATTTCAATTTAAATTCCAGTCAAATAGATCAAACGAATGACAGTAAATAGAGCAAAAGATAGTATTGCACCAATCTCAGAAAAATGTGATTTTATTTATTTTTATTTTGCATTCAGTTTGTTTGAATTATGTAAAGAGAAATGTTGCGCAAAAAGTCCAAAGATTATTTCAATGAAGACACAATTTTTTAAAGTCATTTTTAAAGTGGATGTTCAACGAATGATTTAAAAAGAACATGTTTGTTGTTCACATTTTTGGTCGTATTACACAATTTGTGCTTTTTAATTCAAACAAACCATAGTCGGCGTAATCATAATTTAAGTCGATTGAATGTCAATGCAAAATTATCAAATATTTTTTATGTAAATAAACATGAAAATCGATTCTTTTTTAATTCTTTTAGTGCCGTGTAAAAGTAAGTTTGATCGTTCATAAGAACTTCGGTTGGAACTTTGCATCTTAATTTGTAATTTCAAGTATAATATCAATAATTTACCATATCGACTAGATTTAAATTTATTTTTCTCAATTGATCTGAAAAATGTTTAAATCTTCAGGTGGTACAATTTTTTTCTTCATCATCTCGAATTTTTAATTACATTATATTCCGAATTTAGAACATCAGAAATTATATCAACAAAGTTGAGAAAAATAAATCAAAAACTGAAGATAACAGAATTAATTATTATCAACATAAGATCAACAAAATCATCTTCTATTAATCCGTCAGAGAAACTGAATGGTAAACATTATAAAATGCCATTTTTACCGTGGTCGAAAACGGTTTCATTGTAAAATTGCCAAGAAGAATCGTTGTTGTCGCAATTTTACAATGAAACTGTCTTAGACTAGGGTAAAAATTGCATTTTATAATATTTACCACTCAGTTTGCTCCGTTCAATTTCTCTGAGAAGAAAAGCAAATTCACAACCCAAGCCATAGCTTCTGAGCAGGGGTCCGAGGGGTTGTATTACCCCCTCCCCCCTGGAGAACAGCTTTGGGAATTACCCCCTTAGAAATTTAATTTTTTTGAGAAGAATATTCTTTCGATTTGCTAAGAATTTTCTCGAAAAATGTGAAGACCTTTTTTTTTGCTCTTCACTTTCAAAAACGGGAGAAAATATTCAATTTTGCTAGGGTTATTTGGAGAAGAAAATCTTTAAATTTGCTAAAAAAGTTTTGTAGAAGAAAACTGACGTTTTTCAATTTGTTTATAATCGTACGTTGTGTGATATGCCGCAGTTAATGATGCTTGATTCGTTTTAATGAACAATTATGATTTCAATAGAATTTCACACTCCAACTGGAACGATCGATTTGTTTCAAGTCATGTTTAGTGAACAAATTATCTAGTATGAGGATTCAATCAATTTTCAGTCTCCTTTGGACAATCGTTTAAAGCATTTGGATCGACACGAATAATTCAACATCGATTGGAACATATCGTAGCCAATAAAGAACTCGTTTTTCCCAGAGATACTCAAAAACATGCTTTTAAGAAATGGCAAAAATGGACCTATAGAGGGAAATATAGTGTGAAACGGATGTGTGATATGTGTAGCATATTTGAATCATAAAAACCAAAAAAAAAAATCTTTAAAACCATTTGGGCACAAGACTTTCAGAAAATCTTGCAAATCACCCTTTAATTTTTTGTTGTTTTTTTTTTTTTTACTTTTTGAGCTATTTATTCATCGAGTATAAGAAATTAATTTAATAAGAATCATTTGTTTGCTAATCGAAAAGTTAGTAAAAGCGTGGAATTTATTGAAAATGTTTTTCTGCTTATAGTACTTTTAGTTGTATTCATTTGGTTCACAATACGCTAATATATTTTCTTTTGTCACAAAATAATTTGTTATTCAGATTATTAACCTGTATGAACATTTTTTTTCGTTTGCAAAATTGTTTAATTTTTTTTAAATGCATTTATATTATAAAATCTAGCGCATTATATTTCGAATTTTGGTGTTTGAGTATTCGTCCGTTGGTGTTTACATATTCATCCAGAACATTCGGGTCATGGTCATATGTGGACGGCGCATTGGTCCCATTTTTATGCCCATCGGTTGCATTTTGTCCATTTGCATTCGCATCATCATCATCCAGTCCATATTCAAGTGCATATCAGCATCCATGTGGAACATATCATATATATATTTCATCATTTTTTCATGAATCATCTTTGCTTCGTTCATTTTATGGTTCATCATATGGTCGTACATTTGTTTCATCATTTCTGGGCACACGTTCATAGCAGCCATTGAGATGGCGTCCATGCCTAAGAAAGAAAAGAGACAATAGAACATATTTGTTATATCATAATTTAGTAATTGTGGTACGGTTCCAGTTTTTTTTTAAATACCTTGTGACATGCATGCCATCATTGATGACATTGTTCCGCAGATCATGTTCATGTGTGGCATCATTTGTTTGCACATCATCATCATGTCCATGTTATCGTGGCAATAGTAGACACCAGCGAACATTGGGCATTCCCGTTCCATCATTTTCATCATGCGCATCATGTCCACTGCGAATATGAATTTGATATTAGAATCGATCTTACCATAACGAAGAAAACACCGAATGAAATGTTTATTCTTTTGAATACTTACTATGTACACCAGTCATCATTGGCATGTGGTAGTACATCATTGGACGAGTTGGGCAGTGCTTCATGACGTCTTTCATGTACATCATCAAGTCTTCTTCAGTCATTGGTTTATAGCACATGTCTGGCATCATCATGACGCAGTCGACCTTCATTTTTTCGCAATGTTCAGCCATCATGTAAACGCTTGGCAGGTCCGTGCCGCCGATGTTAACCATCATGGTCATGCCGTGTTTGCGGGTGGCTTCGTGCCATTTTTCAGTCATCTGCATACGTTCTTGCATGGTCATACACATACCCTCGCCAGTAATGGTGTTAACAGCAACTCCCTGCATTCCCATTGATTTCATGTATTGACAGTACTTGTCAACCATATTCATGTTGATTGAACGTGTCCTAAAAAGAAAAAAACAGCACCTCACATTAGAATGAATTCAGCGAACATACTTTTTAACTTATTATTAAACAAGAACAACTTACTTGTCATCCATGAATGGAGTGAAAACTAAAGTTGGAAGAGAAAAAGAAGAAAAATATTGAGAGAATATTGCAAATAATACATTTTTCAAATGTTAATTTAAAATTTAACTGCAATTTTCAAAGTCCTTTTAGAAAATATATTTAAAAAAAATTCTACGTACCTGGGACCATCATTCCCTTGAAGCAGAAGTCGGTTTTCATCTTGGCGGTTTTTTTTGTTTTGTTTTGTAACTCTTGCAATCGATCTGAATGGATTGTGAAAGTGAATTGATGAGAGTGGCTCGCTTGGGGGATATTTATACCAAAATGATTATCAAATTTGTCGTTAGTTTCATTTTTTCGCAGTAAATAATAAACGATGCATTTTTTTAATCATGTTTTGAATGTATTTTTCGTGCGATAATGACAAAAATGAAGATGACTTATAATGCGCTTAGCAAAACAATAAAAAAGTCAAATTGAATTGATAGCAAAAAAAATTACGCACTCAACGCTGGGGCATTGATAGCTACAAAATATATTTGAATTTGATAAACTGCACGGACATAAAATATATGCACGTTGCCCTCAGTTATTGAGGATCAATAGAAAAGATAAGGTTTTTTCGCACTTATTAGACGAACAATGGGATCAATTTTCCACAGAAGTGGGCCATATTAAGCAAGTAGCATTTATAATTGACAAATCTTTCCAGAAATTGCAAAGTAATTGAAACCTTTTAACCATTTCACAAGGTGCTTTTTCAATTATCCCCTCTCATGATCTTTCTAAATATCACACATTGTATGTCGATTTTGTGCATTACATAGATATAGATTTCGATCCAATTTAACTGTATTCAGGTATTTTATTTGAAAAACTTATTTTTCTATCAGCAATTTTGTTCGCTATTGTCTATTAAACAATTCCTATGTGTGAATAGCGATATTTACGGGTGGGATATTCCATGATAAGAATTTTACAGTGAAAAATATTTATTCGATTGGCTAAAAAAACAAGATTTCTTCTGATAGAATCGAGCGTAAAACCATTCGAAATAATATTCAGTGGAAAAAAACGGGTTTGTTTATATTTTTTTCGTTTGTAATCAAGTCTATTGGTAATATTACGATGACCTCAGATGCTAGTGAATACACATATATACGCCTCTTTAATCAAGTTGATTGGCTTTGTTTTTATAATACGTGATGTTGAGTCCATACAATCTATTACGTGATCATCTCCAATGAACGGTGTAAACAAGCAACTTCCTTCATTTCTTTTTGCTCTAGAATCTAATTCCTTCATTATTTATAGATTCACTGTGAGTTTTTGCTACAATGTTGAGGGCGTGGATGAATAGATTAAAATGTAAAAATCAAATGGTACCATTTTTTTTTGTAAGCTCAGAGCATTCTTTGTTCCGACTTATTCTATATCAAATTCACGCTGTGCAAGATTTTTTTAATTTTTATTTGAAGCTGATGACTTCGAAGACAATTCAGATAGCCCACAGATCACATTTTGAAGCGGTCATTTATTTGCTACGTTGTTTGTCACTCAATCGAAGGGAAAGTACACGTAGTAATATCAAACTTCGGATGCATATGTATAGAGTCAATTAAATGATTCGAAATCTTTGAATATGCACTCGTCCAAAGTCGTCTCAATGATATTGTTCCAAATATAGGAAAAATCTGAAAAATTTCATTTAATTAGCTTCAAATTAATGGAATAAAATGTTCTTTCTCGTTACGTTGCTTTATTCGTTTTTTGCTATTGCTACACTACTTTCTCTTTCTTTTTCTATCTGTGTCTATCTCTCCATATTTTCTCTACAATCATAATTTTACCTTCTCATCACAATTTGTTTACACTTCCAATGTGGAAAAAAATCGCATTCCGCTAAAAAAGGGTGTCATTTTTTGCCGTGTTCAGCGATCTCGTGACGACAAAAACGTGAAATCTCTTCTTTTTTTCAAAATTCACGTAAAACTCGATAGCAAAAAGTGATTTATTTACGATGCAATTACATTTTTTGCTTCGATCCGATGTGTTCATTCAGCTGTTTGTGCCATAGAAAAAATGATTGAAAAAATTATCTCTTCGTCGAAAGTAGGAAAAAATGCACATAAAAAAAATATCAGCAGGTTGCATAATTTACGGCGCTATTTCAATGAACGCGTATATAAGACGGTACTTAAAGATTCAATTTCTCTCTTGTTGATGTGCAAGCAGTGTAATTAGAGAATTTTGTGAGTCAGAAGCTTCTGTGTGTAATAAACCTGTCTTAATGTAATTAGACAATTAGAGTCAAACAGCGGCGTCTCTGCGAATATATATACTTGCATTTCGATACTACAAAGCACATTAAACAATGTCTCGCTGAAAATCAATTAAACTGCAAAAATTCAAGACTGAGAAAAAAAAGTCGACATGGCATTTTGTTATAGATATATTTTGTGAGTTTATTTTGACAGTAATAGTTCCAATACTACGTATTCATATGAATTGTTTTATGGATTTGTTCTATACTCTATGAATGTATCTAATAGATTTGTGTCTATATATGTTGTATGTATGTGTTTGTGTTTGAAATTAGAAGTAAATATTGTTTATCGATAATTTGCATAAACATAATTTTGCTTTCTTTCTCTTTTCATTTCATTAAATATATTAGAATTGTACGTAAAAATCTTTGATCTTATCTCGAGAAAGAACGAAAAGAGAGTAGAATTAATTTAAAAAAAGGGGTGTGTGAGTTACTTATATTAAAAAAAAATTCTTAAAAAATAAGAAAAAGAAGTGAGAAAAAAGGAGGATTAAAAACTATTATTGATTTTTAAATCGATAAATAAAATGATTTTCAAAGAGAAAAAAACGATCAATAATCATTGATAATATTAACATAAATATATTACCATTTGATAACAGATTTTCGATAGAATTATTTCTTATCTTTAGTTGAATTTTTTTTTGTATTTTTTTGTCATCTTATTCATTAAAATAAAGAAATAAGTAAAATAATGTGTGGAATAAAGATTTATTTAAATTGATAATAGTTCATTGTTTATTAACGATCAGGAATTGGTGAAGATTCCCTGAAAGCTGCTTGATTTTGTTTTGTGTTTAAATCTTTGGTTTTTATTTTGTCCGCTTTAAATTGTATCTGGGTATGTTGCGGACAATTTCGATGGTAAAAATTGACTCTTTCGGATGATTTTTTTTTTTCGGGATGGTCGAAGGAATTTCCTCAAAAGAATTTCACTACTTGGATCTTCTGGCCGTTTAACATCAATTTTTGTTATTTGTTTTAACTAGAAATTCGAATACTCTCATAATAGATTTGTGTTGTTTTTTTTTTTGAAATTTGTAAAATTACAATTAAATGACATTCATAAAACAATTAATATGATTAAATATTTGTTTGCATGTTCTTTTTCTGTCATTTGATAACATTCAATTTAAAAACATATTTTCTTTTTCTCATAGTTAGCTTGGCATAGTTAATAATAATCTTTGTTAATTTAATTTTGTTTTAACATCGATGCTAAATTTGTTTGGTTAATTTGGTTTGTCATTTTGTTCAGATGTGTGTGTGTGTTTTTCCTATTACTTTATTAGTGTCATATTCCATGTTTGGGTTTCAAAACCATTCCAAAAGACATTATTTCCATCGAACCATTTGTCAACCCTGTTCGCAATTTAACTATATTATAATCTCTTGCACATGTTTTCTCTCTTTTTTATTACTTTTGCTAAATGTTACTATTATTCTTGACTCCAAAACATTAATTTCGATAAATTTATTTTGTTGAATAGTTTTCTAAAGCTAACACATCATATATATGTAGGTATCAAATAACATTTTGAAATTGATTTATTTAGAATTTGGCATTTGACATGGAATCTCAAAATAGTGGTTTTCTTTGTTCATTTGCTAATTTTAGCAATAAAATAGACATTCAACATTGAGATTCGTACGATGAGAAAAAGAAAAAGAAAAAAAATGTCCAATTTTGAGAAGATGTTAAACGGACTTGGTTGGTTAGAATTAAGGTGGTGTGTACTTTTGTGTGAGTGTGGTTAATCGTGTTTTAGGGTATGATTATTTTTTTCTGATTTAAAATTTGTCTTATGCTTAAAAATGTGCATCGTTCATCATGCAAATTTATCGATAAAATGTCATTCAAACCATCTTTCTCGATGAACAATCAATTTGCAAACACTATCTTATCTTAGAATCGTTGAAAGAAAAACAAAACGTTTTGCCTACGCTACAGTCATTACAGAAAATCTGTCTTATGTTTTCTTTCTCTCTTTCTAAAAAAAACCATAAATGTAAATAACTTTTTCTATCAATTTTCTTTTACATTAAAATATTAAATTGTTATTTTTTTGATTGCACTGTCTGGGTTGTTTTAATGTTGCACACGAATGCATCTAGTAATTTCTATGAAGTTTTCTCCTCTCATTTTTCTCCTTCAATATTGTGTGAAAAGTACGATTATTACAAATATTTATACACTTATTGAATAAACACTATATAAATGACAATTAGAGCTCGTCTACACCGTTCTTTTTTGGGGGCACATATGTGTTGAATTGCCATGCAAACAAAAAAAAAACAGTGGTAATTTTATCTGGTGCATTGATTTCGTTTGTGTGTTATATGCATTTTGCATATCACGATTTTTATGTGTGAGTGTGATTGAGTGAGTGTATGTTTTACTAAATAGATGTGCTATTGAATGTGTGCGATATTATTGTGATCTTTTTTCAATTGTTTTATGTCAGAATCATTTCTTTTTCCTAATTCTAATACGGATCATTTATCTCTATGACAAAATGTTTTCATTCCATTTTTGTTTTCATATTCGCTATGCGATTCGAAATTTATTTTGCGAACGAAAGACGCCGCACATGCATCAGTTGAAGCTCAGTTCCTGCGTTGTTCCGTTGTTTTTGTCTCTGACTATAATTCATATCCAGCCTATTTACATGGGAGAAATTGAATGTGGCGGTGTTGTTGAGCTGGGCAAATATTCCTTAAGCAAATCGCGTAATCGTAGAATTTCTTTGCCAGCCGCTGCTAAATCACCTTGTAATGATAATTCACGTTCACGCAGTCGTTTTATGTCCCTCTGGCATGTCTATTTTAAAATAATTAACGAGATTTGTTAAATGAAATTGATTCAATTGAAAGATGATGGGAATGCAAAAAAAAGACAAATTAAAAATACTCACCACATTCTGTCGCAAAAGATCCAACTTATCACATTTCAATCGTGTTACTTCCTGTTTTAAACCATCGATTTGCATATTTGCCTCTGGCGGCACCATCATATTATTCGATGCAACCACACCATCTAAGCACAACGAGCATGCTTTTGTTGTTGCTTCAGCCGATGACATTGATTCCAAACCAGTATCGGAATCCACATACGTAGCTCCACCATCTAAATTAGTGAATACTTTGAGAATAAGTCATAACGTACAAAGAAGAAATTTTCCGATTAGCATACGGCGCATTGATTTTTATGTTTGCGGAGAAAAACTAAACAAATACAACATTTATCCAGTTTCCACAACATCAAACGGCATGCATGCATTTAACAATCAATGTAAAAGACTATCAAACAATAAAAAAAAATAGAAACATGTCTTACCCATTGGATCGAGCTCAACACTGTTCAAACTGGAATCGTCACTCGTTTCGGACATTGTTGCAGTCATTGGACCGTTGCCGTTATTATTCAAATTGTTGTTGATATTATTTGAATTGTGGTTCGATTGGCTTTGGCTGTTGTTGTTATTATTGTTATTATTTCCGCAAAATGGTCCGCGTGATGTGATGTCAGGCGACGATGATGACGAATCGTTGGTTGACTTTTTCGAATCGCTTTTGTTTGAATTTGAGCGAGCGATCTATTTGGCATACAATTAAATACATATATTTTATTTTAGATTAAAATCAATTCCAAAAAGTGTGAACAAAACAACCAGAGAAAATGATGTCATAATTGACTGTGACCTACCTGAATATTTTCCATAATTGTCGCTTCTTTCGATCCTTTTTTGGTATTATAATTGATGCGATTTGCTTCGGTTGCAACATTTGCATCAACACTTTGTGACCGTACTCGTGAGATTAGCGCTTTTTTAACGGTATCAATGAACCTTGAACCAGCATTACTGCTGTCGGATTTCGGCGTATCGGGAGCAGGTGACGTGGCACCGCCCGAACTCAAATCGGCTCCTAAAAAGTCACGCGTTTTTTCTTTTAGTTCTTCCACTAAATTTTGTAAAAGTGATGTACGCGTTCTCAATTCAAGCCGTGCAAATTTATCAGCTTTGTAGCATGCATTTTCCGCATTGATTAATTTTGTGAGTAAAAATTCTTTGAGTTCGGCACCTCTTCGAAAAACGGCCGGATTTGGTAATGTTGGACCAAAGAATGGAACATCATCGCGTGCGGTAACGGAAATTTTGTATCGTGTATTCGGTGTATTTGGTTCGAGCGGTTGAATCACGATAAACGCATGCAAAAAGTGGCTGGCAATCATATCAGGCGAAAATGGTGTATTCGATTCTTGGAATACAATGGCAACAATGTCATTGCCAATGTGTCGTTTACGTTGCAACTGCTGTGGATCACCTTCGGTGAACGGGAGCATTGTTGATACATGGAACATAATTTCACGTTCTTTGTATACTTCATAAATGGCTTGGTCGCCCGTATGACCATTTTGTATATCCAAACCGCCACGATAGCCTTTATGATCTTTCAATCGAATTCGTTGGCCCAACATATCCAAAAATTCATCAAATGCCGGCGATGTGTTATTGTTTCCAAAAAGTTCTTCTTCGGTTGTTTGACCGTGTCGTTGATACAATATACCAAATTTAAAATTCGACACAAGCACATGCTCATCGTAGGCGGCAATCATTCCCGATGCTTTTGGACACATAACTGGCATAAAATTGTCCACATTGATTTGTTCATTTAACAAGCGTGCCATTCGGATTGGTGATGGGTTATTTCCCAAACATGAAACCGGTATAATTTCATGCATGGTGCCCGTTTTTAATCGCAATAAAATTCTGATATGTTCTTGGTTTGCGACATTTTCCGCTTTGATCGATAAGAGAACCGGCCCCAGTTGATCATCATGACCCACAAGATTTGAATGTTCTCGATTTATGTAGAAACGGCGATAGCATTTTGCGGTGTCGTCCGTTTCAAATTTACTGCGCCATGCGTTATGCGGCAAAACTGGATTGCCGAGTGTATCGAATGCGCATTCGTGGTCCGTTCCATCGACCCAATAGCCGCCGTTATTCGGCAGCACAATCATTGAATATGGGCCTGGTTTGGCAAGTGTCTCTTCGAGTAGCCGTTGTGATGCCGGTATTGTCGATATTATCGATGATGATTGCGAACTAACCGATGACTGTGAATGATATTGATGATGGCCATTTGACAATTGATGATGCAATTGTGGTGATGCCGGCGTTGAACCCGATTGTGATATAGAATGTTTCAATTGTTTATGTGATGCATATTGGCCGTTTGACGGTAAGCTGCTCGATTCAATGCCACCATGTGGATTTGGTACACGCTCCTCACGTGATCCCTGTTCAAAATGAAAAACAAAAACACCAAATTAGAAAATGAATTTTTTATGGTTTTGTTGACAATGTGTGGAAAATCAAGCTCAAGGTATTCAACCTTGAATTTGAAGTGGATAAAGGGGAAGGGTTGATTTATTATGCAAATTTGAATTTTGTTCGGTTGTGTATATGGAAAGAAATGTTGAAAACAAGGTTTTTGTATCGATTTGTTTATACATTTGTGTTTTTCTTTTTTTTTCTCCAGTATTGTCCGTTAATGCGAAAACATTGCATGAATGCGAGAAATTTAAATCTCAAACAATCTCAGCCTCACCCACGAGCACAATTCATACACACATACACACGAATATATCAACTCCACCACTATCTAATTTAGTCGATGGGTTAAATTAGCACACGCCATAAAGTCATCTTTGACCTTCGACAGCAAATCAACTGAATGAAAATAAAATTAAAAAAACAACAACACGCGGTTAGTAAAAAATTATGGCATTTATGCCACAGCTCCATGTAACCTTCGAAAGGCTCGGCTTTGATTAACAACGCGACATGTCTATGTCAAGGTGGCAATTTTATGCCATACATTTTCACGCATGTAAGCGATAACACTGTCACATTCATCATAAGAATTCACTGTGTAGTTTTTTATGGCATTTCTATGCTAACCGACTATATGCGCTCCAAATTCCATTCTTATCAGCTCAGTTTGTTTACTTTGTGACAACAGCCAATATAATAGCTTGAATGTGTCTTTGAAATGTTGGGCACAAATGCGATTATTCCACATAAATTCACCGGCGCACACACTTTTACGAGGGTTGCTCCATAATTTTTTTTAAAAACATATATAACACAGTTGTTTTTTGTCGAAAATGGTTTTATTGTTTTTCAAAATATTCCCCGAGATGATCGATACACTTTTGCATTCGATGAAACCATTTGTCATAGCATTCGTGCCACTCCGAAACTGATATCTCCAAAACGTGTGTTTTGAACGCTTCAACTGCTTCTTCTGGTGTCGAAAATCGTTGACCACGTAGTTTTTTCTTCACGCTTGGGAACAAAAAAAAGTCATTGGGTGCCAGGTCAGGACTGTACGGTGGATGACCCATCAGTTCGATGTTTTGACCGGTCAAAAATCGAGTAGTTTGAAAAGATGTGTGAGAGCTCGCATTATCGTGATGAAGAATTATTTTGCGACGGTGGTTGTTTTTTCTTATTTCACCAAACACTTCGGGCAAACAAATGGTGGTATACCAATCAGAATTGACGGTCTTACGATCCTCTAGTGGAACGGTTGCCACATGACCACTTCTCCCGAAAAAACAGGCGACCATTCGCTTCGAAGTGCTTCTTGCTCGAACAACTTTCGTTGGGTTATCTTCATTTTGGAAGACCCATACAGTCGACTGCTGTTTCGTTTCGGGCTCATAGGCATATATCCACGATTCGTCACCAGTGACGATTTTATTATCGTCTTTTGAAGCACCACGATTGAATTTCTTGAGCATTTCTTTACACCAACTCACACGAGCCATTTTTTGTTCATCGGTCAATTTATGTGGGATCCAACGAGAGCAAATCTTTTTTACGGCTAAATGTTCATGCAAAATTGTATGTATGCTGTGGGATGAAATGCCCAAAGATGCCTCAATCTCACGGTAGGTCACATGACGATCTTCCATAATCAGTTTTCTGACAGCATCGATGTTTTGTGGCACAACAGCCGATTTTGGACGACCTGTATGAAACTCGTCTTTGAGCGAACTACGACCGCAACGGAATTCTCGGTACCAGTTATAAATTGTCTGAAGGGTTGGTGCTTCATTGCCAAAGGCCAAATGAAGTCGATCGAAACACTGTTGTTGAGATAATTTACTTCGAAAATCGTAGTAAATCATTTTACGAAAATCTTCACGTGTAAAATTCATTTTTTTGTTGAGTCGCAGTTTACCAGTCACTGTAAACAATACAAATAGCGTTCGTACGACAAAAGGTTCAGGGCACGAATACATACCAAAACATCAAACTTTACGAATATGACAATGGTTTACATCGGGCAACACTATAAGTACCATTTTAAAAAAAATTATGGAGCAACCTACGTACCTATTTAACCATTTTGATGTGTGCCTGTTGCGATATACAATCTATTGTTAAAGATTAATTTTCATAAAACCATATTTTTGTTACATAAAAAGACATACGTTTTACCCCAAAAGACAAATCGAGAGCACACCAAAAAAAAAAAAAATCGTGACCAAATTGAAATCTCATCTGTCCATCGTTGTGCCATTTATGATGAGTCATAATCATTTTCATTGGCAATTGCCAATATGAGATGTTCGTGATATTTGACCATAAATAAATTTCCATGACATGAACAAAAACAGTCCGATTTTCCTGTGCTCTAGAATATTTGGAGCCGAATATGACTAATAAAGAATGCTTTGTGCTGGTTTTCATTCTGTCTGTGAAATATCGATTCGCTTTGTTTAATTGATGGCTGTTGAAAAAAAACACAACGCCACAATTTTACGAACAAAAAAGCCGAAAACGAGTAAGACAATGGAGCCGCTGTCTGCAGTTTATAGCATAGATATTTCCTTTAATACTTCTCTCTCTCTTTATCTCTCTCGGTGAGCGTGGGTTCTTGAAAAATGATGAATATGCGGGCTCAGTTTTTGGTATTAAACTGTAATTTCCCACCGCCACAAATTCACATCACTTGCAAGACACATGCCCATTTGCATATCGTAATCTATCAAACATAAAACAATCGTAAAACTTTTACTCAAGACAAAACGCAACCAATTCAAATTGCACGCACTCTGTCCCGACTAAATTCCACGGACGGAATTAGTAATTATGAGCATAAACACACTTCATGCAATGCACAAATCTTCTTGCCACAAATTACCATACAATTGCCGATGTTGACGTTGAAAATAACGATGTCGCAAGTTTATATGTACACTTCGGGAAAATGTTTGAATTATATTATTGTTTAAAGAGTAACTTGTTCCGTGGGTGATAAACATCGCAAACATGCACGCACACACACACACATTGCACATTCTCCAAATCACGAAATAGAAACGATTTGGCTCTTTGTTTAAACTAACAAAAACCAAACAAAAATAAAGTCAGAATTCTGATGGTTGAATCTCACATTCGAAAGTGTAACATTGTAATTCGTGATTTTAAATACATTCTAATGAGCACAAGAAAAATGTTATGCACAAATACGAAAAGAAAACACAAAGATTCAACGGCTAAATTCAAATGACTTCTTTAGAACATAAAAAAGATGTCGAATGATACCAATAAAATAACGTGTTGCGGATCATAAAACGTAAGCTACCGTTGGAATACTCAATATGAATGGCAAAGAATTAATCATCATCAACAAAATGTATAAAAAGTCATTACATTTTTAAAATGTGATTGTCTCATGAATATATGGCTATCATGGGCAAATATTACTTTAGTGGATAGAATCATTCTTAACGAAGCAAATGAAATTTAATTGAAGAAAAATGTTACACAAAGAGAAAGGAATGGGGGGGAAACGGAAGAAAATCATATTTTAAAGTTTGTTTTTTTTTTGTGTATCGAACACGCAACAATGCCAACGGGTGAAGAATTGGCTCTTGGGAATCTCTCCATTCTCCCTCTGGTTTCATTTCAATGGGTTCACAAATTGTGATGTGTTGTGGTGCTATAAGGTAATAATAGTATGAATACATAGCCAGTAATACAATTGAATATGCACAATTACGCGAGCATAGTGTGGGTTGTTGCTACATTTTTTTTTCTGTTCACGCTTCGATGAAGCGACATAAAAATATGGTTAACGCTTGTTGTTGTTGTGCACAATGCATACACAAAAAAGAATTTGCTAGATGGTAAAAGAATGTGTCTGTAGTATGTTCTCAATATGGAATGGGCATGCAAGTGGGAAACTTTATCGTTGGCTTGAATTGCCCGGATCAAACAGTGTCGAGCATAATTTGCACTTTTATTGAATTTTCTGTTTGTGCACACTTCATTCTATCGATCGGAAGTATGGAATGAACGAAAAGTTTTTATCCACCCTTTATCCCTCTCTCTCTCTCTATCTCCCTTCCTTTGTTTTATGCACAATTGCACTGCACCCATACACCCACAAAGAGCTAATAGATGAGTGAAAAATGCTGGTTTAAAACAATCAAACAAATTTTCATAAAGAAAAAAATCATATTCGAATGGCCAAAAGCCATCATGATTTAATTCATTAAATGCACAAATGTAATTAACGACGCGAGATAAAATGCGAAGCGAATAGAACCAAACGAATACAATTGCCAAATTGAAAACTTTGTTTATGTGCATTGCCATGGAAATTTTGACGAACACACAAAAAAGTGCATATGAAAATGAATAAAAGAGATACTTTTGTACATTTTATGTAACACAAAACGTAGACGATACTATTGCATAAAATTCAATGATGTCCGGTTCCCTCCTCACCATCACTGCGGTCTCTTCGAATTGTTAACATAATTATTTTCTCGTTGTTATGTTTTTGTCTTTCGATTTTGTGTCGCTGATAAAGTGTCACAAAACGTATAATAGATTTCATGCTGTCGTTGACACACACACATAACCCGATAGAATCGGCCTTTTGTGATACAATTTCGTTTAGTTTTGTTGTGGTTGTCACACACACATATACCGATACACAAAACACACATTTTTATGCATGACTCAACTAGCACCAATCGCCAGTCTACGAAGTAAAACTTGCTGATCGTAAACTGTCTTCAAACAAAAGGGTTACCATTTTAGAAAATTATAATAACAAACCGTCCGTATGAACTGTCAGACAAACAGTCAAAATCGTATCGAGATGTATAAAGTAGAAAGTTTGCAACAAATTACATACAAATTGTAATTTTAAGTTCATTTTATATTTATTGTTTCACAGAAACGACATCATTGTTGCTGCAAAATTCAGAGTGTTTTTTTCCTTCTTACTTTTTTGCCTCTCTTATAAACGGTTTTTTTCGCATTTTTCCCTCTTCTTTGTGGTACTCTTTTGTTTTTTACTTTTAGTTTATTCAATGTCATGAATAAAATTGCTTTCTCTCTGTGAAAATAGAATCTCTATAGTTATTTAATGATATGTTTCAACGTACAGTGCCCTTTTTTCGGGGGCGTCGTTTATTGGCAGAATTTCATGGTTTTCTTTTGTTCAGCATAATTTCACATGTGTTTGTGTGAGTGTATGTGCGTTAATTTATGATGCAAGCATTTTGTAACCTTATATCCGCATTGCACTTCTTCGTCACAACATCGTTTGGAACGCATAAAGGGCACGCACAACACAACAGGAACATGAAGAGCAGATGACGATAAAACGAATAGAAAAGAAACCGTAAATATTTGGATGGGTGTGCAGTGAAACACAACCGAGCATCTTGAACAACAAAATTTACATTTTTTTTTTCTTTTCGTTTGAAAATCGTGAGAAAATATTCACTCAAAAAAGGATCCTCTACAATTTCCCATGCAAGCATCCTGTGTGTTGTTCGTATACATACACATAACACACGAATTTCCATATGCTTCGACTTAAGGAAACAACTGGGTGTTGAAGTTAATCCTCTTGACTGTGTCAAAAAAGTCAGTGGAATGAAAAGTTTTAATATTCTTTTTCGTTTCGGTATGAATTGTTTATGCCATTAAAATTCCACTCTGCACGATGCTTCTGGTGTTACAGCTGACTACTTTTTAAGCGGGTTAGCGAAGGCAACGGAAGAAGCAAGACAAGATATTTTGATGATACTGAACAGGTGAAATGATTAATATCACTATTATAGCATGTTCATTAAATTTTCGACTCGGCGCTGTATGTTTGTTTGCGATACGATCACGAATATATAGCCGCTTCTTTTCTTAAATACATGCATTCTAACGTTTTTTTTTTACGTTTTGTACCGGTGTTTTTTTTTACACCATTGTAGTACTCAACAGCAATTCATCATTCGAAAAGAATGTACATTGTTCTTTTTCAACCGTTCTCTTCTAACAATGAACACAAAATTTCGTGATTCATTCGAATTCTTGAGAATATAATTCACCTTTTGGCAACTCATTAACTTGACATTAATTTGATTGACGGATTTGTACACTTCGTATGCCTCTTTGGACCAAAGAAACGAAACTGATGTCAGTTTTGATTTTTGGCCAATTTCATTCTTAAACCCAGGGCAAAGTGAGAAGAAAAAGAAGGATTGGGTGAGAGCAAGATGGAAATCGAAAGAAATTAAAATTGCAATCTCATTTGCAAGTAATTTTCGACTTAAAAAATGATTCAGAGATTATTTGTTTGTCGAGATGAGATTTGTTCGTGCTAAAAAAAAGAAGATAATGATGATGGTGCTGATGCTGACGGATGAATGGTGAATCAAAAATTAATTTTGACCATGACAATCAAATTGGTTAATAACAATGTTCCATTAAAAAAGCGTCAATATTCATTATATGTTATGCGATCGCTATGAAAATGAGGCGACTGAACCGTTTCTTCGACCGCTTGATGTTTTTATATTTAAAATCGACTTTCAAATGTAATTGCTACTCTATTTATGGTTTGGAAAACTTACACCGTTCAATGACTTCCTCTTTGGAGAAAATATAAGTGTTCAGGCGTGATGTGAGCACAATGTCTTATCAATATAACCATTTAACGTTGATTCAAGTAGTCATTTAGCTGAATAAACCTCCACCTCGAAGTGTTTCTATCAATTTTACAGAGAAAAAAAAACGATGTGCGTTGAACATTATTACATCATCGTTGCAATTACATGTGGTCAACTGGGTTTGCACTTCATTGCACAAGCATAAATTCAAGTGCGCATAATACACATGACACAGAATGTTTCGAACGGAATAAACCAGTTTTCGAATGAATGGAATAAATTCTGTGACGATGAAAATGTAACCATTTCCAAGTATCTGTGGTATAATCCGTGCAAATTTATTTGTCTACACCGTAAACGACACATTAACATATCTAATGACCGATAATGTGTGCGGCCACAACGATGACCCATAAAATGTCATTTAGTGCTGAACGAGTTTTGAATTGAGTAACCGACAACGAATTCTCGTACATTTTCTTGAATGTTTCTAGTAAAACAGCAGGAAATCATTGTGTAGATTTATTCAAAATGACAAAACACTGATTAATCAAATTAAAAGTTAAACATGTGTTGACACACATCATCATCATACTCAACGTAAGAGTAAGCGGCAAAAGAGTTCATTATGTTAAAATGTTCATAAAATCTATAACGGTATATTATTTTTTTTCATATAAAATTGTCTCAAACTCATTTCCATCTATCACCACACTGTGGCCAGGAACAAAAATCGGTCAATGCATTTTATTTGCATAAAATATTTACATCCTTTTGAAGCCGAGTATTCCAACACGTCCAACACGAAAAAGCAACACATTATTCCATTACTCGGCCGAAAAAAATGGAGCACAGTAGAGCAATTGCATGGCCATAAAATTATGCATAATGAAAATGTGGCATTTAAAATAGACAACACAGCCTTCATTATATTGAGGTGTTTTATTGGTATATGCGCTGCTATTTTTTTTTTCGTTTGAGGTTAGTATCGTCGTATAAAATCACATTGGAATGCTGTGGGCCCACACACACAAATTCATCAGGCAAAATTCTAGTTTGGCGTACATTCATTCGATCGCACAAAAGCGACAATGACGAATATTTTAAATTTTAACGTCAACCAATAATTAATAATAAACAAACTAAACGGAATAAATTCGTGGTCGGCCTTCTCATGTCAACATACAATAGAAATAAACAGTTTTTTTGTATATGTTTTTCGGAATGCATTGATCTTAAACAACGACAAATAAAAGATGAATAAAGAGAAACAAAAAATCAATTTTAATGTGCCCCAGTCTATTCACACCATATTCATGCTATTTCCATAGGCGCATTCTTACCAAATGTCAAAATCGCTCACACATTTACATCAAAATACCGCTCATTTTTTTGTGTCTCTTTATCTCAAGAAACACAGTTGGAATATTACTATATTGACTACACAAAAGTCACACATTGTGTCAACGCGTTTGGTCGTTATTTTATTATTATTATTTTTTGGAATTGTTCACAGAGAGAGAAAAAATAGAATGGAAATAAAAGAAAACACTGAACAAGTAAATAAATTAATGATAATTTCTGAGAGATTGTGTTCAACGAACTTTCAAACATTGTTTTTGTCGTCGAATGCACGACAAAATTAAGCATCAAGAATGAAATTATTACGGGCGTTCAAAAGAAAAGTCAAACATAAATAACAAATCAAATTAGAAAGAGAACTCGTTTTCGTTTTGTGTAAGTGTGAGCGCGCTTTTCTTTCTCATTTTTGTTTTGAATCCATAGTGTTGATGAACCGAAATCGGTTCCGCAAAATGGATTTTTCAAATGAAAAAAAAAAGGTAAGCGTGTGAACTGAATAAAACATATCGAATCGAATGAAAATCTAGAGCGAAAGTCGTGTAATGATGCGAAATTATTTGTAATGTGCTTTTCGTGCACGCAAAATAAGTACAATACATGTAATAAGCGTCGAGAAAAAATGACATTTGTTTACAGCGCATACTTGTTTTCGCCGATTTCCTTTCGATCGCTTTCGATTCGCAGCTGCTTGCACGGCACATGAATCTCACACATTTAATTACAAGTAAAAAAAAATGATGATGGTGTGTTGTTATCTTCATTATGAATCGACATAGTGCCCGAAAAATTCACTCGAACCAAAACTAGCGGTGGGAACCTTTTTGGAAATACATTTCATTAAATATGGATGATTGTATTATGCAACCCAAATTGCATCTTCTTCATCGGCACGCGGGTGGATTATGATCTCGTACACGCTAATTATTTAGTATACAAACATGAATGCGCAATGAATTTATACCGAATTTACACAGAGCGGATTATAAACCCATATCTCTGGTTTCATCTCCGGCAAGAATGTCTTTCTATCTCTTTTTGTATTTTCTCTCTCAAAAATATCTTCAAATGATAGATTCATGAATTTCTTCAGCGTAACAATGGAACAAATCCACGTAGCTCATACAATTCAAGCATGAACAACAATGTCTTCTTCTTACTGGAAAATGAATGTTACGTGAATGAATCCGATTTGAAAGTGTGTGTTTGTATGTGAGTATCAAAATTACAACAGCAATTATTTCATTACAAATGTCGACAATTAGACAAATTCATAAATTGTCGACAAAATTGTTGAATTATTTGTCTGCTCTTCGTATATGATTCAATTTTTTGGATGAATATTGTTAATTGAATAAACTGCCTTTGTTATATCTACTTTGCTTGTCTCTCTGAAACAATGGAAATGTTTCACATTTCATAATCCATTATGCTGACTCTGTCTCTCCCTCCGCAAAAAAGACAAAAATCGCCCAAAATTGAGCATGTTTGCCACAACTTTCACGAAATGAGTGAAACTCTTTTTTCAGCTGTCTATTTTGTTTGACTTTGCAACGTCCATTGTTATTTATTCGATTCTCGACGGCAACGTTGTCGTTACCAACGATTGCAAAGTCTATCTCTCTCTCCCTCTTTACCCGTTCGTTCGTTTCTCAGTTGGATTTGTTGATAACATATTTACTTCGGTGTGCTTAAAGCGATTTATGTTTTTTGTCTGCAAAGTATTCTTTCTCTCGTGCTCAAATTTCGAATTTCATTATTTGTTAAAATTGGAAATTGGATTTCGTTCAGTGAAGTCGGCATGTTTTATGTTTGTCGTCAGTGCATTATCATCAAATATCGGCTGTACGATTTCCGGAAACAAAAGAATCTATTGAATGGCTGTTTATTTTACCCGATATCGATTTTTCTATAGTCGAAGCTGAGACTGCTGTTTGCTTAAACAAATTCAATATTGTATCTATTTGTTAAAAAAAAAAATACGGAACGCTCCAATTTCAATAATAAAATGCCAGAATAGAGAAAAAACAACAACCATGTACGTGCTGAAAGTCATTAGAATTCTGATTTGAAGTGATAAATAATGCATAAAAATGAAGCGGTTTTGAATTGGACGCTTGTGCCATTTACGTCAACTGCCTCAAATATCAGTGTCCACTTTCATAATAACAATAGAACGCACACACTATTTTTTTTTTTCCAATAAAATTTGCATTTGTTGAGGCGGTTTTTCTTCTCTTTTAATTTATCTCAGTGTTGACATCTTCATAATGTGTGCGCAGCACATCACACGTCTTTTCATTTGCACAATAGAATTCTCTGTCGTTTGAATAGACACGATTGTGTAAAAAAAAGAACTGTTAAGTATGTCATCTCAACTAGATAACATTTTCTACGCTCTTTCACTTACGTTTGACCACGCGCACGCACATTCCGGCCTGCCACACACATTCACGTTACAATTCTTTATAAATTGCCGTCGTCATCGTCGCTGGCGATACCATCTCGCATATCTATTCTTCGAAATGAGTAAAATAATATGCATCGATGTTATTTCATCATTGAACTTTTGATGTACAAAGGGCAAAATCCCATTTATATGATCTTTTATAGTCCAGGGAATTGAATTTGGATTTTATTTTGGAATTTTACGCGCCCATCTTTCTGAACTATTGACAGTGCGATCTATCCGATTGAACAAATTATTTATGAATTTTAATGAAATTTGTTCAAATGTTATATGTGCACATCTCAATCAAAATGAAATCCATCTTTGAAAGATTTCCACATTTGATTGGATTTATTATTGCAAGGAAATTTTCCGATCGAGCGAAATAAAGAGTTGGGAACAAAAAGAAGAATAACAAAGAATGACACTTTATTCTTGCAAAAATTCAATTTCTCTTTTGTAAACTGAGATGGATAAAAGCAAAAACAAAGCCAGATTTTTCTGCCAGCTATCATATATAAAAGAGAATCGGAGACGAAGTATGCATGTGTGTTTGTGTCATTCTGTTTTCTTCATTCTACTTCAGATTCAATGTTCTAAATTGACATCCAACGAAGAATCGTGTAAAACAAAACAGGAAAAATAAAGTTGAAAGGAACGAAATTTACGTTTGAGATAAAAACGAAATCAAGAACACACATACAAATCTCACATCTCAGATGTTCAATGAAAGTGTTATGTTCTTCGCTGGCAATTTTCGAAATTGATTTTTCTACATTGAAAAATATGTGCAAATAAAAATGAAAGGCTTATACATTTTTTTTGTTGGCCATTACCAAGCCAATTTTCAATGGTTGTGGGTTTGACGAAGAGGAAAACGAAAGAAAAGTTTATAAAGTTATCGATCAAGTGAAAAGTCTAATTTCTATTTTAAACAATCGACCTGATTCCAGCGCAAAGTGCTTTTGCACGACCGACCAAGTTCTTGTTTGATAAAACGACAAAAACCACTTTGGATCACTTTTTTGAGCGTGTCTAAGAATAAATTTTTAAGAATGAAAGTTGTCGGTTTTGTTTTTCCAGAATGAATGAGATAGAAACCATGAGCGTAATTATTCGACCTCAAATTGTCGCCGATAAAGAAGAGAGTCAAGTGAAAAAGAGGCTAAAGTTCTTCACATGATAATAGAAAATGGAAAGGTCGAAGCACACACTTTTGTCACAAGGAAAAATCAAGAGACCACACTCTGTGGTGTGAAACAATGACATATGTGTGACTTTTGACAAAAAGGTTTATTAATAAATAAATTCTGATTGACTTTTAGGGCTGATTGTGTTCAACCTTCTATATAAATAGAAATAAAATCATGGCAAATTCAACTAAAAATAGAATCACTGATGACGTCAATGAAAATGGTTTATTTTCCCGTGGATGCTTGAAAGTGCTGAAACACTCTTCCGTTCATTCCATTTTGCGAGAGCTATTATCTTTTCATTTCGATATGGAAAAAAAAAATCACTAAACAAAATACACATATCAAGTTGTTGTGAGCTGGTGTGTTCAATACAAAGGTGTACAATTTATTCAAGTGTTTTCAATTTGTCGAAAACATTAGGTTTTTTTGGTTCATAAAATAAAATTGCAGAAAATAACACTTCAAGAAAAAAAAAATGCGCAGATTCTGATGAGAGAAAATAAAAAGAGTTTTTATAGACTCGCTGATGAATATTCTCATCAAAAAACCGTGAATCTGCGCGAAACACGTGCTCCATTTTCGACATCAAGTGCAATTTGTTGAATTTTTTTTTTGTTGTGTAAGTCTTTATCTTTTTGAGCGCAAAGTTCAGCACCATCGTTCCTTGTGTGTAAAATAACTCGAAAAAAAAGTAAACTGTTGCTATTTGACACGGTTTTGAATTTTTGACAAAGATAATTTTATCTTGTTGAAAGAATGTTGAATTTAATTCGAGACGGAAAACAAACATCATTATAAATGACTGAAAACATTTCCTTCAATTTCATATTATGCGTATTTTTAATGTCAAAACACTGTGTAATCGGATGCGAGAGATAAAAATAATGGTTTTGTAATCGCTGCCACGTGGGGAATCTGTTTTCAGTTAAAACAATGCGAATCAAATAGCGAAGAAAAAGACGCAAAAGAATAGAAAGTCTCAAGTAAAGTAATCTTCTTTTTTCCCACATTCAAAAATGGAATTGGCAATTTTCTGTATTCGCCTACATTCTATGGACTTTGTAGTTCAATGTATTTAGTAAAATAAGAAATTTTGTTGCGATTTATCCAAGTAGAAGGATTATTGTTTTGTGTATCAAGTCGTGAAAGCAACATGTCTCTTATGATTCATTGACTCTCAAAGCTAAAAGTCTCATAAAATAACAACAGCATTCCGACTCGCCGTTCTCAAAGCATTCTTGCGAAATCCAAATGTTTTCAGCATTTGGAACAATAAAAGGGTCTAATTTGTTGCGAATGCTTTTGTGCTTTCTATTTTTTTGCCTGTGATTTCACTCAAATAAACATAAATTGCCCTGAATAACCAACGCACAAAGCGATTGTGTTGCATCAAAATGAGATGATGACGCGTCGAAAAAGAAAGTACCAAACTTCGTTTATCATCGTATTAAAATCGTTTCGAATTAATAGCGTTATTAACATGAAAATATGGCAGCGAGAGTGAGAATGAACGATGGCCAGTCAATGAAATACAAAAACAAAATGCGAAACAAATTGAAACAATAACAAAAGTCACAAACATACATGGAAGCGCCTCCATGTGTTGAATGTTTGCGTTTGCACCGCACAGTATATATAAAAAAACGCCACGTATAATATACGCAAATGCTTCTAAATGTAAACATAATCGCTTTATTGGCTATTTATTAGTCATTTTTTTATTTAGTTGTTTTCGTTTTCTGTTTGGTTTTCCTATTTTGGATGTGGTGAGTGTACGTGAGCGAGTGCAGTTTCACTATCGGGATTTTTGTCGCGCAAACATGACATACACAAGAAAATGAAGAAGAAAGAGACTCAGCCGAACGTTCGCCTAATTCAGACACATTACGATTTTATTTTCTTTGTTTGGTTTGAATAACAAATCACCATAATTACGTCGTACATATTTAGCCAATTTCGATCATCCATTACTTTCGAACCCATTTTTGGTTGAGCATGACTCCATTTTTCCTGTTGTAGCCGCGCCATGGTTTATCGGCTCATTTCAATCGTCGAATATTAATTGGCAATGGCGGAGCTCCGAGTAAGAGGTTCTTCGGTCGAATGGAAAATTCTTTTTGCGTTGATGCGTGTTAATCATCAAGCCAATAAATAAATATTTTTTCTTTTCTTTTCTTTTTCCATCGAAATAATTGCGTCGAAAAATGCTCGTTATTTACTATATTTAGACATTTTCGCTCGTTATTTGAAGCACAGAGAGATTATCATTTTCGACGTTCTTTTTATCAATCGGCTGTTATTCTCTGAGTTTTTGCTAATTTGCGATAGAATAAGATCGAAATTACCGTGTCATAATCGTATCAAATAGGCGTAAATCAGACTCGCTCAAGTGAAACGTAAGCTTTAAGAATTTTCACGCGCTATGATTTTAATCTATTTTTAATATTTGAATCAACGATTTTTGAATGGATGCGAGAGAATTCAAAACATTTACCACTTGGAAGAGATGGATGCAGAACTTTAAATTTTAATTGAGGATGCAGAACTATGAGAAGGGAAAAAATATGCCAAAGATAAAATCCATGACGAAAAAAAAAATTCAAGTGGCTGGATTTTCCGCTTAAGTTGTCTCTGCACTAGTTTGGTTTTGTGTGTGTGTATGTGTGTGAGAGTGATTGTCGACACAGCCCTCTCAACCAATTCGCATGTACTTACGATTGCACAGAGCATGAAAGAGCTTAAAATCAGTTACCATGAACGAATTGAATCCCATCGAGCTTACCTGAAATGACGAAAAATAAAAAAAAAACGTTAAAATCAAACCAATGCAATTTTTTATTTAAACGATATCATTCATATATAGACACATTTTGCACAAAGTAAGCATGAAATTGTCGACATTATTTTTATTTTCAAAACAGATGCTAATGGTAAGCTAATAAATGACTAACACACAAGTTTCAAACGGAAAATTGTTCATTTAAAAAGTGTATAAATTTACACAAACATGACAGAAACGTGCGCGATAAAATTCATTCATCGCATCAAAGGAGCACCAAAAAATGTCATGTCACTTTGGTGTTATGTTGGAAAAATTTATGAGATAAATTCTTAAAAACATTTTAATTCCTAGAAAATACGGCACGATTAATCTTCTTGCTTCGCGAAATCGGTGTGACAGCTGAACGAATGATATTTGATTTATGCTATTTTCGTTGTAAAATCAACAAATAAACTTACTTATAGCACACTGAAAATATGTATTGAGTATGCTATTGTCGAGTGGTTTTCAATCATTGAACAAAAGATTCGCTGAAAATGACGTAAAAGTCTTTTCAAAATTCAACACTTTTCCTATGTATTTCCTTTCCACATTGGCAAGTTCAAAAGTATTTGTTGTTAAAGCATGAGCATATTGGCACAATGTGTTAGAGTCAACGTTCGTTGAACTGAACTCATTTGACACAAGCAACTTCCCATTTTAATATAGGCAATATGCTGTGCGTATTTATTTTCTTTTATGATTTTTTTTCTTTCTGTTTTCCATAATTATTTCATTTTTTTTCTATTTATTGAATGACCATATAGTGTTATGAGGCGGCAATGACTTGTTCAGAGTACTGAATTGAGTTCGCTGATTACAATAGGCTTTTGGCATGGCGTATACACATCACTCACTGTTGCGCGATGCGCGTGAGCGCGAAAGTAAAAGAAATTAACAAATGGCGACACAGAAATAGTTTGTAATCATCGATCAATGTTCATGTAGTATATAGTTGCTTCATTTATGTGAAGCTTATTTGGATATAATTTACTCGAGTCTCGTGTTGGCTGTGTGAATGGCATTTGGTGTGCTTCATTTTCGATCGAGTGGTCAATGCTTTTTTTATATTTCATTTTCGATATACAAAGAGTTGTTTTTAATTCAATTTTCATGAATGAGCTCAGTGTATTGAGTTGCTGCAGTTGAAATGAATAAAATTGGATGCCAAAAATGATGAATGGATCTTTTGTGTGGTAATAAAACATATGTTTATACTAGCACAGCATCCGGAATGTAAAATATATATTGGTAATTTTTATGATGGGATTACATACACACAAATCAAAAAACCAATAGAAAGCGATTATCAATTCATTCGAGATTTCATTCTGTATTGAACCATTTGGGTTAATGCATATGATGGTTTTTTGTTCGGACAGACAAACAGACGAATCAAACATATTAAACAGCCATTCTGTTCGTCGTCCAAAGCGAAAAAGAGAAGAAAATCGAACGAGAAAGCGTAATCGCAGCAAGAATGGAAGCGCAACACAATATCAAAATTGCATTTCAAATTCCAAGGGAAAAGAAAATGAAAATATTCATAGCGGAAAATATCCTCGATATACACCAGCACCAAGTCATCCTGCACAATTTCTATGTTATTATTAGCCCCGATGAGTTTCTCTATCGTTTTTATTTTGCTTTGTTTATTTATACTTTCTCTAAGTGGGCTGTCTGTTCTCGCATCCTGGCTCGTCGACTACCGATTTCACGTGACCTATATATTTCACCGATGTTTGTGCAATCTATAGCAGGGAGTGTGTGTGTGTGACTCATTCAATTCACTTTTTAAAACAGTTCAACGACGTTTTCGAATCGGCGAATACAAAAATCGATAAGGAAAGCCGGGAAAGAATTTCATGCGCCGACAGGGCGGCATTTCTACTAATTGCTATTTAGTTTTTCTTTGCTCAACCGAAACGAATGAATGCAACGAAAGGCACGGCACGGAAGTGTTTATTTAGTAGAGGTAGTAGAGGTTATTTTATTTCATTTCGTAGCTGAAATACATATTAACGCCGTGTCATTATAACAAGCTGCAGTCGAATCCAGAAATCGCAAAACGACGATAAGGTAAAATGAAACAATTTACGAAGGCAAGGAATATGTTGAGTCAGCGACAAATGGGAATAGAATTACTAAAAGTGTTATTGCGTGATAGCAGAAATGAATCTATTCCATACATTTCAAATTATTTGTGTGTTATTTTTTTTCTGACAATTTCAGCCCATTGTAATTAATGGCATATTTAATTTGGACTAATGATAATGAGCCCACCGATGCGGTTGTCCACGATTATAGACAAAAAAAAAGTTATGATGAAAGAAAATACGTGCATTGTAAGTAGTCACATGAAATTAAACGCTGGGAAGAAAAAAAGTTGAGAGAAAGATAAACATTTTGAAAATGTTTTTTTGTTCGCTCTCTGTGGCAATGGTCTTGTTTGTCATTTAAATGACGGTTTATTACATTGGATAGGCATGATGACCACATCATAATGGAATGCTGCAAATGAAATGTTTCTCTTTTCGTCGCTTTTACTCTATCGCTCTTTCTCAATCTCTCTCTTTCCGTTTTTCGCATAAGAAAAATGCCAGTAGCCGAGAGTTGACACGTTTACACAATTTTATGTATCATGCCGTGTTTTGATAAAACGATGCTGGCAGGCTCTCTCCAATGCGACACTTTTCTCACACTTGCACATATAAAAGCTAATATCTGAAAATGTTTTTATGTTCCATTTGGTGCTGGGGTCCTAAAAATATCTCAACTAATTGTCGCATTCTTTCGTCGTATAATGACAGTGAAATTAGTTGTAAATCCGTTTTCGTCGCCGTGAAAATGAAAAAATGATAATTCTGAGTAATTTGTGTCATATATGAAAAAAAGAATGTTAATTAATCGATTTATCACCTTTATCCATCTTGATGGATACGCATAAACTGTGTAATGACACACCATCATTTCATATTTTTGCACATTATCATAAATTAACTCATCATTGGGCAAAGGTGACACTAAAAGCATCTTCAACACATGCTTAGTGTGGGGAAAAGTGATTTTTTTGTTGCTTCAAGTGAGTTGTGTCACGTACACCCATTTCACTCAATGTATCAAATGTCTATTTTGGTTTATTTTATTCAAATTTGCTTTTATGCTATTTTTTTTATCACTTTCGAGCTGAGGATATCGGCCACATAAATGCGTTGTAATTTATCGGAGTTTTACCTTTTTTTGTGTGATGTGTGCAAACAAATGTGTTTACATTTCATGTGTGTTCTATCACATCAACATATATTTTATCAGTTTGCAAAGTCATTCACATATTAACAGTTCGGGCGCACATTTTTCTTTATATTTTCTCTACAGAGAATGATATACAAACAAAATATACACAGTTCGCGTACATTTTATTCAATTCAATTGTACATTTTATCAAATTTATTGGCACAAACGGCACACATAAAAAAGAAACATAGCAAAAGATAAAATTTCATTTGAACGAGCACAAGATAACAATATGCGATAGCGATTGTGTGTGTGCATGTCGGCAATATGTGGTGACCGAAGAAGAATGAGAAAGCATTGCACAAAGTGACTTGATCCACATGCCCACATTTAGACTAGAATCAATATTTATGGTCTGTACAAACGCAACCATGGTTCATGCCCTTTCTCTTTCTATCATCTCTATTTACTTCAAATGTGCGTCTATTTTGCGCCGAATGATGCACTGGTTTGTTCTCTCCATCGCTGTCTTGTTCTCACTTTGAACTACATTTACAAGTTTCACTCCGCCGAGCCGAGAAATATCAGTGTCTCAAATGTGCAAACAAATAACACGGCTTGATATCACAACATAGTATCTCAATGAATGTATAGTTTTTCTCGCGTTTTTTCTCCTTTGAATCAGCAGTAAGCCTATTATTCCAAAGTAATGTGTCTATTTTTAAAATCCGATAAATGACAAACACACAACTACACTCTATCTATTGCTCTATTCGTCTCTTCATCTCGCTTTCCCATTGACTCACATTTGAAGCTAGTTCACGATACACATTCAACTTAATCAATAATGCAGCATTTCTAGAACAATGATTTTGCTCTTCTCCTTCTGAATGCTGCCGTTTTTGCCGTCTCGCCAAATCCAGACACTTTCTCTTCGACGGAAATTTTTTTTAACAGAATTTTTTTGAATGGCTTTTAATGTCAACCATATGACAATCTATCGCAAAACATGGAAACGAGATAGTCTCGCGCAAAAAACTTCGAGATAAAAAGGCAGGCCTTGAGAAGCGTAGAAAGAAACAAGTTACGTTCTAGTTCGAAAAAAATGATTACAAAATATGGTTTTATAATCCATTATGTGCTATTCATCGTTTATCATGTTGTATAGTTCCTTTTTTTGTCAACATAAATATTGTATAAGCGACGATTAATGATTGCCTCGATTTTCGATATGCATACGATTAGGCTTCAATATGGTGAAATGAATACAGTGCGTAACGATGAAAACATACGAAATGAAAAAAAGCGTTTAATAAAAAAAACAAAAGAAAACATTTCATTTCGAACAAACAATATTTATTCATTTTTCAAATGTAATGTATTTCATGGCACTTAACGAATAACTGCAATTATTCATTTGATTGGGCACAATTGTGGTGAGCGCCATGCTCCAGTTTTCTAGATCTGTGATCTATTACTATATTACACAATTACATAATCACGACGAGAGAATTGATCGTTTCACATACAACGCCGATTTTATGGTATTTTTCCCCCATCTTTCAATGTGCGCATCATTATCTTAAATTATTAAATGGACACATCGAAGCACAATACGTTCAACGCGTATCAAATTAATTTCGAACAAGAGAGAATAGAAGAGATAGAGAGAGAGAAAAATATAAAAACCGATAAAACAGTTTGAAATGCAATTCGTTTTTTCCATTCTTTAAAAAGTAGTGAATCTAGTCGCATTACGCCTAGAATTACGCGTCGTACAATATTCCACACTAATAATAATAATAAATAAACACAGAAAACTCCTTATTTATGAATAACCATGATTAATGGCCGTCATTTGTTCTACAACGCCGACCAAAACAATTTTATCCAATACAATGTTTTTCGGTAAGAAAGTCATTTCGTTCCCGTTTTATAAATCCATTAAGTGTTATCCTGTTGTTATTGTTGTTTTTTTCGTGCCACCTGGATTGCTTTCTATTTTATTGCTAAATCAAGACTGTGTTGCGAAAATAATAACCATCAAAAGGTATGAGTCATGCATTTTGGGTTGGTTTGGGCTAAAAGCACGTAATATGATTAGTTTCCTTCACATGTATTTATTTATCAATAGAATAATTCAAAACGACAGCTCTTCAAACGGTTTCACTAATATAAACCGTAACCCGAATCGTCGAATTTTTCCCTTCAATTTATTAATTAATTTGTCACATGGAATTTTTGTTTTTCATCATGCTTTGACGCTCGTTTTCGTTTTTATCGCTTGTTTGTCCATAAATGCTGTGTTAGCGCTTTTCTTTGGTAATTATTATTGGATAGACGATTCAGTGTTCGGTTGCAAGGCATCAAAAGTGAGGCCCTTATGTGTTTGTATTGCATTCGAACCATGTGTTTACATCGATTTTACCTCCCCCAATCCAATTTTCGATACATGTATAAATTATGATTATCGTACATGAGAAGCCCCAGACTTGCTTATTGTGCAGGATGACGGGAAAAAATTATTCGATACTTACAGACGAAACACTCTCTCACGTACCATCAATGAAACTGTAATATAGTGTTTGTATATTCCACACATATTGACTCGAACACATCCAAATCGAGCGACGATTTCCACTGTGGAACATTTTCGCCACTCACTTGATATCACACTGGCAACCTGTGCATGTTCGTATTGTTGGTATCTCACACCCTCATGCCTATTCGATGGGCGATAATGATGACTCATCCATCGCACGGAATCCCATTGCTGCACAATTTTCGTAAATAAGTGCTCGCATGAATAGATTGCGATTTCCTCTTTTCTATATAAATGTTGAAAAATGCTTGGCACAGCAAATTTATCGATTTTCACCCGGTTACAAAAACATAGCCTTTGGTTGCACTACCAGAGAGATGCACTTTTATTTTCCGAAAATCATTTTTTTTGTAATGTAATAACGGGTAAAAAATTGGTTTCCAATGGATTGGATTTTTCTTTAAGATTTCTCTTTTTAGTTTTCGTCTTTTCAATTTTTGTTGTTGAATTTTGCAAACGTCCCATGTGTTCATGCGAAATATGGTTTTTTTAAAAAAGCTACCATTGTGCCAGTCGAAAAAATCCATGAGGTAATGAAACATTAATCAAAATGGGCAATAAATCTCAGTGGCACAGCCTTGAAGTTGAATTAACAATCAAATAAACTATAAATTTTTCATCTTCATTCTCTCTTTAGCCAAAAGGCGAAGTCATTTGCGAAGCTTTGTTCGCGACCATAAAATGCCCGCTAAGTATCTCATAAACATGAGAATCTGAATCTATTTGTCAAAAATAACTATCCATTACACAATAATTACGCGTGAAAAACCTTCAGCATAATGGGCTCAATTGTTTTTGTTTTTTGCTCTATTTTGGTTTTTATTTGGCACTTCTTCTCTGGAATCAAATGGCGCTGTCCAAAAGTCGTTTGAATAAAAAAAATACCATACAATAAGAATACAATTTTATGCAGCCAATTCTTCATTTCCAAACCGAAACAGAAAACGAAACAACAACAACAAACAAAAAATAAAATAAAACAAGTCACCAAGGCCAAGATTGTCGTCGACACAATCATTTTTTATTTTCGTGTTTGGTTTGGTTTGACTTTGTGCATTAATAAAAGAACATGAGCAATATTTATCATGTATGCGATATGAAGCGAACGAGTGAACGGTCGCGCGATAATATCAAAATGAGATATTCAACATATGGCAGGTGAGCAAATGTTTGTTCAACACAAATTTTATTTGATTTCATTCCAATCGAACCAAAAAAAATAAAATAAAAACAAACGATTTTTTCTGGTTCGGTTCGAATTGATCGGTATCGATTTGGAAAATGAATTTCCGATTGCAAGAATCGATTTCACCAGTTGGAATTTTAACGAGTTCATTAATGGAAAATGTGCTTCGCTCTCAAAATTCATTCCATAAAGCATAAACACATGGGGATCGATTGGAAATAAAAACAGAACATTATTTCCTTTTTAGGATAGTTTGTAATTTGTTCTGCTTTCTTCGTTCCACGGCAGGTATGTTGAGAAGCCATAAATCGTTTGCCATATGCGAACATAGATTGAGTTCATTTGTTGTCTCTTCGTTTAACATTTGCTGGTACCAGTCGAGAACATATGTTTTGATTCTATCGTGTGAATGATTTTATTATTTCATACAACCATGTGGCCGATTGATGTGCACAGCACAGCGAAATCAAATAATCAATATTTGTTTAATTAAAAATCATTCGCATTACACACATATCCATTGGAATAAATCGATAAATGTGCTGCTGAGCACGCATTACTTCGGGTTTACTGATAAAAACTATGATAAACGCCATACACGAAAAATGAACGGAACCTGAAATTGAAGTGCGCTTTGCAATCCACTATATTGGATTATAGGTTATTAGAAGGTTGGTTTTATCAATGGTAATCGCATGCGAGCTTATCAAATACCAAAATAATCATCATCAACACATCGTTGCAAACAGAAATATCTTTTGACCAAAATCGAAATTAAATGGTAAACACGATATTTGTTCCATTTCCTACGGCGATGGAGATTTCATTCGGACATGTTCAGCAAAAATGCGGTAGTTTTAATTTTCGGTATACATTTCTTCATGCACATTTTGGGTTTTTTTCCCTTTTCTCGGTATGGGTGTCTTGGTTATTTCGTCATATAAGCCGGAATGTTATGAGATTTGTTGCAGCCGAAACCAAGACTACATATGTATTTGTGAATTTCGGTTTAGGCAATAGCATTTCGTTTGCCTCTTGGGCACATGTGTCACCTTCTCGAGCGCAAAACACACAAAACACATTTCTACATGTGCATGTTACGAGCGCCTTTTTTTTCTGCGTGAATTGTAGTACATACATTTGGTTTTACATTTTTTTTTGTTCAAGACAGTTACCAAACTGCTTGTTTCTGGGTACTTATTTTTGGGCTATGAAACTAAATAACTATACTATTGCGACGCTCTTTATTTACGTTTTTTTTTTTCGTTATCGCTTTGTTTGCCTTCCATTCCATTTGACATGTTTTATTCCAATTTATTCACACTCTTCTCATGAACATCAGAACCCAAAGCGACGACGATGTTGTCTATCTGCTTTTTTCCATTACAACCATCTTGATACAACAATTTTCGAATACGTATGTGTATTTGTATCTGATTCAGGATACCGTATGTGATTGTTCTATGCCAGTTGTTCGTTGAAGATATTTACTTTTCTTTTTTCAAAGTAATTCCAATTTCACTGCTTAATGCACACACACCATTTACTGTATTGTCATTGAATGAAAATGAGACAGAGTGATAGTGCATGAGAGCGAGACAGCGGAAACTTGAATGAGAAGGAAGGAAGTGTGAGTATTTTGCGGAATTATACTGAATACCAACGAATTATGGTAAAGTCATTTTGGTGCCTCAATTTCTGATTGAAATCTAAATAGAATCGCGACGCGTTCACGAACGAATTATATGCACATCACCATTTGGCATCTCTGGATATAGGCTCGAAAAACTTGGAATTGATATGCGAGGTTAATGGGATTCGAATCTTGCCACCCATCGAAATTCTAATTTGCTTGACATTCATTCTCTTTTTAGATTGAATGGTTGATGGCTGGCTGATAAAATGGATGACAACAAAACCAAGAACAAGCAAATTAACAACAATGCCTCTGGTTTATCAGCATATTCGTAAATTGGCTTCATTCTTCCCATTTGATGCCATTTTCAATTTACTATTTTTTTCATCGTTATCCATACACTAATTTCTCTCGACATCAATTCCAGTGATTTCAATTTGATCCGAGAAGTTTTCGTATTCGAACGGCATTCGACATGGTGAAAAACCCAAATAGCATACATAAGCAATTAGCATGTCTATATTGTATACGATTTCAATTGAAGCGGATATGAATTGAAAATTTTCAATATGTGCGTCAGCATGGTCGATTTTCACAATCGGTTCACGTTTTTGTTGGCGGATGCATCACCGTCGATAATTAAAATTCAAAGCCATGCACTATGTGACACAATGAACACGACAGAAAACAAAAAAACAGACGAAAAAAATCGAATGTCTCATTATATTCCAAACGGCAGCAATGGCTACTGTTGTTATGCACTTTTATTTATTTGGTTATTCATTATTTAATCAATTTTTTTCTTTGCTCTTTTGATTTTGTGGTTTCACCTTGACCGGATCTAAGCACAATTTCACATGACCGTTGGCCGTTTCATACCATAAGGATGATTAAAAACAACAATGGCATAGTGTGTGTATGTGACATGTGAAAGGTGCAAAGTCGATGTTTGTTTAAAAAATCACCGTTTTGTCATGGTCAAGGCAATGTAAAATTGGAATCAGATCGAGAAAATATGCAAATTGACCCTCAATGATCGCCGAGACTGTATCGTACAGTGCATTTTTTATATACAAAAAACATTTCACAAATAAAAAAAAACAATTCCGATAATTTTGTTATTCTATTTTGCCAGAGTGGAATGTATATTTGTGCTGCAGAATTCGGCTTGCGATGCTTAACATGTTTAATTTAATTTTATCATCGGGTTAAATATTTGTTTTGTGCCATTGCATTGAGACATGTTGAAAGACAGGCACAATGTAAAAATAATATGAAAGATAAACAATGAAAAAATTGTGTCTTTCTCTCTCTCGCTCTCTGTGCATTCTGAGTTTTTGTTCATCGTGAGTGCGAACACACTGGTGGTTTCGATCGAAAGAGAAATACGTTTCAATTCCGTTTCGACGATATACGACAAATATTGATCGAGGGGAGATATGGAAAGACAAAAATAAATACTATAAAAATTTATTTATTTATTTTCGCTGCAAAGAAGAATAATAGAGTTCTTTTCTGTACATTGATCAGACCATAATATAATTATCGCCTGTGTATTTTGCTATTAATGTAACACACACGCTCACACTCACACATGCATTTCTTTTGTATGCAAAATCGTCAAATTATACAAAACAGATCTTTTATTATAATTTGTGAAAGGGTTTTGAATTGTCGGCATGGCGAGCCGATTTTTCATTTTTCTTCTTTTGATCGTGCATGATTATCAAGAATCACGATCTTTTTGTTGTTGTTGTATGTGTGTATGAGATGAATGTGGGCTCATCTTTACACATTATATTTACTTAAAATTTGTTCACGACATCTTTTCCGCTTGCCATTTTCTCTCGCTCATTGTTTAACATTTTTATTTCATTTTTTTTTCTCTTTTTCTAGTGATCACCCAGCTCCATTGAATGTCTATTGTTTATGCTTTCCAGCGAAACCATGATTTAATAAAAACAAAGAAAAATAGTGAATATTGTTTGAGCCGATTGCCTAAGAGAATGATGAGTGGCAATTAAAATGAGGAAATAAATAAAGAAGAAAGAGAGCAAATTGAAAATATGTTTTTCTTCACAATGCAAGTGAGAGCCAAGGAAAAAAATAAATTGTTAAAACGAACAGATAAAATATACTATGGAAAAGAATAATCCCACGTGTTTGTTCTAATGTGAACATAAGCCAAATAGACATTAATTTTATCTCGTTTTCTCTCTCTTCTTTTCTGTCTTTGTCATTCGCAATCGCCGTAATTCTATGAGAAAATCTCGTACGTTTCTCTAGAGTAAATTAAATAGATGGTATGCTTTTGTTAATTTCTGTCGACATCTAACACTAAATCTAACTAAAATGTTACACATACTCGGTCGTTTCGTTTACTTCGGTATTGAGGAAGCGAGACATTAAAAAACCTGCAATTAAACGTTAAACAAAGCGGCGCAATTGCAAAGCTGAAGACACAAACACCAAAGCAGATAGAAGAGTGATGTGACGAAGTAAGAAAAATGTGAACATTCGCTTTGCCTCTAGTTTATGACTATTTCCATAAAAATGACTTCAGCATTAATTATACACTTTGCACAAATTTAAAAAAAAAAATGAAAAAGAGAGCGGTGTGCGTCTAATGTATGCCGCGCCAATCTATTTCAGACAATGTATAAGAGAGATAGTGTGTGTGTTTTTTGCTGGGCACCATTTGGTTATATGATTTATTGTCGCATTTTCCACAGAGACACACAGTAATTAAATGTCCGAGAGAAATGAAACTAGCCACGCCAAATCGATCTATCGTTTTTTTTTCTTCATCATTTCAGTCGATAGAAAAATCTATTCCAGCAGAAAATCAGTCGGAATGGATTGACGGTTTGCAAAATGTTACCATTTGCCATTTTCAAATGTGTGCCGACATTTGACAAGCGACCATATTCAATAAAAAAAAGATCAACTATCGAACATTTTAGATTTTACAACTCCAAACATAATCTCTTGGCAATTGGGTACGTTTCATTGTATGGATATTTATCTGCAAATGAAATCGCTCGAGTAAATAGGTTTTACGAAACAAAAAAAATGTAAGTTCAAAATAAAAAACGTCGCTTATTTTGAGCTTTTGCAAGATGTAAATAAACTTACGTCAAGGTTACGTGCAAACGAGTCTGAAAATATGTGCACGTAATTCAAAAAAAAAGTAAAAAGAGTGACAAACGTGATAATGCCATGCTATACACCCAGTCTTAATTATTAAATACACTCGAGACTCCCATATAAATAATATATACACACAACGCAATTCAGAATACGGTACAAACATTTTGTGTTTTTATCTGACGTCAAATCAAAGAATTGAATTGCCGTGCACAATATATTATTTGGTGGCAATGCGTTGAATTTTTCATTCAATTTACTAGCTGTCTGTCCGAAAATGTTAGAGAACCATAGATAGATATCGCCGCAGAGGTAAATCGCAAAAGTGACAAACCAAAAATTAGCGAAACTGAACGTATATAAACAACTGGTCAAATGAACAAATGAAATGAATGTGCGGTTTGTTTATATCTCGCATTCTATATCTCGTATGCGAAACAACTAAATCGTGTAAATTAAATTGGTCTTTGTTTCAAATCGACTCTAAGCGAACTTGACAACCGTACTCCAAAATGACCGAACGCGCCAACATAATAATACAATTCAATATTGCAATTTTCATGTCATCAAATAGATAGAGAGAAAAAAAAACTTCACATTCACAGAGAGAGAGAGATAGAGAGAGAGAGAGAGCGAGAGTCAACGAATCAGCATAAAAAACCTTTTGTTAATCACACATATGATTAGTTAATAACCAATGTTGAAATGACACACGCATGCTGTTTCGAGGTGAGGTCTTGTCGACGAATTCAACGATGATAATTATGTTCGTTGTTCAAAATGTTTTATATGTATTGCAAATACGATGAAGTAGCAATAGATAGTAGTTGTATGCCATTTTCACATGACCGCCAACAACATTTTGCGATTTCGATTTAAATAATGGGCTATATAAAATGAATAATGCTCGAACGAGAGAAAATTATGCAATAATACGTTTTATGTTGCATCTGATAACGTAAGCATGGATGCTGAATGACTGGCTGCCTCATAAATGAAATGCCATCACATTTTTTTGTTGCTTTGGTATTTATTTGCATTTTTTATTATTTCCAACTGCACTTCGATTAATTAATCAAGATGTATCGTTTCATCAGGTTGATTGATTTTGCATTCAATCGATTGGCAAAAGTCATTTGCACACGGTAAAAATAACGAAATTAAAAAGCATCAGGCACCGTTCGGGCCGTTTCGTTGTTTCTTTCATACGGTCTAGTATTTATAAAATCAATTTTATTTTTCAATGGGTAATTCACTTTCCGGGATTATGTGAAATTAAAAATCGAAATCAGTTTAAATGCATTCATGCAAATCGAATGAAATTCAATAAAAACACATACACACCGGCCGAACAGAGCGCGAGTCGAACAATTTCACATACAATTGCAACTGCAGATGTGTGGCATTATTATGGTCGAATTGTTTCCAGGTAATTTATTAATATGGAGTCGCTGCATGTGTGTGTATGTGGTTATATGTATGTCGCCTGTGTCGATGAAGTGGCAAATTATTTGCCACTCAAATCGAACACACACATACATTCACTCACAATCCAATTAATTTGAAATCATTCGCTCTTTCTTTCTTTCGTACGTTTACTCTTATTTATTGAGACCAATCTATGTCATATGGAACAATACATATAATGGCATTCAAATTGGTTTTGAATGCACGATTGAATTTTGATTTTGCATTTTATCGTTTCTGGCTATGGAAAATTTACGTCATCAAATTGAAATTGAATTAAATGTTGTCGCTTGATTGAAATGACTTTTTTGTTTGAGATTTGACATACAGCACGACTAGCAGGTCGTTATCATTTTGAGATCAAGAAAGACACAGACTTCCTTTTACGGTGGAATTGTGTGCAATTAAAACCATATGCAATGAGTTGCATTTTTGCTCCCGGCTAATCGCGCGTACATGCTGCATTTGATCGGTGCGTTTGTAGTATCTCTTGCTCTTACTACATCTTTCGACAGATCTCATTTGGCATGAGTAAAACGCAAATTTACATTTAATTGAAGTTAGAGAAGTGAAAAAAAAAACAGTGTAACAAAACACTAAAAGAATCTCATTAAAAAATAAAATAACTAACTAGATTCTACCGTACGCACATTTCTTTTTTTCTATCCATGAGAAAACTCTTTCTAAGAAAATTTATTGCCGACACAAGAACATGTTTGTATTTTGTACGAATTACAACACATCGACAAAAAAACACACATACACACAATTTTTAATATGAATCGGCGGCGTCTTCAACAAACAACATATTGCAAAGTAAAAAACCTTCATTCGACTAATTTTCATTTTGGATTCGTTTTTGTTCTTGCTGTCAAGATTCTACTGCTCTTTCTGAAAATAAAAAATGTTCACACAAAACATTTCTTCTATTTATTTATATTACGTATTTAGTACGTGAAACCTTTGACGTTTTGTACATACAATGATTTGCAATGAAGTTACAATTTTTTTTTTGCTCTTTCTTTCGTTCGTCGTTGTTGTTGAGTTTTGTTTTTCGTTTTTTTTTTGTTTTACTTTCGCGGAATTTGTTGGTGAAATTCAAGCGCACTTGATTATTGTTTGTTCATGTAGCGGTCTCTTGTCGATGCAGATTGTTATGTTGCTATTTAGTTGAAGTTACAGTTAAATTAACTCTAGCAGTTTTTTGCTTCTTGCTTACCAATATTTATTATGGTGTATAATAATTTTTCTGGGATCATGCGCTTATGAAAATATGGCAAATATGTTTGTGTGCACATGAAAAATCACTTCGCTTGCAAAGTGCTGAGTGTGTTGTCGATTAAAATTCATGAGAGAACGAGAAGAGACATGCACGTTGTACGTAAATTACAAAGCGAATAATATTTTTTTTATATATATACCATTTTCCGCTCCCCCATCACGTTTTGGATGATGGAAGAGAATGCGTCTGCGTCTATTTTTCTCTTAATTTCTTTGATTGCATTAAACAGATTGAAAGCGAGTGAGAGCGAAAGAGAGAGAGAGAGAGAAAATAGACATGCATATAAGTGTTTTTGGGCTTGCCATTCAAGCCTACCATTCGCGTTGAGATTTGTGTATGCAGTTTCTTTTGTCATGCCATAATAAAACGTAGGCGTACAAAAGGTGAATGCATTTGATGGATATCTTTTCCTCTTGTCTTGAATAATAAAGCCATAATTCATGTGGTATTTTTTCATCAAGTCTTTGTTGTCGTACAATCAAACTAAAGTTTAAAGACGGTAGTAGTTCGTAACGGTATTTTCAATACATAAATTCAATATTGAGAAAAATGGAAAATCCATGGATTTAAAAATGAGAATCTTATGTTTACCTCGGTCGTAGATAGAGATCGTAGGGTTCCTGTGGCGCTGCGCGTACCAGGTAAATCACGCCATCGTAATACACCCATGACTGCTTGTCGCACCCAACGGGGGCGATCGACACCTTCAGTACGTAATGCCACTTTGATAGACGCCACCAATTTATGGCCACGAAATTAAAAAAAAACCCGAACCAAATATTAATAATTCGTGCACTCTTGCTCTTATTCCGTTTCTAAAACATCCACTAGATTTTGCCGAATTTTAGTTGCTGCCTTGTCGAAATTCCGCGAATTTGCGCCCTTAGCTTTTGTTTACATTAAATACCGGCAGAATCTGCACATAAATAAAGTGCTTTTTTTCCTTGTTCAAGTCTATTCACAAATGCTTTACATTCAATGTCAATGGTGTACTTTATGCAAAATTAGCCAACCGTAAATGTATGTGGCCCTTTTTCTGATGTATATACTATATACGCGTAGAGCGAAAAAAAGCAAAATCACTTCACACGATGTCGAATAACTGTTTTAATTCAATTTTTATTTGTTTACACGCTCAGGTTTTTTTACGCCGTTCGCAAAATTTATTTACTACCGAAACTTAGTCACATTAACACACTCTTGACATTATGTGTCAGTTTTGTTGTTGTTGTTATTGTTATCGATGTCGACGTTTTGGGTGAGAGCGACCAAATTTTTTTTCGAATGTAAATTGTTGTGATGATGACGTAACACCCACATTCATTTTACAAATCAACAAAAAACCGATGTGATAAAAAAAAACAAATCAAATCAAATTCCTTGATAATTATGAAATACGAAAGGTAAACAAGCTTTTCGATTCTTTTTCGTCGGCTTTAAAAATTAAGTCGTGCACGTAGATTTAATTCGCATGATATGCGCGAAAATCAATCGATTTATTTTCGTTGTTGGAAGTAAGATGAAAACAACATTAACAATGTCTGCGACGGTAACATACAATTATCGCTGTCAATTGGCTTGAAACCAATTACTATTATTAAGTTACATTGTGTTTTATTGCCGTGGTTTTAAAAGGTCCATTTGTAGTGCGGCTCTCTATGTCGAATTGAATATTTTGTTTTCAGCCTGTGAAATTCCGTCGTCTTTTTGTTACGTTTGTTTCAAATACAAAAAGTAAAATGAAATAGTCTCTTACACTCTCAAATTATTCTTTGTTTTTTGTTGTTCATTGAACGATTTTTTTCTTGAATGATCATTCAAAGCATGCGCACGATTCCATGTATCAATGAAAAAAAGACCATGTAATGATATTTTTTCTTCTTGTTTTGAAATCAGCAAAATGAATGAGAATGTGCAAACCACTGAAGTCAGTATGTCTATCTTGTTTTTTTTTGTCGACACCAAATTCTGTTTTTGTTTTCGTTCACCGCCTTCGAATTTCGAAGTAAACCGCTATGCACGATCTAAAACTTCACTAAATAATTCATTCTCGTTTTCATTCAAACATACATCGAACTATCTTGTTCGTTTAAACCAAGTCACAAAATACACAATGGGCGACTTTGGTGTGTATATTGTGTACCTTAAGGAATTTCGTTTAAGCGAACTGTGCTGTGCGAAGAATATGAATCAATGCATATAAGCTTAAGCCCGTTTGAAATTTGCATATTATATATCTCTTTTCTTTTGGATCGTTTTATTTAGATCCACTCTCACAGCATACGATAACAGTGCAGAACAAAATCCGCTGAGATCCAAAATGGTGACACACTAACCGATTTTAAACCACGACTACACATTTGAATCTCGATATTGTGCGATCCCTTTTATTTATTTATGTCTTTTCTTTCCGTTCAGTTAATCAGTTCAATCTTTTTTAAGAGTGTCCTTGTCACAAGCAAAAAAATATTAATCTCACTCTAAACACTTTCGATTACAGCCGAATTGGATAAATTTATATTGTATTTTCCATTGGGATTGGACAAAATGCATACGAGTAAAAAAGTTCTACATGGAGTGTGTGTGGCTGGCGCCGGTAAGAAAAGTTTTGTGTCACACACACACACAAAGTTTTAATCACATCACTCGTTCTAAATACATTCGTTTTATAAAATTGTCTCTCAAAAACACTCAGTTAAACTCAGAGATAAGAGCTTAGCTCACATATTTGAATTGATCGACGAAAATAAAATCGTTTACTGCAATTTTTCCTTGCAAATTTCACAAATTGAACGCACTTTGGATGACATAAACAGATTTGTGTTTATTTTTTCGCTTTAAAATGTGTAAAACACTATTGGAAATATGTCAATCCGATAATATTTCACGAAAACAAAGAAACGAGTTTATTCGAATAAAAACTACAATGACTATCAAAACTGTGATGATCAATTGAGCTCATTTGTAATTTTGAATTGTGATGAATATTTTCGACTTTTATTCAATGAAGAATACACGTAAAATTATGCAGCAGCGAATGTTTTATCGCTCCAAACAGCCGAACAACAATCTGGCGAATGACTGAGTGAATGGAAAGTGGATAGCGTTGAGGTGAACGAGCGCCATGTGTGTGTGTGCGGTTCATAGCCAGTTTGTCTAGTGTACGGACGTGCGTTTACATACATGTATCGCCGCAAACATCGTACACAAACGGTGAATGATAGCATAGGCGAACAACAACTTAGAGCATATGTACGCATACAGTAGATGCGTTGCTTTGATACCAACAGAATGCATACTGTGCATACCGACACCAAACCGCAACGACGTTATTTTTTACTTTGTGTATAAAATCTTTGCTCTCATATGATCGATCACGTACTGAAAAATGTTTTTTTTTTATCAAGAATTTGTGAACACAATGCACCGGCTCTTGGTAACACAAATATTCAGCAAATATTTCAACCTATGTATTTCACTGCATCGTACTAAATGCATAAATGATCGTTTCGCTACGTTGTTATCTTTTATTTTTTTCACTTCTTCATTTAGGTTTGTTCGGCGTGCCAAATTGGTTAATTTTTGTACGTTTGTTCGGTCACCGTATGAGTCCTTGTAACTTGAATGGAGCGAAAGGAATGTACGTGCCTCAATTAAATGGTTTTTCACAGTTCGCCAAATATATCAAGAAATAAATAAATAAATAAAAATGCATTTTACAACGCATCGGGGCTCGAAAAGTGGCTTGTACGTGAGATACGCATTTTTCCGGCATGACCAAAAATTTTACACTGCAACAGGCCACAACAACGAACAGAAATCACAAAAAAAAACATGATGCGCATCACAGTCCATACGAGTTAAATAAAAAAAAGAGATCGCAACACTTGTGCATACGCACCAAAAGTCTGCAATATTGAAAAGTTTTGTCATGATTTTTTTTTAATGTTGCTTATGTTTCGGCATGCTGCGGGCTGTGTGTTAAAATATTCGCATATTAGTACGTTTAGCTTGATTTTTGTTTGTTCATCGGCACGTATTTGCTCCGTTTTTTGTGTGTGTGTTTCGTCGCGCTGCTCAAACCATTTGTTTCAAATGTCAAGTGGTGCACGAAAAAACGGCTCTCAATTCAGTCGACTCTGGCGAGAGAGAACGAAAGCGAAAATGCGAATTTGAAATAGAGTATGAACGAGCGATTGCGACTGAGCACGTGTTTAACGGCAAATTTGATTCTTTTTTTGTTGTTGCTCTGAACTCTTCATTTATGCAATTACGTAATATGTTCTGACAATGATGCATGTGCATTCCCGAAGCCGAGGCCAATTTGCAATGGAAAATGGCACTGTTTTTTTATCGTTAACATTTTTTTCGTCTATTGCTCTCATTTTTAATTCATTTCGATTCTCTTTCTCTTTCGCTTGATACATCAGCTATTAATTAGAAATTAAATGCTCATTTATATTCGCAATTTTAAAATCGGTAACGCGTGCATTGACTGAGAGATGAGAAAAAAAACGTCCATTTCGAATTAATAAATCGATTTTTTTTATCAATTTCACTGTTGCAGTGCTTTATGTGTGTGTGTTCATCATAAATAACTAATTCAATTTGCAAGTCGTATTTGTGTGTCGTTTGCCTTCCCATTATTATTTTTTTTGTTGTTGCTCTCGTCGAATTGCATACCAATGGCATTAGCGAATACGAGCAAGCAACGCTAATAGTTTTGAAAATATAGTGGCTCATTTATTCGATGTCACGCAATTGAATGTTTGTTGTGCTTAGCAACGGCCAGCGCAACTCAACTTCAAATTTAAATCTCGACTGTACAAGTGCATTTCAATATTTGGCGAGTCATACACACATCGTACCGTATGGTATTTCATATCAAGTCATGTTGATTCTTTTCGATTCGGGCAACAGTTTTCCACTGAAACGATGGTGACGACGACGGCAATGGAATGGAATTGAAATTTGTAAATTCAACGTTTGTGATGAGTGCATCAAACTCGGTTTGCGTTTTTTTCTCTTTTCGGTATGTTTCACATTCGTGCTCGGTATTGTTTTGCGTTTTGTGTCGTTAAATCGTTTCGCGTGAATGGATTCATGTGCTAGCACGGATTTACTTTTGATGTTTTTTTTTCTTCTTCCATCGCACCGGGGATAGGTTAAAGAGTGAGTTTGCTCACAAACAAACACATTTATATATGTATATATACGCCGTATTGGCCAAATATTGATTATTTTTTTATTGCTCACGTTCAAACGTCGGCTTCATGACAATTGTATGTGTGTGTGTGTTATCATTTTGCTGTTGAAATAGCACGGAATTTTTCCATTCTACGTCTCATCAAATGTCAGAAAATAAGTTGAACAAATACCGAATCTAAGCAGCGAAACGCCAAGTCATTAGTGCCGGCTTTTTATTGACTTTGCATGTGTGTAAACACTAAAAGTAGCCTTGGATTGCCATTTGAAACAAGGAACGAAAGTAATATTAGATCAAAGAATAAAGCTCATGCCTTCCATAATGTGACATGAGCTGTCGCATTACATGGGGGGAAAAAAGGTCTCCAATTGAAATATGTCAGCATATGTTGGGATTATCACTCGCCATTCCACAGCAATTGGATGCAATAAATACCCATCAAATGATTATTTGATACGGTTTTTATATTGTTACTTGGCGCACTATTATTATCGTTATATGGGATACAAAACGAACATTTTTATGCTTGAAATGCACGTTTCAATTTGGGCGTTTGTATGTAGCAGCCGAAATAAACACGTTTTTAATAGTTTCACACTTATGTTCATTGGTCTTCAACAATTTGGTATTTACATGCAATGATGATAGGCACAAACAAACAGACATTTCTCTATCGCTCGATCTCTTGGCAATATTATGCAAGTCGTATGTCTAATAGAACACACGGTTTTGTTTGTTGGAACATTTTCAAAAATAGCATTTTCAGAGAGCACTCAACTTTATTTTGATAAATATTTTTAGCATTTTACCGCAAACGATTTCAACTTATACAGTTGATTTTATTCTTTTGTATCATTTCATCTTTCTCATTCTTTCATTTCTATCTCTCTCTACATCCATGCCACTCTTTCTCTTTTTATTCTATGTTTGCTGGTGACTACGAACGCGCAATTGAAAGTTCGAAACGAAAATGATTCAGATCTCATTTTACTGTGTGCACCATATAAGGTACATTGCGCTTATTGCTGCCGTTTTCTTCTATCGTCGTTGTTGCTGCAGAAATAGAAATTCGTTATTGTGGCTAAACATACGACCAACTAAAACACTAAATGAGACCACCACCGCATTTTCGATTTTATTTACTGTGCAGAACACACACATTCTCTCTCTCTCTCTCTCTCTTTTTTTGTCCTCTTTCATGTATCCATTCGAAAAGTTACATGAATCGTCTCATTTTAGTGTCTGTTTTTATGTAACATCAAAGCAATGAGAAGAGAGAGAGAGAGAAACAAAACTGAATAAAATTGCAAGCCGCCGGAACCAAGTTTATTGACATATTCCTGCCAGTCACCAAATAAAACTTTCGCCCATTTTCATATAAAACCTCATGAAATACGGCATGCGCTTGTGAAAAATAAAATGCTATGTTTGTTGGAGATGTTCAAAATCCCGAATGCATGAGAAATTGAGTATGGTTTTGACGCTAGTTGTGTGTTATGTGTGTATGTAGAATTCAGTGTTAAATGAAAATGTTCATTATTATTGCATTTTCCATGATGATTTTTGGTTGTCACCGTTGTGTTAAACTGGAAGCACTCTTTATGATCGACAATTGCAATTCTTTGTTGTTGTTTTTAACATTTTCATACATTTTTTAATTCGTTGGATTTTCAATTTTTGGCATCTATCTCTCTTACTTTAACCACATTGCCTTTGATGCGGTTTACAAGGCTTAACGGAAAACCGACCAAAACACAGTGCACGTGAATAAAAAAGAAACTGTATCATCAAGCGGAAATATTTGCACGAAAGATGCTAACTGTTTATTCGGATTATTAAATTTTAATTTCGTTTTACTTTGGTGCGATTAAACGTGGAAATAAAGTTGGACAGAAATTTATTAGCTTGGAAAAGAAAAATACCGTTCACCGACATTTAGCTAGAGCAAAATTGTATAATATGTGTGTTTCGGTTTGTGATTTGTCGAACGAAAAATTGCACTTAACAACTATGCCAGACAGCGAAAGTGAACACAAGTTTGTTCACGCGACGTGACAATTGAAATGTTGTGTGAGATACGGATGCATTACCATATCTCGGTTTTTCAGCCTCTTCAATTTTTCCGTTGCACCGTCATGAACGGATTTGAGTAGCATGCATTGCTACTGTATTACGTATCGTCAGGCAAAATTGACAGTTAAAATTAATGTTACAATTTGTGTAGTTTCATAATGGCGAGATAGAGTGAAAGAAGAGAGTACGCGATTTTGCTCCTTTTTCCATGCGGTTGTGCTAGATCGCGATAGCGCTAGTGAAGAAGAGCATAAGAGAGTTGGGAGAAAGAGAAAGAGAAAAACATAGAAATAAAAAGACTGGTGCTTACTACCGCGAGTATGTTTTTCAGCACCGTGCACAAACCCGAATTGCAATCAGTATCTGTCAACACATGCCATAGCAGTCAATGTGCCGTTTGGGTGTAATAAAATCCAAATAAAAAAAACAGCATTAAGGAAAACATTCAAACAAATACGATGATTATAAAGTCGTTGTGTGTTACGTTGGCACCAAAATGAATAATTCGTTACTGCAATATAATGCAGCACTGGCTTGTTTTGTATACATATTTTTCCGTTCTCGTCTTGTATATATTTTCTTCTTTTCTTTTTAAAATTCAAATGCTTGTCGTAGCACAATGACCACTAAACGGTTGTTTTGCTCCCAATCGTCTCTCATGTTTGCTACTCATTTGGAGCGAGCGAAGAGAGGCGAGAGCGTTATGTAACCTATTTGTCTTTTATCTTGTTAGTTGCTATTTATTTATGTTTATGCAGCTGGAAGTTGGGCACTCAATGTAGAGAGGCGAATCGAGACCAATTTGAAATGTTGAACAGAGAGATCTAGAGATAGTTTGCATTGGGTGGATATATTGTTCTGTTTTTGTCGTTCATAAATATCATTGAACACGCATTTTGAGTGGTTTGTACATGGCGACAGGTCCATTGACGTACTTGATAATATCATATCAACAGTAATGCATCCATCTTCACTCGTTTCGTAAAATATTCGGTGTGCTATGTTTGCTGGTGAGTATGTGTCTGTCAATCGGTATGAATCATGTTCGAGCAGATAATGCAGGTATCATTCTATTCGAGTTGTTTTCTTTATTCTTGATCAATTTTCTCTGTTCGTATTGAAATTTTCAGCGTATTTTCATGTTGTGTGTATGTCAAACGTGATAGATGCGCGTGGGTTATCTTATTTACTTTAAAACAAAATAGACATTCTTTGGAGCCAGTTGACGGCCCATAACATGCGACAATTTTCGAACGAAAAAAAATTCCAACTTGTTTATGGTACTTACGCCATGTGCTTATGATTGTGCCTTTTATTCTTTAGCCATGTTCTTCACACGCGCGTGTCGTTTCATTGTAATTATTTTTTTCTTTATCCGTTCAAGAAACAAAACAAAAACCTCCATTTATTTGCCTATAGCAATTGCGATGGCTTACCTGAAATTAGAGAAGAATGAACAATAAGAATGAATTGTGTGGTAAATGGAAATAAATTGTTTTTGTTCAGTTTTCATTTTATCGACAACAATTTTCTTGAAGTAATTTACATACAATCGAAATTTTATGTAAATAACTTGACAAAACATATTATGAAGCCTTCTGAATTTTCGCCGATGGGCTCTGTCGTCATTATCACCCTATACGAATCATCGCAATTTTTTTTTCCAATTTTATTGTTCACAGCGAACAATTTTCAAAACTTGACAACAGATTTTCCAAAATGTTGAATGAGACAAAGCCATTTTATGTTCTTTTTTCACACCATAAAAAATTACCTAACAACCATTCATTCACAACTCACAGTGAAATGATTTAATTGTTTCATCGGCAAATATAATATTCATGTAAAACTAATTACCATCGCTGTTCTTGCGAAATCATTCGACCAGACGTCCGGCACAGACTTTTTATTCGTCGTCATGTTATATATATTCTACACGGTGAATTTACTTAAAGCAGAAACAAAAACCATTGAAATTCAATTTTCTCATTCTTTCATTTTGCAACTATATTCTATGAACATTTTTTTTTGATCAACACCGAGAAAGGGATTAGCGCTTTTGTACGAAAATAAAAATGTTCGTAGACTGAAATGAGTGTTTTTTTCATGTTCCGTGTGGGGAAAACAAAGGAATCAATTCATGGTCTGTTAAGTCTAGTCTTTTTTTATGAGCTCATGAATCAAATTACATGGCTCCAATAAGAGAACTAAAAAGGTGAAATTTGCATCGAAAAATTAAAAATAAAAAATTTCCCGGAAATAACGAATTTGGCCGAATCGTCCAATTACAGAAACTTTTGGGCTTCTTCTTTTGAAACCCTTTGTTTGATGCATTTTCGAAAACCGAACCGCAAATACTAGCTACCGCTTTCCGGACAGCTGTAGTTATTCCCAGAAGAAGCTATAGTTTGTTTGGAAATACCATGGTTCAATGGTAAAACACATGCACAAATACACGCTTTCTTCGTATATGGCAGCATTATCCTAATAACAACATTTAATAAAAAGTCTTACGGGAGTAAGACGAACTTTTCCGCACTGTGGTAGTTGCGTATTTTATTAAGAAAGTTCAAAATAATATTTGCTCGATTCTTCAAGTCTTTCAAGCGGCGTAAAGTTCGAGACCAAAAAATATGTTTCAACTTTGGCAACGAAATATTTTTTAATTTAATAGCAGAAGTACCCGAGAAAAGATTTTTCACACTTTCATGATGAACCCATTTGTACGACATTTGAAAGTATTCTATTTTCTAACAAAATACTATAAAAAATATGTCTGACGTTAATTTTGCCATAAAAATTATTTTTGAAACACTTTCCATAACTAAAGTCACAAAAAATTTGGATCTTTGTATGGGAGCCATGTCTGTATGCTATATTAATGGTGTGAAACTTTGCACAGGTTATTTTTTCACAAAAAAATAACATTCGTAGGGTTTGGAGAAATTTCAACCAAAATTATGGGTACCTCCCATACAAAATATTCGTTTTTGAGCCAAAAATTTAAAACTTTGTATGGAAGGTACCCCTAACTTTGATCGAAATCTCTTCAAACTTTCAGAATGTTATTATTTTGTGTAAAAAATAGTCTGTGCAAAGTTTCACGTCATTAAAGTATCATACAGGCATGGCTCCCATACAAAAATTCAATTTTTTTGTGACTTTTACAAGAAAACTGTATTAAAAAATATGTCTGACGTTAATTTTGCCATAGAAATTATTTTTGAAACACTTTTCATAACTCACAAAAAAATAACATTCGGAAGGTTTGGAGAAATTTTAACCAAAATTAAGAGTACCTCCCATGCAAAATATTCGTTTTTGAGCCAAAAATTGAAAATTTTATATGGGAGGTACCCCTAATTTTGATTGAAATCTCTTCAAACTTTCAGAATGTTATTTTTTTGTGTAAAAAATAGACTGTGCAAAGTTTCACGTCATTAAGGTAGCATACAGGCATGGCTCCCATACAAAAATTCATTTTTTTTTTGTGATTTTTTCAAGGAAACTGTTTTAAAAATTGATTGTATCTCAAAACTAACGTCGGATTCGGTTTTCTCGTGCCAAAAAACCCCCCAATACATATTTTTGAATGTTTAAGTCCACATTAAGTATGACTTTTGGACGAAAATTGGACTCTTTTTCATAGGTATCACTCCAGGCATGACATACGACGTACGACGTACAGATTAACATAAACCATGCTCAAAACGGCCTGATTCGGGTTCGCTGACCTCAGAAACGTCCAGAAAACATGTTTCTGAAGTTTTCAAAATTTTGACCGATTACAATACTTTTCACCTTACACTATGTGTGCGGAAAAGTAAAAAATGGGAAAATATTAAAAATGCCACAACCACTTCAAAAGTTCGAAGTTGGTGGAAGGCTGAAGTTCAACCAGACTCAGTTTTCAAGTTAGAGAGAATTGTTCGGGTGACTTAAGTTTAGTTGAGCTGTGAAGCACAATTTCAAAACTCGTTCATCGCTCCTATAATGATATTTAATCACGTTTTCTTGATCGAGTTTTTTTTTCTTGCTTGTGCAACACTCAACTACATGGAATTTTCAAAAGCGTGTCCAAAGGCACGGTTTCGGTAGCTCTCTCTCTCTTTCTTTTTTCGATACCGTTCATTTGCAAATCGTTGACATTAGAATATTTGTTTACTTTTTACGTGAACCAAATAATTTTGCTACTTCTACTGCTGTTGTTATTGTATAAATAATAAAAAAATATGTGCGCACACGAATCAAACGGCGATGACTAATGCTATGATGAGGTACATGCATGCTTGTTACAGTCAACATGACTCAAAGTAAATGCGCTTAAAGTGAAAGAAAAAAGAACGGACTCGACTAAATGCCTGCCACCTAAATGTGTTTAGTGTGCAATAGATTTATACGATGTGGATTTGGTTTGAGAGATTTTTATATGGTGCGTTTTGAACTATATAACAAATTTTTTGATCGGCAATGGTGGTACTATAGCCACACTTACACGAAAAATGGATTATATATTAGATGGCAACGAGCATAAACTCTACGTTTAGAACATTTTAAATTTTACATGCGGAAAAAAAGGTTGGAAAAGAAATCAACTTCACATAATAAATTTTTGTTCACTTGGTAGAGAACCTGTGGTGCTATTTGGCGAACGAACCGAACCAAGCGCATTCACATGCATAAATTCCAGCAGCAGTAGCACTTATGATTCATGAGCATAATTCTTATTTATGTTCCGCTTGAAATAATTCTTTATTGCGTGTTTTTCTCGTTCCCTTGCTCGAAATGCCATATCGCAATATGAAGGTGAGCGCGTGAAAAAGTAAAGTGAAAAAAAAACAACATCCAGAAAGAGCGAGCCGAGAGTTACTTTTTCCCATTGCATAATTTCAATGTGCCTTTTTAGTATGGTATATGATGGCAATAGCCGTTTTTTGAAGAAAAAAAAGGATCTGCGTAAATAAACGTCGCACAACCAAAGTGCAAATAACGATTCAAATGAATGAAATTGATGCTGGTGAAAATGTGACACTCAAGATCGTCGCAATCTCTCTTTCTCTCACTCTCTAGCTCTCATTTCACTCGATAAATAATTTCTCGCACTCTTACATGAACTAAAGAACGTATATACACAGCAGAACGTTTGCCTCGTGTAAATTTGATTGTTTCAAATGTATGCATACGCAATTGGCTGTTGAGCTGTGATGTGCTCTCATCTTTGTCGACTCTTTCGTTCTGTTTTGATGTGCTATTGATTTAAGTGGAACCATTGAATCGAGAAAGGTGTCTTCTTTTCACCTGTTCAAATTACTGCATTTATTCGAATGATATTCGCTCTCTTTACGTCTCATTTCACCTCATTCATTCATTTCGTGTCCATTTGATTTGATTGTTTTTACTTTCCCAACCAAACTGGACCAAGAGAGAGAGAGTGTGTTCTTCAAGCGAATAAAATCAATTATGAATTCTGTTCTATGATTTTTCACCATCTTCATATACAAATGAAAATCTCTTCAAGAAAAGCAATTCTATCGTACATTGTACACTCTCTTTCGCTCTGTTACAAGTGAGAAAAAAAAGTGAAATCTACTTCATGAAAAAAAATAAAGAGAAGAAACAGCATTCTATTTCAATTTTGTCCAATGAATTATTACAGTTTCTCTTTTTCTATTTTCATAAATTCCATCTATTTTTGAAGTGTAATTTCGCTAGATAATTGTGCATGTGCGCCGCTCACAGAGTGCAAATGAAACAAATAGTAAAAAAAATAAAGACACACTCAAAACTCCAAAGTATAAGCGAGCGAATGAGATAGAAAGTAAAAGAACTTAATAAATAATTGGGTTTTTGCATTCTGAAAAGGTATATTTGTGAGCGCGAATGCGCCCATTCGCATTCATTGCATATGTTTTCATTTCATTCGCACAGTGTGAAAAGAAAGATAATTAACGAGCGAACGTACTTATGTGTCGGTATGATGCCGCGTCTCTCTACTTAATAAGACTAAATGATTCGTAACGGAAGTACATTTTTTTTCAGTGGCTGTATGTTCGTTAAATAAAAACTGCGGTGTTGGTTGTCTTCGGGCGTTCGTTTATTTCATTGCGACGCCAAGTTGGAGACGCATTTTTAAAAACTGTCATTTGAAATTATTGAACGGTTTTGTGAAAACATATGTTAGTCGTAACAAATACACCATAAAAATTTGTCTTCAAGCCGGCGAATTTTTCATACAAACCGAAAAAAAGCGTGTTTCAGCTGCTGACATTTTATTGCATGTTATTTTTGTTTGCAACACAATTCGTTGTATGTTCCAAAATTAAGAAAAAGGGTGCAGCAGTTTGATTGCATTAACGCTCGCCTGCACATTGATCTTTCTTTGAGCGCATCAGATAATCCTCGCATAATTCGCATTCACCTATCAAATATGCATTGTTTGTGTATGCTCAACAAATATCAAGATCTTTGGCCCTTTTCAATGCACACGCTCTATCTCTCCTTTAACTGAATAGAAATAAAGCGATTTAGCATTGGTTCGCAAACACACACATTAATTAAATTATTAAATCTGTATTCCATCTATTGTTCTTTTGCTCGAGACTTGAGCTGGCTTGCTTTTTTTTTTCACTGACTTAAAAACAGATTTAAAATCACAGTGCATCGAAAAGCCGAATCGACAAATGGCACATGTATTGAAATTAATGTGGCAGAGTGTACGAAGTTTGTTTGCCATGGCAAAAAGTCAACACACCATAACCGAAGCAGCAAATATAATGGAAGAATAATTCACGGTATGAATCAGAGACATAAATTTTAAATAGCGATCCGACGGACACGGGAAATAGACTCGAATTTCAGAGCCAAGACGAGTGTGAGAGGTAAAACAGTGCTGGAGAGAGAGAGAAACGCGTCTCGCAAAAGACATCCGATCGTATGTGTGTGTGTGTTTGTATGTTGTGTTATGTGACGTGAAAAGCAATAAGTAGTTTCCCTTCGAGAGAACATTTCAGCGTTCGCATAATGTGGTAATGCGATACAACAATATTAAGAATATTATCGTGCAGAACATCCGTGGAATTAAGTCGATGTGAAAAGAGTAAATTACACGAATATAACCATGCATATACCATGCACAAACAGAAAATAAACTAAATTCAAATAGAGTAATAGAGAGAAAGAGCGAAAAATCAAAAAGGCGTTTTCCGCCATGCACTTTAGTTGCATCGGTTCAAGGCACCGCATATTCGCACATTTCCATTGAATGGGACTGCAGTCATCCAGAAGGTGTAGCAAATTTTCTTTGCCTTTTTTCTCTCTTTTTCACTATTTTTCTCTGTCTTTCTATCGTTTCTCCTTTTTTTTATTTAAAGAAATAAATGAATGGAAAAATTGTAATTTTCGTTTCGTACGTTTGCTTGTCTCGGTCGAACGATTTCATGAGAATCTAGACGTTGAAAACGATTAAATCCGCACGATAATTATGTATGCTACTACTCGATTCACATTTGGACCGAGCGCAATGCAATCAACGCCATCGCGTTCACTACCACCATCGCCGCCGTCGTAGTCGTCATCGTCTTTTCATGCGTTTCACATTGCATTTTCTCAATGAATCGGCACACAGTGTGTATGTATATTTTGTTTGCACATATATTGAAAGTCGATGCCAAATCTCTTGAGTGAGAGAACGAGTGAGCTCAATTGCCACACTTCACCACCTATTTCAAGCAACAAAAACAACAACAACGGTAACTATCCACTAAAACCAATGAAACACACAATTAATTGAAATCAACAATGTAATTCTCTTCTAATGAGAAAATCTCTCTGACTCAGTTCAGGTTGTAGGTGGAAAAATCCATTTCAGCTCTCTCTTCCTCTCTCTCTCCCTCTCTCTCTTCCTCTATCTCTCTATGTTTGTTCATGCAACAAGAAAAATTCATTTAAAATCGATTGAATTCCGTACTATTCCGTGGCTTACTCTATCGAACCAACAAACGAAACTTTATATAGTTTTTGTTTCTGCTTTCGCAATGTTGCATGAGTTCACACAAACCAAAAAAACACGAATGATCGAATGAATGAATGAACCTTTTATCCAGCTCGGTTGCTTCAGAAATCGTGTCACATAGCACCATTTGCCGTTAGCCATTTCAACGTAACACGTTTAATCATTTATTTTCATTTTCCATTCCAAAGTACATTTTCAAACCAAATTTGAATCTCTCGTCACATTTGACCATGCAACACCTCCTGTTTTTAAATGCTACGTTTCCTTTTCCGATATTTATGCACATTGCACATACACACATAGTTGCACCCATCATTGTGAGGTCGAAAAGTGAGACGAGCATAAAGGGCGGAAGCGGACGTTTAGAATATTTTGATATCCATTTAAAACATAGACTTCTTTGCGTACATACTTCTCTAATTCAGGAAGTGCCATGATCTTGAATGTGGTAAAGATCTTGAAAAACAGATTTGCATTAAAATCAGTAGCAACGATCCATTTTTTTTCCATGCCGTTTCAACAAATAGTCATATCAGCATTCATTTTTATTGAAGAATCAATTAGAGCAATTTATTGCATTTTTATTAATTCCAAAATTCATATCGAGCTGATAGTAACATTCGGCGAAACGCCGTTGAACTTACTTTTATGGATTTATACTTGATAAAATCCAAGGCTATAAAATCGACACAATTTCATGCCAAATTGTGTTGACTCACAAACATATCGCCAATTTTGGGACGCCAATTTTATATATTGCGTCTATATGCAGATACCGAAAAAACGGCATAATTGTGCGAAATGCACAATATGTTTTACATATGGTTCCGACACAGCCACATCAAATATGTGACTTAGTGTGTGTGCGATTGTCTTTTATTACTGCAAGTAAATTACATTTGTTTCGTTTGTTTTCTTTTTGTTCATTCAGAGAATAAAACAATTTATGAAGCAACGAAATATGCGTCGTCTCAGATGCGACATCCGAAAGTAATATGTTGTCAGTAAATTGCATCTCATACCCAGACACCCATCCATCGACCGAGAGAGAAATTTGTCTCCGTTATACTTCATTCAAAATCCTTGTCCTTGGCAAAACAAACCGAACTGAATGTTATGAATGAAATGGAAATGAATCAGCCCAACATAAGATAGTAAAAGGAAAAGTGTTTAGCTTTGGGTGATTCAGTTGAACAGTTGACGAATAGATGGCGTGAAGTAAAGTTTAACAAGTTTCAACACACGAAAGACGCCATCTTCAGGTCAATTCGAGACAACAAGAGCTTTTTGCATTGACAAAGCTTTGGTGGTTTGTGCTATGGCTGTGCATCTATGCTTTGTTTGTGAATGAAACGAGTTGAACTCAGAATACACATTTAAAGTGTCTATTCATTATAGAGTGAAAAAAATAGAATCGAACATTTTTTATTGATCACGTTGTTCATTTTTAAGCCTAAAGAACAAATCGCAAATAAGCTGAATCATTCTAAAATTACGTATCAAAAATTGTCGCTCGTTAAGCGGGGATAAAATGGCACTTTAAATAAACAAAGCGATCAATTATCATCAATTGATGAGAGAGACATGCACGAACAAAAATCCGTTAGTTGAATTGATTTGAGTTAGAAATCAATAAAAAAACGATTAATCAATGGCTTTATTCAATTCAGATTGGTGAAATTACCAATAAAATTGGCCAAGTCATTGATTATGAAGAGTTAGGAGATTGTTTAATTTCCTAGAAAAACGGTTTTGCAAAAAACAGCCAACACATCATCTAACAAAACCAATAAAACAATGTGGTGTAACCGCCCCAAAAACCACGTTGTGCATAGAGAGAAAAAAATGAATAGAAATCTTGCTGTTTCGACCAAGGGTTTGCCGGTTCATCCTCTTGTGTGTTGTTGATCGTCGTTAAGCAATCTTTTCATCATTTGGTTTCCGTTGGTGTACACATGCCGAGAGAGAGAGAGACTCTGTCATTATAGTGTTGTGTCATTTGCTGCACTTTGATTATTGGTTTCGAATGTATGTATGTTTGCGAGTTATACCGTTTGCAATAGCAGTGCAATTGTTTGTCTAATTGAAAGGTCGTGCTTTATGCTGACCCTCTATGTTGCAATTTCGCTGCACATGAATGCAACCAAGCAATACTGTGCTCTGCTTCGTCATCGAAATGTGTTTGGAATGTTTGGTCGGCTGGTTTGTATGTGTGTGTGTTGAGACCGGGGCGGACATTCGGTCTTTTATTTCAATCGGCAAGTTGTTGTACAATATGCGCAAAAACATGTAATAATAATAAAAATCATTTGAACAATAAAGAGAGAATCTGAGAGACAGAGAGAAAACAATAACATAAAATTATTATTTATGTGTTTTTGGCTGGGTTGAATAACAAACACACAAAAAAATCAGTAAAAAATCGTACATGCGAATTTCCACTAACTCGGAAAAAGGTAAAAACTCAATAAAATTGATGGTTTCGATGCAACCGGCAAAAAACATGAGGGAAAGGATGCACACTGTTCACAACATACCGATCGGCCACACGAACGATAAACTATATCATTTGCTCGGCATGTTTCACTCCAACTGTACATAAACAGGACAACGCTGTCTACGAACGAAATGCCGCCGCCCTTGTTATAACAATGCTACATGACATTGCTAAAACAAACAATGCACACAACTTTATATCACATTTAACCAACATGAATGCAAAACCAACAACAATAATAGTAGTTCAGACCGAAAAATTGCGAGAATGAGTGCACAATTGTACACAATGAGTGAATGCATGTGTGATGCGATCGAAAAGTCATAAAAATGTTGTAATTTTTTTGTTGTTTTTAGAGCACTTTCAATGAATGTCTCGTAAAATGGTCTGATTATGATGCGTGACGTGGTTTTTTTTTTGTACGCAAAAGAAAAACTCTTTCGTTTACCCAATTTTACAACAGAGAATACAATAAGAGCATAAACAGTTTTATGTTGTAAGTTCTTCCACGTGGATGACTGATATTAACTCTACACAAATCAATGTGATTTTGCAGATGCCAAATGATTTCGATTTGAGAGTGAAATAATCGAATCAAATCCGTCCGAAATCCGCAAAACAAATATAGAAAAAAAATGCAATTGATTATCATTGTTATTCGACCGTTAACTAAATATTCGTACAATGAATTGCAAATATGCGTATAATAAATTTATGAAAATCGGTTTTTGTCGCAAATCAGGAAAACCCGATTTTTTAGCTCTATAATACAAAAGCCATTTCCGAAAATTAAGTCGCTTTGAAATTCTCTCGTTCGCTTAATTTATTGTTGTTTTGTGCAATTGATTTTACAATTTTTGTGTCATTGTCTCGATCGAAATTGCTCATTGAGATTAAGCACGCGCATCCGGTGAATAGAAGTGAAAGAGCGGGAGGGGAGAGAGTGAGATGTTTGTTAGGGACAATGGGCATATATCAACGGCAAACAAAACACTTCAATTATTCGATTACATACCACCCCTTCGAAGCACGTGCGCGCCACTGCATATACGCATACAAACGTTAATTACACATACACATTATAATCTGATCAATAAACCGCCGTTTTTGCCACATTTGCTTGTATTATGCTCATGCAAATCAAATTCTGCATCAATACTTATTGGACTGCATTCGAAAAGCAAATCACCGTTTTAACATCATTGTTTTCGACACAAACATCGACATATATACGTATACGAACAACTCAATTTTATCGACCGTTATGTCATTTTTAATGGCCGCAACCAATTTTCAAATGTTGCCAAAAAATTAATTTTCCATTATATTTGCATTTCGATTTAATTTGCGAACATCTGGGAACGACAGAAACCGCACAAATTGACAGCTGTAATAAACGCGATTGGTCAATAGCAATTTGGCAAATGAATTGACAATTTTTGCAAAATTTGCACACAAAAAATATAAACGATTAGTGTTCAATGTGAATCATAAATTTTGATAAGCTCATTTAAACAAAAATCGCATTGAGAATTGATTGGATAAAGATAGACGGTTCGTGCTTAATGGCCATTTACTAAATAAGTTGATCAAATGAACGTTTCAGCCTTTTTGTACGCACAAATCATTAAATCAACCACTTCAATCGCATCAACTCTATTCATAATAATTCGTCGTATTTCGCACAAGATAGTGATCTGATTTTCTTCTTTTGTTGTGCGAGAAATAAGTTTTCGTTAAGATGCGCGTTCCGGACATAAAGAGCTCTTCGTAAGCTGTGGTGTGATTGTGTATTGTTTGCAATTGAAGCACATTTTAAACGAGAAAAGTAAAATGATATGTCCATTATGAGCAGATTTGATCAAAATTTAATTGCTGTCAGGAGAAAATGTTTGGCTTATTGTTCTCCTCGATGATGATGTTTCGACATGAAGAGTGGCACAGGCAAATTAGCAAAAGTACGTTAACATTGATGCAATCGGTTTGAAAAATGTTTTGACACAAGTTGCCGGAAATGGCGTTGTTGTTTAATGAGAACGACGAATGAACACAAGCTAATATATATTATATAATTCAACTTCAAAGTAGCGAAATGTTCTCAATTTAAGTTTTCACCATGAATTCATTGTTGAATGTGTTCTGAGAAATTGGGATGTCTTCAATTAATCAAATTGTAAAAGTTGCCGCACGTCTTTTAATAACATTTTCTGTACAAGAAGTCAATCAAATGAAGTAAATAAGCAAAACAAGAAGTAAAGAGCTGAAAAGGAAGAGAATGAAGCAAGAGAGTGAGTGAGTGAGAAAGAAAGAGAGAGAGAGAGAGTTTGCAAAAGTGTATATTCGTGTTGCATGCCATTAGTTTCTTGAAAGAGAGATACGTGGTCTCTCGCTGTATACGCAATATATTCGCAAATGAGTATTGCTTTACATTTACAAGTTGTAATTTCCATCATATAAAAACTAGAACTTTGTCTAGTTATTTATGTAGTCTTTTGCAATCACTTTCCTTCAAGTGCTACTTTTTTCACATGTTCATTGAATTTGTTTAGATTATATTTCCCCTCGTCAAGGCATTTTATTTTATGCATTTGGGTTATTAGGCCATAAAATGTACAAATTGATAAACGAACAAAACAAATAAAATTGAATATCAGCCACACACACAGGTGAAACTACTATCACATATCATTCATTCGTCAATTGAATATGTATGCATTTGGGTTAATTTTCCAATTAGCGCTTGTAGCTAGGATTAAAGTATCGTTTGAAATGTCATAAATGCGCCGTTAAATCATCGAAAGTTCTCCTTGTAACAGCAAATCAACAATCCGTTATAAAGTCATAAAAAGTATATTTTAATTCAACACGTGACATTGTTTTTGCATGCAATTGCCGTGCCATCACGTTTAGACGTAGATCGAAAAAAGCCAAAGAGATAAACGTGATCGATGGATCTATAGATATCAATGGCGAATAGTTAGCAGCAATGGAATGCACAATTTCACATTTCATAATTAATTTGTTTGCGTGTATAATCTGCCAGCCATCTGCTGCTGTTCCTGCTGTTGCTGTTGCTGCGGTGTAAAAACAACCAACATTGTTATACATATTAAAGTTGTTCAAATATTCTCTTATGTTCATTCCAAATGGCACCTAATCAAACACATTTCAAACAGTATACCTCTCGATTCGGCTCATAAACCAAATGTCATCCGCTTGGTTATCTGTCTACCAACGCTAATTAATGTGTCATATAATAAAATCTCTTTCTCTTCGTTTTCTTCCCCATTAACATTGGAAAATTATCTATCATTTCGGAATTTTTTCCATCATTTTTTTTTCTCGGTGGGAACAAATCATCAAGATTGAGTCTTTAGCAATTAAATGAAATCATCAATTCGGTAAAAGTTTGGTGTTCATTTAACGAGCGACAAAACGAATTAAATTGCCTACAAATCAGCGGTGAGTTAATCTCTTTCACGACACTTTCATTTAAGTTGACACATTCATGGGCTAACTGCTTCATATTTAAATTTATTTTTATCGTGGCTCAAGTGTGCTTGAGAATCGTTTGCATTTTCTAAATCACCGTGATTCATGCTCATTTTTGGGCGTGATTTTATGAAAAAGTGTTCGAAAACCAATTGATTTACATTTTATCATTGCGACGATTAATAACATCAACTATGGTTAACTCTATTACACAAAAACCACTTTATGAAAAGAAAATAAGTGTTTTGTTTTTTCAGTAACCAAACAACACACATCTCTTTCGACACACGAACGCGAATTAATTTCGAATAAAATTGTTCTTTGTCTATAAATATATTTGGTAAAATATGCCGTAGGCTGGTGAATTGTTTTGGGTCGTGTCATACCAATTTTGGAAGTGCGCTTGTTATTTATTTTACTAACCGATTTCAAATGTTTCGACTCCATTAGATCGGATTGGATCGGATATTGCATAAACGTTTGTGAAATCATTGCTTATTGAGTAAATATTATATTTTCGTTTTGTTGGCACGACTTTTTTTTCTCCGGAAGGCACAAATTGTGCATACATCGCCCTTGTGGCAAGGATTCGCCCGCAAGCTGCTTCGAATATTTTTGTACCGATTCGTGATCGGTAAACAATTTACACAAAAAAGCAACAACATTTTCCAAAGTAAACAATGCAAAACAATGACGGATCCAGCGAGAGCCAGAGAAAAAGAACTATTATTATCTAACCAAATTGGTTGATTTTTTTTCTCTGGCTTCTGTCATTCGTTGTCGTTTGTTTGTTTGTTTTCTTTCGAGGAAGTTCGTTCATTAGTAACGGCAATCTGTATTGCTGCTGAGTGCCGAGCACATAATCGATGCAAACATCACGATTCATCGAAATAAAAGTGGCAAATAACACAAGGACACTGTATAATCTAGGCAAGCACCACGTGCCAATACATTTCATTTGTTTGCTCTCGTTTTACACAATTTTCTTCTGGCTATTTGTTTTGCTCGTGGAAAAAATGCTGTTTGTTGTTTACAGCATTCGATGTCGTTTGATACAAATTATTGACAAGCGTTCAAATGATGGGACATACCACCAATAAAACCAGAATAATTGAAGGATGAAAAAAAAGCGGTGACATGCAAAACACACACACAAGCGGCTTTTGTTTGCTTTGACTTCAATCATTTTTCATGGAACGGTCATGCTGTTTCGATTTAATTGTGATGGTTTTTCTCGCAGTTTGTGAAGAAGAAAACAAAAAGAGAAAATAGATATCAAAGAAAGCGATATTTTTTTAATTAATAAACTGAAACAAAAATGTCGATGTTCATCACACAAAAACCATCTTCATGTGGGTCATTTACTTTGATGTAAGTGGGAAAAAAACCAAGCAATTCCATTCATTTCCGTGGCGGGAAATTGAAAAACAAATCTCTCAAATAACAAATTGTTGTCCATAATCGCCCATGATTCACGTTTTTTCTGTATTGAAATCATAGCATACTTTTTTTGTTCTTTGTTTCGAGTAATTTTATACTTCTAATGAAAGAATGAATGCCTTTTTTTTCTTTACACGCAGACATATACGGAACAAGCAAAAATGTCCGTTATGTAATAATTTATTGTGTGGGCAAAATGTTCTTTATTTTATAAAAATGATTAATATCTACCAAAAATCATCAAACAAAAATAAATCGAGTGTTAACAAGTACATTTTTTTTCACGAACAAAAAATTTGGTAAACATTTTTCCACATTAAATTTGCAAACATGTAAAAAGATAATCCGTGAATTTTCACTTCAATAAATGAATAAACGCCCATCAATTAATTTCGTTCTCTCTTACTCTCGCGCATTGGTCCGAAATCAAAATGACCCTGTTTACGTGTGTGGAACAAATTCGGATCAATTTGGTTATGCTCAACGTGAATTCAATGAACTCACTCTCATCCAAAGTACTTTATTTTTCCGGTAGATAAAAAGTGTTCTACAAAAAAAAAACATGATGTGCAGACGAAGAATGCTTTTTTTCTCTTTGTCATTTCGAAAATTAATGAACTTGATCGCTATGGTGTCGGATCTCTTTTGTCTTGTCGTTCGTTTCCATCGTTTTTTTTTTTGTCAAACGGTTTATGCATTATCTAAATTCCATCGAAAATGATGAATAATACCAATATCAGAGTTGTGATATGTCAGCGCAAATCCCCTCGGGTTGGTCGATCAAACGCACTCTCTCGTCAAATCATCGAGAAAAAAATGAAATGTTTTCATCAATCGGAAAAACTTTATGCATCATTTATAACGCGTGGTACATTCTTCTCAATAATAAATGGCTGTGAATAGCGACAAACTTAATAGACTTATGGTATTTTTTAAGCGCCCATTTTCACGGTCGACAGAAGGAAAATCGGAATTGACATTTGATCGATAATTCGTGAAATAGACAGATTTTTACGAATAAATCCTGATGCACCCGACCAAAAAAAAACATACAGTAACAATTTAAACACTTTTTCCCCGGTTCAATTGGTTGCATAGTTTTATGGAGAAAGAAAAAAAATGAAAATGTATTCACGAACAATGTACTCGAATGATTGACAACTCGATGAAATTGGCATGTTTATATGGATTTTTTTTTGTCAAAAACACCCCAAATGTTATTTTTTGTGTATGTGTGCAGTTTTTTTCCACAAAATTGGAAATACATGCAAACAATTGCATGTGTTTTGACTTAAAACCAGTTCAAAAGCGATTTTGCTACTTTATGTCGGATCGACATATACGGATAAACAGTTTTAATTCGGCTAAATGCGCGTTTGCTAAAGTTTTTTTTCTATTCTCTGTTGGCGATGCTTCGTTCACTCGCATTGTCTCATCCAGACGATTAATCGATTTCGATTGCCGAATTTTCGAACATTTTTATTATAGCAACGCGTTCAAATTCGTAGCGGAGGGACATTTTTTCTTCGCACATAGAAAAAATATACCCTAGGGTCGATGCACAGAAGCAGTGTGCAAACCAAACACACAATGAGCAACTGCGGTGCATCGAAAGTTTATCTTCGTTGTTAAATGGGCAGATGTTTTACCCTGGCGAGCACATACTATAGCAATGCGCTACTGGAGAACAGAACGGTGCAACGGAGGAAAAAATAGGATTTTGGTCATAGGACACCATAAATGGAGAAAAAAAGCGAATGAGCAAAGAAGAGCAAAAAGAATTAAGGTTACATAAAATTTGTGGAAATTGAACAAAAAAAAATGTGATCGCAAATAAAACAATAGGAATGGGCTCTTGGAACCTTTCATTATAACTACTGGACGAATGCGCGCACAGTTGGAAAATTGAAATTCTCCGAAGCAATAGCGCGCGTTGGGCAAACAAAATTGTTTTCGAGAGTGTTAATTTGTGTCAATAATTGTTTGTACGATATGAATGATGTGGCACGTGCTCTTCAAATCATCGATGATAAATTGCTTGATTCCATTGTTGACAAACTTGAAAATTGGTTTTTGTTTCTATGCGTCTCTTGACGCCAATTGATGTGCAAATAGAGAAGTTTGTTATTTGTTGAATAATTTTTTTTTTCAGTCTTTCTGTGATGATTTTCCGTTACAATTAAAAATGACAATTCAACTGAGAAGGTGGAGTGACATTGAGTGATGCACAACCGTTGAAAAATGCGCGCATATTTAATGCATCGAACGGAAAAAAGGTGTTACGTGTTGAGTGTGTGCGTCAACACACAACATGTCACAAGGTGATGATAAAAGTGCATGCAACCATGTACTTCATAAACATTTTGTGAATGCATCATCTCGTTCGTTTATTTTAATTGATTTTCGAAAAATGACTGGCCACAATTTTATGTAATTACCTCAGTTGTTTTTTTCCTCTTCTCTCGTTCTCTATTGAATTAATCATTCTATTTGGCTTCACTGAGCGTTAAATGACAAACACGAAAATTACTTCAATAATAAAAAAAACTTATTCGAAAATTGCAGTTGAATCATCAAATTGTAATTGTTTTTTTTCGCTGAAAAACCATTATACATCGTTTTTCATCGCAATATTTGTGGGTTCATAAAATAATCGCATTTTCAAAATGTTCAATTAACCATTTTGAATTTTATTTATAGGTGAATTATAGGTTTTTCGCTGCTCAGTTCATGTTCATTTATTCTCGGAACCGCATTTTTTTCTCTCATTTTCATTTAAATTCTGTTAAGTAATCCAATAACCGCAGCAAAAAAACCTGCTGCAACAATTGGAACGTGTATAAAAAATGGGAAAATTGAATTGAGCTTACCTGTAAAAAGTATGCGGGTAATACGCATCGTTGATCATCCAAACGGGAGCACTGTACACGTTCCAACAGTTCGAATAAATCGTTTGTCGCCACTTTGAGTCGTTCATCGTTGGTTGTCTTTGTTGGTGAACGTAACAATGGTGCATTATTTAACGGTTGATCTGATTGTACGGTAGCTGTCGTCCAAGCACCCATCGATTGACGTCTACATAAAGCGAAAACGATAGAGAAAAATAGAGAGAGAGAGAGAAAAAACGTTAATTTTCGTTTCTGAAAAACTAATCTCAAATTTTAAATTAAAAATAACAGAAAATTAATCGCTTGACGAAAATTGAGATGCAAAAACAAAGTTTTTCCGTTTACTCTACAACGGCATGACGCTGGTCTGTTTTTGTTGTGGCTTACATGGCATTAGATCAAACGATAATAAAAGCAACCGAAAATGTTTTCTTTCTAATTAAAAGTAACGGTAACTACTTCCTACGGAAAAAAAGAACGACTAGATGATACTGGATGATAAATCTGAACAAAAATTCGTTACGCAAATTATAAAAACAAGATTAAAAGAGCATAATGATAGTAGCAAAAACACATTTTTGTTGTGGCAGAAAATGCAATGCGATCCAGTTACTGAAAAATGGTTGCGGTAGGTTCAGGATGAGTGAGAGTATGTTTCCAATGAGAAAAGATTCTGTGCACAATCACCCCAACATTCAAAATGTGCGTCAGCAACTGTGGTGGCTACAGAAACTTAAAAACGTCGTGTACAGGGTCATGGTTGGAATGGGTGTATGTGCAATTGTGACACACAACGCTGAATATGCATACAAAATTGAACACAAACTAATTTCGGTTTTGTTGGCAGACATACCATAAATAGTTGCAATTGTAAGTGAATAACACACATACAGTGAAAAACATACATACAAAAAGAGCTGCAAATTAATTCACTCTCTCTGTGTCTCTTTCATTCTATTGGGGCATTTGATGGTAGTGGAACGTTGTTCGCCCACAAAACGTTGCTAATTAATTTGAATAAAATCAACCAGATGCTCGACATCTGCTCTCTCGCTCTTTCTTTGCAATGTGTGGAAAATGCGAATTGAATGCAAACGTATCAATAAACTGTGTAGTAGCAGCAAGTGCACAACCAATCCGACATTAAATTCATTAGTCGCGCTCAAAAAGCCATTTACCATTCAACAAGGCAACACAAATTAACCGACATACACTCTTTCTCTCGCTCTCTATCCATTTCTCATTCTCTAGCAAGGGAAAAATGTGCAAATGCATTTGAACTCGACTACAATTTTATGCCAAAAAAACATCGAGTGCGAAAAAATGACGGTTAAATTAGCGTATTGGAGTTTTTTCCTCTCATTTCGATAAAACACTAGCATATCGTTATTTGTGCTGCCAATTTGATGTTAAATTGGAAAATTGAAACCGCATAGCCACACGCACTCGTGTTCGTAATTTTCCATAGATGCTGCTTTTTTTCACTCATTCTTTCATTTCGTTTATTGACATTGGCTCGCGCGTTCCATAGCATTCGTTGAGAAATTGATCATTATTTTCCGTTATTGCTCTAGTGCTGCTGTTAGTGTACGCATACACCACTTTTTGTCTGTTATCACTTCAATTCATGGCAAATAGTAATTGAAGTAAGTGCACTGAATGTATTTTAAAAAAAAACCTGTCGCACGTTCAGCGCATAACAACCGTGTGTGTATAATTACGTGCTATGTCGTTACACTTGCAACTGTTGTGTGTGGCAAACACCGCACATAACTCGCCATTCTATTGTACTCTAGTTCTTTCTGTCGCTTTTTTTTCATCATATGCATACCATTTTAATAACAGATATTTATGAAGTGTTTGCTTCTTTTCGTTCGGCCAATAAACTGAAGTGCCGCTGCCATAATATATATTATATTGCGTGATCTTAATAATAGAAATTTCACGTGGATCGGTCGTTATTTGCGCCGAAGAAGAGGAAAAAAAGAGATCTATTGATTTGCATAACAGTTCAACCAACGCCGATCGACAATAATTTATGTGCCTAGCCACTTGCTAGGCTTTTTGTGCGACCATTTGGTGTATAATTTTTTTTTCTCTTTATAAATTGAACGAAGAAGAGAAAAAACTGGCAAAATATTTTCTATAAATTTCATTCCATATGTGGCATGTACAAGTACATGGACCTGTAATGAATTCATCTATGACACACTACATACATACTAAAGAAGCGACGAATGAAATCGAAAGTGAAATTACTTGTTCAATGCACAAGTACAAGAAATGAACAAAAACAATTACGAATTATAAATACAAGCACACGTTCGCCGGTTTTTTTCTTTAGTTTTTGCTGCTGTTGCTGTTAAATATTTCACAAACAATTAATAATTATTTTAAATGAATTCATTTGAGTAATTCATAACTTTTTTTTTTGCAAATACGCAATAAAAATGGGAGAGAAATAGAAGAAAAGCAACTGCAGTAGGCGCAAGGGAGTGGATTGGTGCGCTCGTGCCGTGTCGTGTGTCAAAGTCATATTAATATTTCGTGTGTGTTAAACGGTTGATTTGAAGAGCATTTTTAAGCGTATTCTTCGCTATTTTTGCATGTGGTCACGTACAATGCGAAGAGATTCAAAACAATAACAGCAGCATAATTGCCAACTGGAATTGCTCTGCTTGCGCACAGACACGCACACATGAACTTGTGCTCTTTTTTTAATGAAAATTTATATGTTTAAAAAGTAGTGTGTTCAATGTTCATGTTCTTCGCATAAAAATTATTCAATTTAAAGAAATAATCGGTTAAAATGATTGCATAATTGTGTCCGGAGAGAATTGGAAATCATGTTTAATTAGTCGAAAATTGTGCGATTTTGAGCACTGATATCGAAATTGCGATATATGTATTGAGACTGTGTTTATGTTAGTTACGAGTAACTTAAAGACTTATTTTTGTTTTCTTGAAGCGCGTAAGCAAGAGCACCACAAAATGAGATTATCTTTGAAGCTGCTAATAAATTGTCATTTTGTAGCTTGTATGGTACACAAAGCATTTCGTATGCATTGCACCATAATGCTATTTGTAATTGTCCAAATCCACATTATGTACAATGTGACCGTAACCAGTTAACATTATTTTTCGCTATACTGTTGCTGCTGCATCCAATTTACGTGAAATACACAAATTAAATGTGTAAATGAATTTATGGTTTGTGATTAAATTGCAGCAAAATAGTAATTATGTTGAGCTCTGTTGTCTGCTTTTGGTTTGGGGATTGCGAACGTATGAGCGTTTTTTCTCTATGTCACATTTGTGGTTGGTTTATGCGGCGGTAGCTCTGGCTTGGAAAATGGAATTTCAAAATTCTCTCTATGTCACAAATTTATGAGCCGGCATAATTCCAAATAAGAGGAATACACAGAAAGAGACGCTTTGTTTTAGTTCTGTTGTAAATGGATAAAAAATTATGCTACAATTTTCTAACGGCGTTGACATAATTGCTGGCATATATAAAACCAAATCGGAGGAAAGGACAGAGAGGGCAGAAACAACAAAGATAAAAACTAATTTGGCCATTAAATTTAAATTATGATTTAATGAGAAGTCGGTTTTTGCATAAACATGCAACTCGTAATAGCGAACCAAAAAAAGAGATTTAAATGAAAATTTATTTGAATTAGTACGATATACATCAGTCGGACGGTTGAAAATATGAATTTTTCACAAATATATGGAAGTTGACCACATACACGATTCAATTTTAATGTGGATATTTTGCATGAAAACGGAAGATAGACCGGCGACGAATTCACCATATTTATCATTTCAACAAACAACAGCAAAAGTTCAACGTCGGCCGACGTAAAATGCGATGAAAAAAATGGAATTGTTTTCAAGTACTCTGACTACGATTTAATGCATGTTCTAAGGTTTTTTTTTGGGTTTGTGTTATTCCATTGCATTTATCACCGTTAATACCATTGTCCGTCCATAAATCACACGCCAAAATACACGATTTATCCGAAAATACATAAATCACCAAGATGTTTGTCGTGCATACACAAAGAGGCGATTACATTTCGTAAATGCGCGTCTGCCATTGCACTCTGACGAATTCGAAATTGAAAAGGTAAAGAGCAATTTCGCTGGTCTGATTTGAATATGTAGAGACAGAACAAGAGAGAGAGAGATAGAAATGTTGACTTGCCGAGGGACCGTATCCAAATGCATTTGATCATTTGACAATTTAATGGAACATTTTTTCTGCATTCCTCAGTACTTATGACTGAATCGTTTAAAGGGACAGTGACAAAAAACCGAACAAAGGCACGTTGAGGTAATGGTAGTTTTTTTTATCTCGTGATGTTCCCCTATTTAAACCAAATCAATGTAGAACCAATGTAATGATTTATTTTGACCGAAGAAATGCATATATCGTAATTTATGGCGACGTGTTTTACAGTGTAAATATACAAAAAACGAACGTGGCTAAGCTCGGTTGACTTATATTTTTGGTCACTGTACATTTTTCGATCTATTTCTCTGTGTTTTTCTTGCCGGTCACTGTTTAACATTTGGACAAACAGTTTATTCAACATTTCACACAAAAATACACAGTATCTTGATGTCCGCGATGATTTTTCCATGGAGTGCATCTAAGCAGCTGTCAACTTTGCATTCAAATTCATATATCGATGCAAAAAAAGTGCCTAATATCAAATGCAAACACGCAGGCACTACTATCTAATGGAAGACTTAAATTGTTCCATTCAAATCATAAAACAGGAAACAATTCAAAGTGTGTGTTTGTACGCGCCCATGAAATGAAAGAAAAATGGAATTTGCATATGAAATATGATTTTTGAACGTAACAGCAGCAACGACAGCAGCTTCATCACCAGCAGCAGTTTTATAAACAGTTGCGCCTCTTGAAAATTAGCAAAATGCAAATGTACGAGCGAGAGAAACTGAAATTGAAAAATTGATTGAGCATGCAAATCGTGTTATGAGGCAAATGTAGGTGCCAGAGACTCATCGGCATGGCTGAGTAAGAGAAGTGGAATAGAGAATGATGAAAGACTAACAGAGATGGCGAATGGCATTTGTTGTACAGAATTTTCGGTATGCATTGTGTCGAGATTGTTTTTTCGGTGCCACCAACATTCATCCGGTTGCACGTGGGATTCAGTTAGATAACAAAAAACCGCTTTCAACGCAACGTTTCAATGTGAAATAAAGAAACTAAAAAAAAAATTCAAGCGACCAACTCAATTGTAGCATGGTTCAAGTGTGCTTTTAGCGATATTTCCGATGTGCAACACAGACATTTCTAAAAGGCTTTTACTTTTCTAAAAACAATTAGGCGATTTTTTTCAGCGGAAACTTTTTTCACGTCCGATATTTTTCATCTTCAAACTGATAGTTTAATTTTAAGGGCGTTATTTTTAACGGCTTTCATTCATTCAATCCATTTTCAAGCCAATTAAACCATCTCAAAATAGCAAAGCTATCGTTTTTGACGTTTTTCATTAAAAAATTCAGGTTCGCCTATTTACGTTTCCAACATATCATTTTCGCTCTTCCATTGTTTGGTTTTTTTTGTTTGCATTTAATCTTTATTATTATCCTCTCCGCGCAATTCTTTGCATTTTTGTTGTTGCTGCTGCTGTTTGATGGCTCAATTTCAAATGCACAAATATATCACATCGTAACAATACAATAATTGCATTATAAAATATGTTTTTTTTTAAACCGAGGTCGATGGATTTCACATTTGACAAAATGTAAAAATGGAAGCGTTTGAACTTCGAATGAAATGAAGAAGTATTGAAAATTACCAAAGTATCTCGATGGATAAATTCCACGAGTCATTGATTTCCAATGTTCAACGAGTTAATATGTGTTTCGTGTTACGACAAAGGCATCACCATATTCAACAACGTACCCAAATTAAATGTGCCAAAATAGCATCAATCGCACACGACAGATAACCTTTCATTTAAAAAAAAATATATATCCTCTTTCGAAGAGTGGTTTTCATCTCTCTCTCTCTCTCTCTCTCTCTCTCTCTCTCTCTCTTGCAATTTCTCGTCCTCTCTTTTAATTTTTCAATGAAACCTTTTGACAACAGCATAAAAATACACTCGAAATTAATGAAGAGGGTTGCGAATTTCGGTTTATGTATACATTGATAGAAAAGGTAGAAAAACATATGGTGAAGCATGGTAAATGTTTTCAAAGTGGAAATATTGTTGTGTTTTAAAAAATGGAATCAGAGCAACAGCAAAAATCAATTGAATTTTAATATCAAAACAGTTTTGTTGCCTCGTTTTTTTTAACTACATCGGAACATTAATGGCATACGTACATGCGTATACATAGATATATCATTATGATCCGACCAACGAACACACAAAATTAATGGCTCAACGATATTTTCATCTGGTTTTTGTCAATACAAACGGATTGTGTATGAAACGATCAACATGTGAAAAACGAAATATTATTTAATTGTTTGCTCTTTCTCTCTTTCTCTTTCTTTATTTCCTTTCCCTCTTTCTCACTCGTTTATTCAAAGCGGATGGTTCATGCGATTGTGCGTATGTGTTGCGAGGTATTTGAGTTGCGAATAAACGAGGGAAGCGAACAACAAGAGAAGAACGAACTTCGAAAAAAAAGGTAGAAGAATGTATAGTGATGAAAAAAATTTGCAACACGTTTGAAAAAAAAAATTGTATTTGAAAACCCCTCACAGTGCATTCATATATCTTGTTTTCGATATACAGCAAATGAAGCAGCGTACTCATCTCGATTTAATATACACTGGGATTTGTGTGTCAAGCACATAGGCATCGTGTTTACAATGCAGCAGTACAGAAAAAAATATGACAGGCGACATAAATGATTTGAAACAGAACATGGAGCAAGTTATATATTTTCGAGTCGTGGCATAAAGAGAGAACATCAAGAGACATGCACAATCATAATAAATATGTCAGAGCATCATAAAATACTTAGGTAGTTACAATAACTAAACAGAACAAACAAACAAACAAACTTGCTGCGCTCATCCATACACTCTGATTTCATTTTTGAATAAATTATTGTGTGCATTTTGTAAATAAATTATGGCTTATGCATTGTCAAATGCAAACAAATCAGAGTTGGCAGCGATGCCATAATGGCCATTGCTCCTCGTCGACCATTTACGAATCATTATGTAAACGAATGTCCGAAAAAAAATTATATTCAACCATCATTTTAAATATTAAATATACGATGGCTCAAAAGTTTTGCAATCATTTTTCACATACAAAGTATTTAATTTTTGCTTTTATTTCAATTTTTAATAGTATTTTTCGTCGTTCGCCAAAGCGTAAAATAAATTGCGTTGTAAAAAGGACTTAGAAATTAATTGATATCATAATGACAAAATTACATGAAATTGTAGCGAATCGCTGTCGCTGTACATTGTTCGTAAATGTTTTTTTGGCCATTTCATTTTTACATTCCAGGGCAACCAACAATGCCGAAAAAACAAAATCAAGATCAGCAGAAAGCGAAAGGAAAATTTGTTGCACGAATCACTTAATGCATGTCTACATTTCACGAGGGCAAATGCTTAAATGGTTCTTTTCGTTTTTTGGCATCTTTGTGTCTGAGTTCTTTGATCCCAATGTGAACACCGAAAAAACAAAACACATGATTATCATTGCGTCGTATCTTTCTCAGCGAGTTCGGCGCATATCACTGCTGTTCCTTTTGTATAAAGCATATGTGAAACAGATGGAAAGTGACTTGGATGCAAAAAAAGACAGCAATTTCTTTCTTCTTTACGCAGTCTGTCGACGAAATGTTTGGCAGTGCAATCAAATCATCAAAATTGCTGTCTCATTATGTCGTTGGCCGTTTGAGCCTCGACATTGTGACTTTACATATTAATCAGGCACGAGAGAGAGATGATGTGGTACTTATCACTTTCATTGAATGTACCGTCGTTCAGACAAAGATGCGATTTAAACCATGAGCGACACAATGAAAAATACAAGACAAATAGAGCGAGAGACAAGTTTAGACAGCCAAAAGCACTCTCAGCATCACTATAACCCGTACCGCTCACTGCTACTACACAATAAAGATAGATTATGACAGCATTTACTCGTTTTAAATCTAAATGGTGTATTTGGCCATTGTCTGTTGCTTAAAGCAATAAAATTCTCGTTCTATTTACACTCCCTTTATGTGAGATACTTTGACCCGAGCACACATCAAAAAGGATTACATTTTCATACGGTTGTATCGGTGTGTTATATATGTCTATTACGCCTATTCGATTTGAAATCGGACAGCCTGGTGATGCCAACATTTATCTGCTTTTTTCCCCGCAAACGGAAACATAAACATCATTTTATTTTCATAATTGGTAATAAATTTTGGGCTTTTAAAGAAACAATAACAAATCCACTTAAGTTGTACTATTAACCTAAAACTGTTCCACAGATAATTATTATTTCTTTTCCATTTGTTAGTCAATTAATTGAATGAATGCGCTTTTTTTTATTTGGGCGTAATGACCATCACCATGGGCATCGTAATAAAAACATATAAGAAGCCGATTAAAAAAACGCCACCAATTATGGTGACCAATGACCAAAAAAACAGTGTAAATGGCACATTATTGTGTCGCTTAATTAATATAGCCGAAGGTTCTGTTCGAGAGCGCGCGCTCTCTTTTACTATTATTTTTATTCCAAATGCATGACATTTTTATTTCATATTCATATATGCGTGTGATTTGTAACAATTTACTCGTCGCGAGAGTAATTTCCCATTAAATCAAACACGCAAATGGGCACCCCGGTGCGTTAAATGCTCTCTATTTGTAATCGAATTCAACTAATTAGATCGACTTTTTGAATCGAACATTTTGAATTGAATGGTACCTTATGTCAGGCCACCATGGAACATGACATTGTTTTGTGTGTTTTTGCTTATGAATAAAATGACTTTCATCATTTTCCCATCGGAACTGGTTTTTATTGAGAAATATCTTATTCTTTTATGAAGACATTTGGTCTAATGTGAACAGTGAACACATAATTGAGCTATGCTTTTGTAATTCATATACTTTTCCTCTTTTTGTAATTCTTTCGCTTGCCGAATGGCATAACAGAGGAAATAAAACCAAAAAAAAAAAACAAGTTTCTTTTCTATTGACAAAATCAATAATGTGATTTTTCATTGTTTAACCAAATCCAAACATCGGTTGTGTTTTCACAATTCTATTTTCGATTCAAGCAAAAATAAAACCAACGGCAATTTTTCGTCCATTGCATTCAGCTCATGAAATATAGAGAATTTTTGTTTGTGGTTGAATTAAATTCTCTGTTTTTTTGTTTTATAAGGATATTTCATTGAAGAAGGAACCATCAGGCATGGTTTTTGCTATATTGAATTTAGAAACAAAAAAATTCACTTTGCGGTTTCCGTTGCTTTCCGTTTCGGATTCATCATATGTTGAACATTGAAACCGCAACAATAGTTGAAAGTGATTATAATGAAAGCGATAACGAATATTTTGTTGTCTTTTATTTTGTTGGCATGCAATCGATGTGTTTATTAAAGATAATGATTGTTCACATTTCGGCATTCGAATTTTCATTGTTGGATTTTGTGATTTTAGTTTGATTATAATCAAATCGAAAACTTCGGCGAGATTGTGGCTGGCACCGTTCAAACCACGGACAATCATCGTATACCAGAAATATGCGCAACCATATTAATAATTCGAAGAATGTTTTTATTTCGCTCAATTCCATTTCAGGTGTTCATTTGTGGAATTGTGTGGAAATATTTGGGCATGTACTCGTGTACAAAATTCATTAAATTTCCGTAAACAACACTTAATTCAAATGGAATGTACGAGCATTTGTTGGATTTCCGTACCACGAGAAATGTGCTGCGCATACTGAAAATTAAATTCAATACAGGCTTCAATATTCATAAACAAAATTAACGTTTTGCATAAATATTTATATTGGCGTTTTCTTGCATAAAATTTATTATTATTTGAAACACACAGAAAGTATGGTTTTATTTTTGAATATTGACCAACATTGTTGTTGAGGCGAACTCATTAAATTATGTGTTCAGTTGTTGTCGGATGAATCGACAGCAATTGTGCACTGTGTGGTTGCAATTAAAAGTAGCAGCTTAAATGGTGGGTGTCGCATTGTGTCAAATTGTGTTCGTAAAATGCAGCAAATTAATGGCAATTGCTTATTTTGATCTCCGTCCGAAGAAAATGTCACGATAATGAGACAAATCATATTAACTCCTTATAAAATGCAAGCGCGCTCATTAAAGAACGGCAATCGTTGTCGTTTTCTTCGTGCGCATAAAATCGAGGGAAACACAAGAAAAACAATATCGCTGTCATAAAAGCACTTCATTGTATAGCGTGTGCATTTTGCAAGATTTATGACCGAGAACAATTGTTTTTACACTGAACGATCATGTCATTTTATGTAAGCCCAAGCCGGGGTCCGATTGCCGTTTTCATTTTTATTATATCAATAAAAGAAGCACATGAAACCGTACCAATAACGAAAAAATATAGATTACCAACTCTTGTGCCAATGGAAATTTGATGGAAAATTCGCTGTGAATTGTGTTTCGAGACGACGCCGGGCAACAAGCAATCAATTGTTGGCATTTCAACACACGAATGTATATATCTCATGAATATGTTTATCGCGCTGAAAAACGATTCAAACACGCTATTGCGCTAATGGAAAAAAATTGCTTTTCAAATTGACATTTCATTTTTTTTACTTCTCTTTTTGTGTTCGACTTTCGGTTAAACTGCCGGGAATTATTATGCACACATGTAAATTGCAATGGCAAATGGTGTACACTTGGTAACATATATATATGTAATATCATTGGATGCAATTAAATTGTGTGGATGGGTGTTTGTACAAGTGTTTTGTGCTCGACATCGACTCGATCCAAATTTGAGACGAAGAATATGCTATTCTGTTTTGCATGCACACAAAAATTGCATTTCGGATAAAAAAAAACAACCGAAACGTATGCACATTTTTTAATATTGCAAATTCCGTAGGCGCACAATACATTTATTATATGACAATCGTATTTAAGTGAAAATTGTGCGCCACACTCGATTTTTATTCATGTGCGTGTTGTGTGCAAATTCAAACTTCAGAAGAAGAAGAAGAAGAAGAAAAAACGATTGACATAAAGCAGTATTATACATATGCAGCTCAAAAGTCTTTGAAATACACATTTGGTTGCTGTCAGTGACAAACCTTTTTTTCGTGCAATCTCCTATTTCGTTCTGTTCATGAATTCAAATGAATATTTAAATGTAAAATTCGCCCGAATTGCCTGCCAACCGACCTCCCTCCCCGCCCGCACGACAAACACAAGCCGCTTTTGGTTTCTACTATATACTATTTTAGATTTACACATTGAGGAAACTCAAAAATGCATTCAAAGCGACGACGACGACGACAACAGTTAACTGGAAATATATGGTTCATTTTTCATTGTATGTTATGGGTTTTTAGTCGGGATTTAATATTATTGTTCTTTTTTTTGGCAGTCATGGAATACGGCGCAATATGAAATGAATATATGTGTGTGTGTCTGTCTGTCTACGTTGGCATTGTAATTGATACACTCACTACGATGCCCTTAAAATTCATTCAATCCATCGGCTCCATTGTTCCACATATTTAAATGATAACGCAATGTTTTGAGTATATGTGACACATTTTTTCCCATTGTTATTGTCATATTTCAAAAGAGCAGACAAAAAAAAACACAAAAAAGAATCAATAAAATTGGTACAAGACCAAATCCACCCATCTCGAAACGATCGAAATCCAATTCAAATGGAAATTTCAATATTCTAACCTTTGATCAAATCGATATAATACTGAATCGAATAAAATCCATCAATCGTATCGTTTTTCTTGTTCAACGTGACATTTATGGTTCTATTTCGTTTTTCCTATGTTGCAATTCACCGCGATAGGGAATCTTCTTTGTAATATTCCTTGTCGTCTCTTCAGTTCTCCGAATTGATTGTGTAAACCTCAAAACATCGACATGATCGATTATAATCATATTCACAAAGACAGGAAATGCAATGTAAACCGTAAACGCTGTTATATTCACTCAACCGAATGTATATTATTATAGAATGCAATGCAATTTTAAACGGAATTGAGCGACCCTCAAGTACACAGTCTTATTTTTGCAAAATAACCAGTGTCAGGTTGATTCCATGCAAAATATACGTATTTTCACTGCAGTTGTCTCTGCAGAGACTGCGTTGTTGTTTATAGCGATGACACTTTAGTTGGTTTAATCAGAAAACAGAGATAAATAGAAAAATGAGCATCTATATGGCGCTCCAACCGATGTTTTATGCGCAAACGAACAACAAATCATAAACGACGATGATGATTGAATGAAATGCACATTCATCCAATGCACAACCGTGCACAATCAGTATAAATATAATTTATAATATGCTCCACGCTTATTGTAATTTATTTTTCTTCATAATGTTTCCTCTATCTTCATTTTCTTCCGATTTTTAGTCTCCTTTTCACCTCGACAGATTTAAAATATGATGGATTTACATAAGATTATGGCATTTCCATTCAAATACATTAATATATTCATTTATTCAACGTTTCCGTGCGCGCTGTGAATATGGGAATTCTATGTCGAGAATGAATGGAAAAAAGGAAACACTTCCGAACGGTAACGGTCTTCGTTGTGTGCCCAATGTGACAGTGTCACATAGTCTGGCTAAGTTTAGTAGATTGAAAGTGCACCCGCAAAGGATCACACAATATTGTGAACACAGTCTCTATGCTCTATGTTTTAACATCAATTCCACGAAGAAAATGCGACGTTGAATGTCATTTGAATTGATATTCAAGTACATTTACATAATTTGCTGCTTTTTTTTCCATCGATTTACTCAAGAAAAATATCTTGTCACCGATGGCATATTTGTTTTCGACGTGAACATCTCAATACAACATAAATAATAGTATCGTGTTACATTCAACGTATTTTTCTGTCACATTTCACTGAAGCACGTATGCAAATTTTGAGGTGGAAGAAGTGCGAAAAATGCTTGGTAAACGAATTTTTCGGGTAATTTTTCTGCGAGATTTCATTTTATTGAACATACAAATAACGATTACGCATTTACACTGAAAATATGAACGATAACATGTTACATAAAGAGATATGTAATTTTCAATGCAAATATTGATTTATCACACCGATTTCATACCATACAGTAAATATTTTTCACATGGTAACGGGCATGCAATTTCAGAAGAAATTGCAACTTTTCCATGGTTATTCATTGCAAATCACGATTCTTTTTATTTAACAAAGATTGAGTGTCACTTTCGTTTTGACGCAACCAATAAAAGCGGCCATTCAGTGCTGTACTTGCTGCTTATACGTTCAACACATAATACCAGACAAATTGTAAATTTGCAGAGAAAGAGACAGATATTAAAGTGAAAAAGAATGAACAAGAGAAAGATACAATGACAACAATTGAATGCGGAGGTGGACACAACGATAAAATAAAATTTAATTTCATTGTTTCGTTTATTCCATTTTTGTTTTCTCTCATATCCTTCTATGTCGTCAAGAGCGAGCACGTTTGTTAAAAGTTGTGCCTAGGCATTGAGCACCGTCGCCGTTTTTTTATATTATTTGCATTGTCGCGAATATACGGTGGCGAAAAACTTTTCATTTTTGGTGCTGCAATGGCTGGATGAAAGTCTTCCAAGTTTTTTTTTTTGAAAATTCATAAACTCTTCTGTATTGGACATTTTAACATTGAATCCCATGAATTTCATTACACTCGAATTTTAAATGAGAGTTATTATAAATTGTTTTCTTGAGCTTCGAATATTCTCTTTCGTTCGCTTGTTTCAGCGCGCAAAATGTAATTATTGTCGCTTGAATTTAGTATTTTACATTTTTTTTCTTTCTCAAATCATTTTGCATACAGTTTTCATTTCATGCACCAGTGTATGAGCTCATACAAATGCGACTCTGTCTCACCCACGGAAAGATATATTGAATCAAATTCACATTGCAAACAATTTTCTGGCTGTCATTGTTGTTGCCATTTCCCTTCTTCTGTGTTCGTCACGATGAATCTATCACGATCGACGCCCAGTTAGAAAAATGAAGTCAGCACAACAAATCTGTTGCGCTGGTCACAATTGAAATGTATTGAGGAAATGCCCATTATTTTGTCTTCAAAGTGAAAAAAAAAGTTAAAATGAAAGCAAAATCCGGTCGAAGCCAAATTTCACTTCGTTTCACTAGTTTTCGATAACCATCGGCTTCCATTTTTAAAAACAATTACCTTTTTGTTTTCACTACTCTTTTTTCTAATTGAAAAATTCGCAATTCATTCAAGAATGCAAATGTTTACTTTTTGAAAATCGGTGTGTGGCGAGTGAACGTGACAATGCCCAAGAGTGATGGACATTCGGGCTGAAACTGTGACGTGAGTTTGAAAATAGTCATGGAAACTGCCCACATTGTGTTCATGCAACCATAAAATAATAAACATTGACTTGCGGCAATTTTTAAACTCTTTTTCAAATGAATTATATTTACCAATTTGAACCATATGCATCTCATTACCTTGTTTCAGTTCACTCACTTTGGCCATCCATAAACATTGACCAATGGGTGCAAAGCATGGTCATGCATTCGTAAAATGTGAGTGTTAAAAAAACAATTAAACTCTGACAATTCTTATCAAAACAATGCAATAAATTGAAATGAATCCCCATTGGATTCAATTTCAAAGATTTCGCCGATGGGTGCAAATGATTATATTTTTCTCGGAATTGTGATGTGTAATTCATTAGCACTGCGCTTATGTGAACGAGGCTGACTTAATGAAAAGAATACACGTAGGCATTTGGATTTGTTTCTTTTTTTAATTTACTTTGGATTTGTATGCAGACCTTGTCATTTTTACGTGATTTAGAGCAACAACTTTATTGAATTGGCCGCTCGGCAGCATTCGCTCATAAATGTCATTATCGATGATTCGATTCAATTGTAATTCTGTTGTTATTTACAGCATCAATTAAAATTAATAATCCCGTGTAATTTACGTCAATCGATTTGCTCGATGTAGCCGCACCACGTTTCTCCTTTGGCATTCATGATACATTTTTACGCGTATTTTGTAGTATAGCGACGTGCTTACGCTTCATTCGATTGCATTGATTAAATGGTGGACGTTGTTTATCGTATTTGGTTCGGTTAGAATGATGACTTGAAAAGGAAATTGAACGTGCAAAAATAACTTATATGTCGATTTATGACTAGTCGAGAAAACCATTTTTTTTATTTTTAGTTGGCGCCACACATTATCATATTGCATTTTCTGTAAAATCTACGATGAGAAAATGAAATTACGTTTTGACAATTTAATCAAAGCAAAATGCGACACAATTTTTCAACATTTAAAAGCCAGTCACATGTGATAAACATTCATTTTCGCATGAAACTTTGTTCGTAATTTCAATTACGTATCTACATTTGTTATGTGTTTTAAGACGAACAAACTCATCAGAAATTCCATCAATTTTGATGAAGAAAAAAAAGAATAACCACGATTAAAAATCGTTCACAAGAAAGACGTAATTGTGGCTTGTGCCAAACCAACCTTATTTTCGTTTTCGCCACCCCATCCGACCTCCGAGCATGTTGTTTGCTTGTTTACATTGCCATTTTAAAATTTCAACGACTTTTACATTGTTCTCGGCAAATAATTTCTATTTGATGAACTCAAGTGTGTGCAACTGAAAGGATTTGACCAGCTTAACTTTCAAACATTTCCATTTAACATATTTTAAAGATTCATAACTTGTTTACAGTATTGTTGTAACTTTTCGCACACAAACACATAAAAGACGGAAGAAACAAAAAACTGGATGAAAAGAGAAGGAGCAAATGGTTTGATTATGACTTAATGATGAAGTGTGCGCTCGTTGAGTTCTTCGAACTTATTTCGGACGATGTCAACAGTTGGAAAAACTCGAGTGGTCTTAATAGAAAATTGAGTAGCATTTCGATCAAGAGGATTTACATAAATTATTGAATTATTGAATAAATCGATTCTTCATCACATTATTTTTTTTCTTCTATCGTTTGCCGTGCAACATATTAAGAAACTTTGTTTCTGACATCATTGAAACAGTGGCAACTGTGCTGTTTTCTCTATAAAAAGCAAAAACATAAATTATAAATAACCAAAAATAGTTTTCGCTCTCTCGACAGAAAATATCATTAAAAAAAATTAAAATGCAGATAAGAAACAGCAGATTATGTTTGGTGTAAACGCTTCTTCACTTCTCTTTAATCTCTGTAATCTTTTTTGGTTCGGGTTAAACGAAATTTCTAACGTTCATGTCGTCAAAAATAAGGTGTAATTTGAGCATAATTTGTTGTTTTGGATGCTGTTGCTGCTGTTATTGTCGCTTCTTTTCAAATATCTGAGCAATAAACCATTTTTATTGGTTTTCGTGTTCTTTAATCGAATCGTGACAGTTGGTGTGCGCTCTCTTACCAAATGGATAGAACTTTTACCACGCTTAAAAATTATTTGTGAAACAAATTGCAATTCAAAAGACCACAAAATTGTGAGAGACAAACGTGCAAACACATTGCTGAAGATTTTCTAATCGCCATAGATTATAATCTTGAATTGATGTCATACTTTTTGAAAAGGTCATGAAGTCGTTTTGTCTCTCTTTTCTCTAAGAATGACGCTTCCATGACGCTGCATGAAAATACACACATTTATTTATATCGAACTTTTCGACGATATTTTGTGTTCGTGTGGGAATGTGATTTGTACACAACGGAGAAGCTGAAAAACTCAATGGAAAAGAAAGTAAACAAGCCAACGAAAATAAGTGGTAAATTCATCACGATTTGTCGGCCATTTCATGTGAATGGGTTCAATTTGGCACACACGAACAGAGAATGAACCGCAGAATTTTTATTTTGTTCGAAAAAAAAAAAGAATGAAAGAAACCAAAACAATTCTCTCGATTAAACCACAAAAAGAGGCAAAAGTCACACTCAACTCTGAATGATTTTATGGCGGCAATCTCACAATTGCTATGCGGCGCAATCGAAGCAAACAATGGTGGCTGGTTTCAAAAATTTAAGATTCGTTCAAATACACACCGTTTGAACTTTAGGGCAATTTTTGCGCGTGAGTTTGATTTGACCTATATTCGATTTGACAACCGATCGCCGCCGGGTATAACGAAATCAGTTCAATCTTTTAGAGAGACGTGATTTAAAATTGCACTTTGGTTTTGCGACATAATTTTCGGGTAATTTTATTACAAAAATGCATTTGAATGTCGTTCACACATTTTTAAAATGCAAGGGAGCGTCATACAAAAAGAGTAAAAAGTTTACCAGGTGGCAGTTATGAGAAGACTCAAGTCAGGCCTGAGGGATCCCTCTCTCTAATTCATGACATTTCAAAATAGAATTCTTCCTCGACTCAAAAACCACTGTCAAACAAATCCAAATGCCGAACATTTATTTTCATAATATCTATGGCCAAAACCAAATGGATGTTGAATTGTTTATAACCATATTCATATTCATAAAAATGATATAATTCATGTATGTAATTATTTTATTAAAAAGAGGTTTTGTCGCAAACATATGGGCCTTTGATGATATTAATTTTGGTTTCGGCATTTTTTTGTGTTTTTCAATTAAATAATAATAATATGGATTGCAATGTGTGTGTGTGACGCGCGTGCAGAAAATAAAATATCACCGATTGTGCCTGGTTTTGATTGCTATGCGGTTTTTTGGTTGATGATGAAATTTTATTAATTTTCACATTTATATTCATTGTCGGTTTGTATGTGTGTGTGCGCACACGCATAAAACCTACAATTCGCTTTGAATTTCCATTTGTAAAGCGAAATATGTGTTTGCATTGTATCTTTATGAGTTTGTTTATTCCATATCCATAAAACACACACAAAAATGTCGATAATAGATTTTTATTCTTTTTTTTTCGTCGTTGGACAATGTTGAAAACAAGAAATGGAAATATTCTCTCCGCTTGATTTGAATATAGAAAACCGTTCAGTTGAACTCTTCTATCAATCACATCAAACAACGAATTATGCCCAAAGCACACTCTCGGAATATGAATAATTTCATATTAGAAAATATTCGGTCGCAATTTATGACATTTCAAACAATAGACCAAACACAATGTGACAGATGTCTGGTAAACTTTTTTTGTTCGCCGTCATAACCTCGTCGATTTCATAGTCATCGATTATTGATTCGGATGAAAGAGGTTTTTTTTATTCGTTTTAAAGAGTCATTTGAATCTGTTTCATGTCGATAAAAGAAGAAGAAGTAGAAAAAAAATCAAAGGAAAAAGAATAAAAATGAAAGAAACAAACATCAATATTGCGACCGACTCTTCAAAGAAAAAGAAGCTGAACACATCCGATAATCTCTATGAAAATTGTTGCTTTATTAATGAGTTTGGCTTGAGATAAGCCAGGGTCTAACAAGCAACGATCGATTTATTTGTGTAATACGTGCGGCGGCTAACGAGTTTTAATTTATGTCATGAGATTTTCATTCCTTCCAGCGATCTGTGATTCTCAATCCATCTCTCTTTCTGTTTCAATCTTTCCCTTTCTCTCTTTTCTCTTTCTCTTTCAATTCCATTCACTCGCGTGTATTTTACGACAAATGCCAAAAATGCTAGCCTAATTCGATTGTATTTCGAGTATTCCACGTCTCACAAAAGGGAATCAATGATGCATTCAAAGTCATTTGCATTGTTAGGCCTGAATAAAACAGGGCACACATTAACCGAAAAAAAAAACTGTTGCTGTCAAATATATTTTTGTGGAATTCTGACGCATAAATTCAATGACCACTTGACATTTTGTTTCTAAATCACAACGGAAAATTGATTTGTGTTCTACTGTGGCTTTGTACACCAGGGAATCAAGTATTTGAATAATCAAAATAAAACCACGAAAAGAAACGGTCTCCGTTGATCAGCGGGTACTTGTTACGAAATTCCGATTTCTTTGTAAGAAAAAGACGAAGAAAGAGTCAACAACATCATACTTCAAAAGATTAAACATGGTAACGAGGATAGCCGTATAAAATAATCAGAAGATATACATATAATAGTAAATTACGAGAGTGTTATTTGTTCAACGATGAAATCAAAAAAGGAACCGCCAGAAGAAGACGAACAAAATAAACATTTATTATATTATCATGGTCCATAATTTCTAATCTAATTCATTTGAAAAATAAAAGAGCCAACAAACAAATACAACATCACACATAAAATGAAATAAAAATCAAAGAAAATGCAGCTACTAGTCAAAAGCGTTACGCATCCGCTGGAGAGCATTTTATTATCTCTCTCACGCCAAACAAAATTCGGTTGATCACACCGAACTGGATTTTCAACGTGCTCAAAATGACACTGCATGCCATAGCTCTTGCCAAGCAGTTCGCTGTTTAGATATTTGTAATTTTTTTTCCTCTCTCTCTCTCTTTTGGCTCTTGGTTACTTTTGTGTGTTCTCGTGAAGCAGTACTTATATCGAACATTGTCGACCATAATCACGGTGCACATTTGTAACTCGGATACAAAACAGCTAACAAGGGATTGTTCTGATTCTTTGCCCATCGACATAGAACAATCGTCTTATTTTTTGAATTTTCTTTCAGTGTGTTCTAAGTACAAATATCGGTCTCTTAGAAAGTATAACACACACCGAGTATGAAATATGCTTCAAGTGATCACAAGTGAATTACACTTAAATTGGTCGCTCAACAATTCGCTTTTTCGGTGGAAAGTGTTCTATGTGAAGTGCGACGAGACCATTTTCATGGTTGCCGCGTACGCATTTCAAGAAAAATCCCACATTCCATTTGCCAGTGTCTTTTTCTCTTGATTTTGTTTTCGGGTGGATGAATAAAACACGTTGATTAAATTTAACGAACGCAATATGTTGGAATGATATTGTGTATGCTCAAGGCGCTCGGTTAACATGCGCCTTCGTACTAATTTTTTTTCCTACGAAATGTACGAGCGCCGACAAAACGCCGTGTTTTTCTTCAACATTTTCTAATTAAATAGCATCATAATTTTATTTTGTTTAACAAGAAAACGTGATTCAAGCATATAACAATTACAACTCGATTGCAATTCAAGTGTCTGCACGTCATGGATTCATTTCATTGGTACGTTTGAATTTCTGGAAACTCTCTCACGGATGGTTTTAATGTTCAAGTGATTCTTGAAATTGCCCAGTTCTAATATGGATCTCTTTTTTGTTTTTGAACATATGATATCTTTTTGCTGATAAAATATGACTTTGAATTAAATTCAAAGCTTTGGAAATTCATGCTGGAATGTGAATAATGACACTCGTTCAATAAACTGTATTTTTTTCACTCTGTGTCGTTTTTTTTTCCATTCCAATCGACCAGACGCAGTCGTTTCGGAATTTCAATGAAGTGCGCTCGAGAGTGTTTTATTCCATTCATGAATTTCAATCCCCATTTCGCTAGAAAAACAAAAAAAAAAAATTCAGTAGAAAAAAAGACGAAGAGATTTCTTGATTAGCCAGATATCAAATGACACTGCCGATAATTCACGCTGTTGACACAAAAATAATGAAGACGACGGAGAGAAAAAAATGTAAAATTTATACGATTTTGTGACTTTTTGTCACTTTTGAACAGAGAACGATACATTCCGGTTCGGAATTCCATCGCATGGTTTTTTTTTCTCTCTTTCTCGTCTTGGCTTTGTAACACACATTTTTGTTACGTTCTTGTCATTGAATTACATTTTAAGTAGTTTGTTACAGTTTTAGTCATGCATATTTGAGTCTTGAGTGTGAGCGAGAAGGAGAGGGAAAGACGATGAAAGGTGCGTGATATTGAACAAACACCCTGCTAAGAACAAATACCCTCGATTGGAAATGAACTTATTCGATTCACACTTCGCATCATTAAAAATAGGGACCGATGCATTTACGAAAATAACATAAAGTTTTTTTTTTTTTGTTTTTCTTCATTCCGCTCTGCGTGGAAAGTGGCTGTGTCGCCGAGAAGTGGAACATATTTTCCATTTCGTTCGCACGCAATACAAAGTTTATTGTCAAAAGATTGTATCAAAGGTGTTGATCGCTATAGCGTTTATTTAGCGAACGAGATCAACAACAACATGACACATTCAATTGGTGTATGTAAATGCATAAAATGTCTCACATATAAATCATGCGTGTTTTTTTATGAACTTTTTTATGAGTTATTATCCTATTTTTTCGTTACAATTTCAACGGATATCCGTGGCAGAAAAAGAGAAACCATTGCCACTTGCAACAAAGGAGAAAATGCATTTTTTTATAGTCTTGAGAAAACAAACACGAGAAAACACGTTTCAAAATATTCAAAATTCGCTTTTAAAATAATATTGGTTCTTTTGAAGAGCTCAAAGTATGTTTTGCCGTTGAGAATAGATCTCATCGAGAATTCTCTTTGATTTTGCTGGAAAAAAATCTCTTTTCTTTTAAATGTCTTTAATTTAGTTTCTATTTTCAAGTTCACTTTGGATCAATGAAACTATTGCGTGGAGAAGCTTGCTGTGTTAATCGTCTTAGGCAGTATACTGTATACAATAAGATGTGCCCGTTTCCATTAGTGCAGCGAGAATGGAAAAAACTGAAGAAAACCGTTTTCGTCGAAACTTTAAAGTGCAATGCTCTCCGTTGGATTTGGTCGTAAAAATAATACTCGTTTTGTAATAGGTAACAGCAGCAACAAGGAATTGTAATATTAAACGACCATATCTATAAGCGATTAATACAAACTAATAAAATGCCAGAAGAGAAAAAAACCTAATAATAAAAGCAACACATGAACATCTGTTTTCTTGTGTCTGTGTATCACAACACATCAACGATTTGTGTTCTTTTAAAACTTTCACGATCACGACGACAAAAAAAAATAAACAAGCGCGATGACAATGTGGTGCGACACGGCGACACAGTTGCCGATCTGCTGTTGTCGATGTGCATACAGCCGAGAAGTCAATGCATGCACGCAAAAGATAAACACAGACGCAACAAGAAAACTATTTAGATACGTTTTTTTCTTGGTTAATCTCTAGCTCTTGTTTTTTTTTTATTTGTTGTCATAAACAATCGGAGCAGTACGCGCATTAGCCAAAGCGAGAGAGTGAGAAGCATAACGACGAAAAAAACCAATTGATAAAGATGTTACTTCGATATTTTCACGTCTTTCGCTCTCGCTTTGGTTCAATTGTAAATATCGTGTTAAGCGTTTGTTTATTGTTCCGAGTGCAATATGGTTGCTTCGCATTAAAATAATACCACAGTAAATGCATTTACAAGAAGAAAAGAAAAACAACAGCAGCAGCATCGGAAAGGGCAAGGACACAAAAGAAAACATACGCACGCATACGTTTTATCTTTCGAGCAATGAGAGAGTACAAGAGTAAAAGAAGAAAATCGTTCGATGGTTCGACTGTCGACATATTCGATGAATTTATTGCTTTTTGATGACAACAAAAATGCTATATATTTCTTTAAGAGTGTTCAAGAGTGTTGAGTGTTGAGAAAGTGCGTTGCATATGTTGTTCTTCACTCAAAAATTGTCCTGTCTATCTCATGTGCGCCGTGTGTCATAATCGCTCTCAAATGTTGATGAGTTTTCCAAATGCGGGGCATTTTCGATTATCGTTTCTTCATAAATTTTCATTTATATTTCAAAATGAAAGGAAATTTTCTATCATCATCAATTCCGCATTAAATATTGCTCGAACGAAAAAAAATATGATCGGAAAACGAATCACCATATGGCCTGAGACTGTGTTTATATCTCTAAGGAGTATGACACGGTGGCAGCAACGGCGGTGAAGTGTGAATTGTCAAAACACCATCGATAAGATCGAATCGCCTGTATAAACATAAATTCTGAGTTTTTTGTTCATGTTTGACTTGGTTTATTTAGCTGCTTTCGGGTATTTCAATTTGAAGATGCATTCATAACTGCTACAGTCTGTCGGTATTCTTTTCAAATGTACATTCACATAACGCGACACGTGACAAAATTGTTTTTACATTAATGTGATCAGTAATCCGTTTGGATTAACCCACGCTTACTTTTTTCTCTTGCACCCGGATCAGGACATGTGCTCAACTCTCATTTAACGACTGCAATAATTATGACGAAGAAGAAAATGCCAAAAGTCATATAAAATGAATGACACACGACGCAAGAAGAAAAAAAAAAGAGAAAATAAGAGCCTAGAAGAAGAGAAAGGTCATGATCCGAAGTCACTGTCGATAATAAGTGAAATCACAATTAGATTGCAGCGGCCAAACAAAATGCCAACCACCGCCGACGACGTTGTCAGCGGCATTTTTAACGAGAACAAAATTTAGTACCATATTGTATCAGAAAAAAGTTATGCAGCAGATGAATCATTCCATGGTTCATTGGTTATGTCACTGTCATTTGCTTTCGCATTATTATTACCAAAACGATACATCGAACCCAAAAATAACAGAAATTATCAGCACTTTGTTATAAATTGAGTCCATAGATAATCACGATTCTCATTAGAAAAGCATGAAAGCATTTGCCGCATACAAACATTATCGGCTCTAATTAGTGCACTGAATGAATCGCTTCGGGTCTTGTGACATATGAACGAACAACAGCATAATCCCAGCTGACATTCGTAGATCTTGACATTTTGATAGGACACAACGACATGAAAGTGAACGCAATTAATAATGCACGAATTGACAACAAGCAAGCAAATAGGCAAAAAAGAAACACGTAATTTCTTTCGTGCAACGCAGTCTAGACACGGTACGGACGTCATTTCGTTGCCCAGAAGAAACAGAGCAGTAAAATTCACTGCAAATTATATGCTATGCACTGTATCACATCTGAATTAAAGCAACATTGCAATAGTTAGATTTAATTCAATTTGATTTTTTTTGCGACAGTTTTTTATGCGAATCGTAACAAAAATGATGCTTGTTTCAACAAGTCAAATAGGCAGGTGACAAAACGATTTTACATAGAATTTCAATCATTTAGTTGGACATTTTTTAAAAAATGAATTTCATACAACGAGCTTAAAGAGACACAAAGAGAGAAAAAAAATCCAGCAACTTGTCGTGTCAGTCACTTTTCAAATATTAATCCATAAATGGTATGCCTTTTTTCTGAAAGTGCAAAAGTGTCACCAGCAGCCAGCATACTTTTTATGTGGAAAAGAAACATTACACACTAATTCCTAAAGTCAACTGAAGCCGTAAAAAAAGTGAGTGAAAGAGAATGAGATAGAGCAAATGATAGAGACATAGACAAAAAAGAATTCCATTTGAGAATGGTGTTAAAGTGTAATTTATTTGTCTAGAATTCGGTGTGACATTTTGACGAACAATCAAACGAAGCGAATTAATCTGATGTGGGAAAAAGTGGATAAAATTGGCCACTCTCGAATTAAAACTGATTGAAACTCCGTGGGCATTTCACAGTCTTTCAAAAAAAAGAATTGGCGATGCATTAAAAGCATCGAATTCAAACGAAAATGAAATTCATTTGAGAAAAATGTTACAGAAATGTAATAAAGAGTAGAAAAAAGAGTAGCATTCCATTATATGGAATGTTGTGTGTGCACAAGCATACAGTGTATTGCAACGGGAGATTTAACCATTTTGAAAGCGATAAAATATGTAATGCAATCTGAAAATTATGTGTGCCGCCGCACAGACAGACATGCATTTATTTTTCTCCATTGAATGGATGAACTAGAAAACGAAAATTATTTTTCCATTTTCGCAACACTTTTGATTTTAAATCCATCACACACACAAAAAAAAAATTATATAATTTGTGATGATTTTGTTTTCCATTCGAGTGGATTGGATGCGCGAAATAAATGTGCATGGTTGATGTGTAGTTTTCGCTTATATTATCACCATTTCGAAAGATGAACGGTGTAAATTCGTGATTACGGTCGTGCGATGTTGGCAAACATCGAGAAAATTCGAATAATATCGAAAATTGTGTATTTTTTTTTCCTCTTTCTCTCATCATTTCACAGATGTATCACGCTTGATCTGCTTCAAAACACACGTCTGGCGATATGAATTTTTTAGTGTAATGCTTGATGAATTCGAGATATCGTGTGAGTGGAATCTGTTTCAACACACACAATGCATAGAATGGTTAAAGTGGTCCGGCTGCATCATGTGGATGAATTTTGTTTTTTGGTTTCGTTTTATAGCGTGCGCATTCAGAGAGTTTGAGCCCATTTTTATAGCTTATAGCTCATAAACTAGCATACCAAAACATCATCTATTTTTACAGACATTGAATCGAGTTGTGCATATAACATCACACCGCAAAACGGCCAACCATGATGATTAATTTCCAATTCTACACAATTTTTATGATTTCATGTCTCGAAATAAATCTATTGTCTTCTTTTGTTCGTTGCCATACCATCTTGGCGACAATAAAACTGACGGAGTATAAAAAAAGGATGAACAAAAGGAAACGAACATAAAATTCGTGCAAACTTCAACGGGTGTACCGATTGTTTCATTTCCTACTGCCGTCATTCTCTTCGCCCGGTTTTCGAGGGGGAGACCATGAGAAAAAGAGAAAATTCTTAGACAAATAAAGGAAAACGAAACAAATATTCATCGCTGCAATTCAAACATTGCATTGTGCAGTATTGACTTAAGTCACATCACGGAAACATATAATCTTTTTATATGTTTATTTTCGTTTAATTAATTGCACTGCTGTGTGTGCAAGTTGGTGTGCACAATAAAAAAACACACATCTAACAGCGCTGTGTTCAATAATTGGTTTGCGTGTGCGTCGTCGCATAGAGAACCGAACCAAACCTATTCCCATATTCAGTTTGTGCATCGATAATTTATAGCTCAAAGCTGTAATTAAAAATGCTTGGATCTCTCACTCATTCTCCTGTCCGCTCGCTCACTCATTCGCTCGTTCAAAGAACTATCGGGGTCTGGTCGGTTTGGTAGTTTATTTTTTTTATTCTTACGTAATTTTCATTTCTGGCATTCAGCGAATTAAGTCTTCTTTTGTGTAAACACAAGTTATTGCTTCTTCTTTTTCTTCTTTCGATTCTAACTTTTTTCGATCGAGTAAGCAGCGTCGAGTGCATTTGAAGAGAACAAAAAAAAACAAATTCCCGCACAGATCTTAATTAAATTCTCGCTATTTGCTTGCATTTTGACTTTTTCGTTCCGCACAAAAACTATTTTAATGCATACACTAGAATGCAAGCCATGTCAAGTCAGTCCAATGCACACACGCACAATTTGGGAGCTCATACAGTGCATGTTGAATGGTGTGAGGCGAAAAAAGGGAATCAAACAAAAGTCAACGGGGCAAAAATGCAAAGAACAAGAGAACAAAAATCAAATGGAAGAAAAAAGGAAGTATGGCATTTGATTTTTGATTCAATTTTCTTGTTGCATTATATTCATACGGTTGTCGAATTCGAAAAATTCTTACTGTCAATGTTAAAATGTCAATATGTCGTCTTTTGCTCACACATAATCATCAACATCATCAGGTATGCGTGAAATGTTTCATGTGTTTAGCTTCATTCTTGTGCTTTCAACTGAAAAATGCTTTATATATAGCTGAACCCAGAATATGATAAGAAAAGAATAGAGTGCGCGCTCGAATAAGAAAATCCAATAAACATGTGTAGCCGAGTCGCTAGCGACTAAATAATGCAAAAGGGTCATTTTCTTTTGAAATTGAACGGTGATTGCAATGAGTGTCATTTTTTTTTTACTACGGTGCGTTTTTGAATTATGGCGGTTCAACGTTCTTTTCATTTTAAATTGCATTTAATGCTGAAAGAAATGTAACTGAATGAAAAAGTATGAATTTGATAACTAATATTATTGTTGAATTACTGCTTGTCGTCGTCGTCGTCGTCCCTTGCTACAGTCACACTTGAACTTGGGCTTAGACTTGGTGTATGCAGAATATGGCCGTTGAGAAGATTGCAATTGTATATGCTTGAATGGAATATGGAAATGACTGTTGAGTGGCTTGACAAAATTGAATTTGAACGAGCAAAAAAAAGAGACAGAAAAAAAAGAGTGGTCGTTACATTCAATAAGCATATTCTATTTGGCCTGTGGCGTTGAAAAGGCCAACCAACCGGTACACTTCGTTCAGCGAAATCACTTCGTTTTTTAATGGGATTTATTTGCATTGAGTATGCTTGTGTAACTTTATTATTTGTATACGCAAAGTGTGTTTATTTGGTCGCCGATTCCATTTATAATTTTTTTTTTGGATTGAAGCCGGAGCAGTTCAAGTGCATATTTTAGTAGCTTTGATATTTTATTAAATTTTCGTTGCGTTTTAGGGGGCATTGGCAGTTTGACGAACTTCAATTTTTATTTTTACTTTAAAGTATATATACGTGTAATGGAATAAAGCAATGCATTTACTTAGATTGACTTCGAAGGCGGTTCGATTCGCGCACGATGTAATGTATAAACAGGATGCAAAAATGAAATTGACGAACAAACGACAATGCAAAGTATGGTAAGATGGTTATGGTATACTACACACCAATTGTACGAAGGAAAAGGATACATTTATAGTACCTGTGCATTAAATATACTCGCCGAGTTGCTTCTTTCAGAAAACCATTTTACAAACTCAAGCATTGCCCTAATGAACCGTTAAGTGAGCACCCTTCAGTAGCTCTTCTTACTATGCTCTTGGCACACGCAAAATACACCGTGGAGTTTCCATTTCGATTCAGATCCATTTTCGGTTTTTCTTTTTATTTTGTAGTGCACAGTGCGGTTCCTTCGAAGACGATAAAATATGATTATTATTTGCACACAAGTGAGTTCGCCTATTTCCATCATCGTTGCATTTTACATCGATACTATTTTAAAAAAAAACGTTCTTTTGTAATAAAATGATATTACAAGAGTTTCGTTTCTCATTTAATTGCAGCAAATAAAGATGAAGACGAAAAATGATGTCGACAAGATGTTCTCGATGTGTGCCGATTTCGTTTCAAATGCTATGAATTGCTGCAGCTCGAGAATCCCCCGTAGATTTGAAGCGAAAAAAAACATGAAATAAAAACCAAGAAACGCAACACAAAAGAAAATTGACTTAATTTTCGGTTTTTCGAGTGTTTCAGTTGAAAATGCGGCAAACCAAATTCGTATTCACATGAATGATTATATATATCACAATTTCGTTTCTATTCTACAAACTCAAATCAAAATTAATACACTAGGATTTTTAACAATAGACCAATGTCCTTAAATACGAAAGGATTGTAGCGATAGAGAGCAGTTGAAATACGTGGAGACGCCAACTGTGTGGTTCTTTAATCGAAACCGTTATGTTTGCGCGAGATATTCTGCCATCATCATATCGTCGTCGAACTTTTAATGACGTAATAATTATGTTGATGCATATCCCATAACGAGAATCAGTGTCATTTGCAGTGGAAAATAGAAAAAAAAGGATTTCAACGATCTTTGCTTGGCGTTATGTGCGGTAATTATGATTTTTTTACTTAATTAAAATCTCATTTTTAGATATGCATGTAAATGAATACTCCAATTTTCAGTTCATTTTTTATGGTGCTATTTATATACACATACACACCCTTCAAGCGTCGAAAAGCGATAACGGAAATCCCGGAGTCATTTACATTCCAAACATTTCCCATTTTCTGATAAGATCCAATTTCTCATTATACACACTTTCACTACACGCACAACTAGTGCGCTGCTAATTTAACTTTAACACTTTTTTCCGTCGCTCGTCCGAAAAAAGGACTCATAAAATTCAATGGGGTTGAAGGGTGTTTTTGTCGTCTCTATATATGTTGAACAAAACTATAATTATGAACATTGATCTTACGACCAGATAAATCGAATTTAATTGGGATATCCAATGCAATGAATAGTACCATTTGCTTGAATTGTTCGGTTTTTTTATTATTGTACTCATTTTTTTACGATTCATATCGTTTTATATTTTTACCCTTTTTCGTCGCAATTTTATAAAAAAAAACGCGCTTTAAGATTGTAATCAGCACGAAAAGAAAATCGGAAATTCAATTATAACACCGTTCACCAAAAAGTGACTATGAAATATACAGAAAAAAAACTATTTAATTCAAAAAGCACCGAGATTTATCTAGCCAAACAACAGAATCAACAGTCCCTGAAGTGACGGAAAACATCTATATAAATATACAATACTATGTTATAAATCGTTTATTTTGTGATGTTTCTTTGCTGAAACAGAAAAGGTATGCGAGTGTGTGTGTGTTGATTTCGAACCCCTTTCGTTTTCTCATTCATCACCGGTGCTACATTATATTTGACTACAGTATATGGGCAAACAATTCATTGTATTTTTATGAATGTCGAATACCCTTGCAATAACTGTATTTCTTTTACCAATTCCAATAAGCGCGAAGTGCAAATGTTTGCTCTCGTTTTGAAAAAGAGGGCGCTGAGAGTTTCAAACCAATTTCTATTTTTAACGACTTTTTTTCTGCTCTTTTTCTCTTCATTTCATTCGAAGCACGGTTATTGTTTCAATCGAGGGAATTTTGAAAATAGAACAAAATGGGGTTGAAGTTGATCAAAATCGGGACATACACATTAAATGGAATGTCGAGTGAGTGGCAATCTGGATAGGTTTTTTTTTCATCTACTCATATGTGAATAACATTGCTTTATTCGTTCGTGATGATATCGCTTGCGCAGAGATTAAGCTATTGAATATATAGGTGAAACACATGCATTGTACGTACACAAATCGAGTGCAAAAATAATGAAGAGATAATGAGTGGAAGGGTTCAGTGCAAAATTTATTGATTGTGGCTACGGATTATCATCAATCGACTAGAAAAAGCAATGACATCAATGCTTTTTATTGCATCTCTTTCTTCATTTATCTCTCAGTCTCACTCTGTTTTTATCGTTCACATTCTCTTTATCAATTTCGAGTGCTTGTTGAATGTGAAAATCTCTGATGTAATCTCTCGAGAGCCATCAATCAATTTCGGTTTGTTCGTGATGAACGTAAATCGATCGCATGTATGTGCTGGCTGTTTTTTTCCAAATAAAAATTAGTTCAATATTATCAGACCGTTGAGTGGAAAAAAAGAGGTTGAAATGCAAGCGATCGAAAATTAATGTTTGGAAAAATAAAGAAACCGCATAAATATTAAATTTATCCGAAACAATTGCGTTGCATTTCCCACAAAATTGTGTTCACTTCAATTTCAACGAAACCGCAACATTCAACCAAGAAAGATAAACAAACGGTACATTTTCATCGAACTATATGTGAATGGGTTTTCCTAGACACAAACTTAGAAAAAGTGAACAAAAAAGAAAGTCGTTTTTTCTCTCTTTCTCGGTGTGTAATTTAAATCTAAATGATATGGATGAATTCTAAATGCACGAGTTATGAGAACAAAAGTTCTCGATATTTATGGGAAATAAAGAGTGAAAAACGATAAAGAGAGATGTAAGAAAAGGAAATAAACACACAGTGCAATGTTGTCTAATTGATGATTTTGCCTATTGTTATGCATTTGAACCTATTTAGATCGGTTTATGAGTGTTGTATGGGTCTCGGATATCACCTTAGAATTGATGGGAAACAATTTTTCACTTCGATACCGTCAATTCATTCTGTCGCATTCAATGGCTCATTATTTCTCTTACTCTCGATTTTCTGTTCGCTGAAAGAATATCTGAAACGCATCGTATTATAGTTTTTTTCCTTCACTCGTCTAATTGTAATTTTCTCCATTTTCGTTGATCAATTAATTTCATTATATTAGAAAAGTTTCTTTTTTTTCTTTCTTTTACTTTCACAATCTTCTAGAGAGTCATGGAATTTCTTTTGTTATGTGCCAACATTGCTTCTTTTTTAAATAAAATTGGGAAGTCACACGCACACGGAATGAAAATGTACACAAAACAAAAATCAATAAAACACACGTCGAGAAAAGTGAGTGTGAGTGAGTGAGTGAGAGGAAGACAAAGGAGAATGGAAGTTTTCTTGCCCCGATATTCAAATCGATTTCAATGGAATTTAATTAGACGGAAATTCCCATCGTGCGTCAAAAATGACACGGTAAAAATACGTGTATGCGCTGCAATTGAACATGGCAAAACAGAACATCAGACAACAGAAAATCATTAAAGATCATTTTCTGTCTATTACGTTGCCGCCACACGCATTCAATTTTGTTGCGACTTTTTGCGCGCACATCTAATTCGCACGTGCAAAAGAAAAATAATTCCATGAACGAGACGCAAAAACATTGATCAGAAATTCTTTAGCATCTATTTAACGATGCGGTCGTTGTAAAATACCAAAAAAGAAATTTTTGTTTTGAAATCGATAAAAACAACAATTTTACTGGTGTATTGAGAGAGACAAACACCCTTCGTTAGTATGCATTATACGTCGTGTGTGCATATTACCATATATGCACATAATTATGGATATATCTCTTGCAAGTTGCATCGCGCGTGTATGCGTATGTGTGTAAATGGCGAAAAATTTAATGAGAAATCATAAAATAGCAGCATACACGCAAATCATTCAGTGTTTTAATTTTTCAAGTGCGTGAATTTGTCTCGTTTCTTCTTTCATGTGTTTTCATATGTCGTGGCCATATATCCATATGACTGTGCCAAAACAACCGAGATGACGACGGTTGTTAAAATTGCGTATGGTAAATTATTTTCATTTGCACGTCGATTTCGTTGCTGTTTTCGTTGCTTGTTATGGTATTTGAGTCATGGCTATTACAAAAATGAATCGTTTAGTATACCAGTGCCAGTCATTTTTGGTTGATTGAATAATGAAATCGCTTGAATGACTCTCTCTCTCTCTCTCTCTCTCTCTGTATCTTTCTTTGAACAAATCACAAAGAGCCATAAAATTTACACATCTCCCGTTGCACATATAGATTTATATTCAACGGCATTGGCTGCAACGGATCAATGCTTCAAACAATATTCAAATGCATTCGTATAAAAAAACCGTGAACCGATAATGATTTGTACGACAACAGCAGTACATATCGAATGAAATGCTCAAAAGGGAAGAAAGCGGTTTTTCTTTTGATAAAGTCAATAAAAAATTGTTATGCGACGTAAAGAGAAGAACGATTAATAAAAAAAATGCATACAAAAGAAAAGACAATTTATGCAAGGAGAAATATGTGTATTCAAAGAAGAAGGACAACGCTTAACACCCATAGAATCGAAATCGTAGAGAGTGAGAGAATAGAGGATAAAATGCATGCGAAAAAAAAACAAACAATTGTTTCTATTGTGCATTGCTATTGTTGCGAGTTTTCTTATCCCTATAACCACTTGCGCGATTCGTTCTGTATGAAATGCATACATGAGTGTTGATATGTGAATGTTCGCTTCGTCTTGTGTCCGTTATTGTGTTGTGTATGCGCATCGCAATGTTTGCAGCGATTTATATGGTAATAAGACGCATTCAAACAGCTTCGTTTCATCATATGCACAATATTTACGCCTAATATTTGCATATCGAATGAAATGACTATTTAAAAAACGTCAACAACAGCACATTTTCGACAGTCTTGGATGCACCGTTGAGCTTTTCAAGAATCCATCATAATTCCATCTTTCCAGATGGATTCCCATTCTTATTCAGATGCATAAACAGACAATTTTACTTTCGACAAAGTGAATGCAAGCGAAAGAGAAAAATGAATAAAAGATTTCTTTTCTTTCATTTCCTCGGTTAAGTCGCTTGATGATATAACATTGTTAAACGGCATTATTTGCGGTAAATTGAGTGGAATCGATGACAGATCACAAACACGATGCTAGATTGTGCATAAACACATATTTATATATGCAGTTTTTTTCAATGTGCGACTCAACAATTTGCATTTAACGGGGCAACCGAGTAGAATGATGATTGAAATCGATTCTTGTTGTCAACAACGCTAATCTTTGACAAAATGAATGAGAGAATGTGAAAAGGGCAAACATCGGCGGAAATTCTCACGATGAAGACAACGCTTTTCGCGTTTCATTAATTCATTCACACACATACACAAACAAAGAACGTATGCTTTTTCGGCACTGTCAAATACTACTTTTTTCCGTTACGACAGTAGAGAAAAAAAAGTGCTCACCTTTAAACTATTACAGGCGCAAAAGATAATTTCACTTAATCACGGCAACGAAACGTTTTAATAAAAGAAAAATAACAATTTATGTGTAAAAGTGTAGCCAAAGTGACACGAGAAATAAAAATGTTCGAAAAATCCGTAAATGTAATTCGAGTTAAAGTTCACAAAGGGTGACTGATAATATAATTCTTCGTCGAGTCTTTTTGTGTTAAAAGTCCATGATTTGTTAATTTAATGGAATTTCGTGCACAATTTAAAAAAAAGTTGTTTTCTCTATCATTTCGAACGAAGAAAAAAGAAGAAAAACATGTAGTTGAATGCACTATTTCAAACGGAATCCATTAAGTAACCGAAAAGAGTACGTGTAAAGAAAGTGTATCGGCATGGACTGTGTGACACACAAAGGTGAACCGAACGCAAGACCGAATGTGTAACCACAAGAAAGCCTGTGTATACAATCGCGAATGTAATCAAGGATGACGCAAAGAAAGAAGGGAAACAAGTCGCATACATAATGAATCATGCCGAGAAACTTGAATGAATTTATGCGGTCCCGGGTATATGTGTGTAAAAAAACTGTATACACCACAAACCGACCCAACGAACCGGCGACCAAATACAAAATGTGTGTTGATGGAAATCTCAAATCCATTTGGAATAAAAGACAAATAAAAAAGAAATGAAGAAAAGAATAGAAATAAAAAGCAATTCCGAAGGAACAATAGCAAACTGCATAATTTAAATTAAATGCGATAATTTATGTGGTGATAATCAAAATGAATATCACTACACATCACCGTTGCACAGACTATTTGGTTTTGGTATATAAATCTAACTTCTTCTAGGCATATGAATAATCTACATATGCAAATCTTGTTTTGCCCAACTCAAATTCAATTCTAATGTATCTCTTTCCCTTTCTGTCTCGATGAGTGTGTGAAACGCATTCAAACCCCGAAAACGATGGCCGAACGATTTTATTTTGCATTACATATTCAACACACTCGGTCATTTTAATTTGGAGCCAGTTCAGTTGGGTTGCGGTAATCTGCATTTTATTTATTTTATCATCATTCTACTCTCCTTTCTTTCGACTGTTACGTCTAGTCCATTTGATGTATGTTTGCATTTCGATCATTTTTGTGCAAAGGAATTAAACAGAATGAAAAGAGAAAAAAAAATATTTTTGATCAGCATAGAGATAAAGCGAAAAGTGCCGTAAAATAACTTGGACGAAACAATTTTTGGAATATTTTAAATGGCAATTCATTGAAATGGTGAATGGAGAGAGAAAAAACCGGATGTATTTGTTTTTTCCTCTGGTTTTTTTGTTCGCTTTTTCTTCTGCTTCTCCGAAATATTTAAGAAAGTCAAATTGTTTTCATAGTGCATACACACAATTTACACACTTAGTCATCGCCTCCGTAAACAAACCGAAAGTACAACGAAAACCATTGAATCTCACTTTTCTGTTAAATGGTTCACATCAAACAATTTTACGATTTTTTTTACTCTTCAACAAAGCATCGAAATAAGGGAAAAAGAAGCAAGTTTACACCAAAATGTTACCATTCCGTAACTAATATTTAGAAATGTTGAAACATTTATTTTTTGGAAACTGTAAAAACTTGTTGCAATAATCTTAAACACGTTGCTTAGAATGGGGTGCGATTAATGTATAGACACCAAGTAAAGTGATAAATATAGAGCAAGTCTTAATGGAAATACCAAACACAGAGAATACAGAAGGAGAGTGTGAATTAAGAAGGGAGTTCATCATTCGAAATTCAGTTGTTGTTTTTATTTTCAATTTCTTGAGATGATGGCAAGAATAAACTGCATCATCGCACACACACCACTCATGCTGTGCTCACACTGCTAAGTGGCAATATATCTGTTACATTCTCTGTATATCTTGAACAAAAAAAAGTTTTCTACCCTAATTGCGGTTAAACGTTTTACATTTGATCTGAATTCAAGATGCAAGCAGAAATGAAGTGTGTTGTGCCAATGAACTCTGCTCTCAATCCGTGCATCTTTCTTAAAATTAAGTGTAATGTCATCAATTAGCATTTGGTTCAATTACTGAACGGATTTCATTCGGAATTGCAAACACATTTCATTTTCTCGTTGACGTCAAGAAAAGATACACCGAATGAAATGATGTGCTGGGAATGATTCATGTATTGATTCTATTTTGAAATAATGCCGATAATGACAAAGCTGAAATGACATATGAAGAGACATTCAATTGGGGAATGAGAAAGAGAAAGAAATGGTTCACAAATTTATAGCTTCCTTTCGGTGTCTTTTCGAAAGTTGGTGAAACAAAGAGACCACACCAAATGAATTAGCCGCTCATGCATGCATATAAATTCATTTCAATACAAAGTGCATGAATGTTCATTCGTTATTCTAGTGAGTGTGTACCGATTGTTATCAGTAAAAGAGACAAACCATTTTCATAAGTAAACAACCGAAAAGAAATACAAAAAATCTACTCAATCTCTTTTCCTTCGGTCTTTGGTTTGGCACTTTCACAGACTTCGGTCTAAGCATATCCATGTTTTTCTTTATCTTCCAGTCAAAGTCGATCGACAATTATTTGTCTTTTTGGTTGGAACAAAAAACCATTTTTTTTTCTTCGAATAAGTTGGCTGTCAAATGGAATGTAGTTTTGTGTCATTTGTGCCCAATATATATCTATATAGATTTGTTTGTGTTGCATTGTTTGTTGAAGGCACATTTTTTCCATATTACAATAACACGTACATTCAATTTGATTTGAAAATATCGGAGACTTTTCAAAATATGTCGCTTTACGGTCAATTGATTCGGCTTGTCGAAATGTACAAATTCAAATGAGATTGAACCCTGCCACACATTGACAACATAGAAATCATTAGGCCGTTGAAACAAATCCAAGAATAAAAGAATAACAATGTATTCCAGACATTGAAAAGCGATAATTCAAATCATTTACGCTCTTCGAAAATGATTATTTTTGTGATATCGATCAAATAAAATCAAAATTGGTGATAATCAAAAGGGCGTTTTGGATGTTCGGGTTGTTTCAAATCGCATCGATCCTCATGATTATCGTTTTGATTGGATTAAATTATAGGAATGTCACAGAATTTGAACACGAAAAGGACACCGAAGAAGAAAAAAGAACGAAGGATACATACAATTGGGCACAGCTGTGTTTCAGCTGATGTCATTGTTCAATAGTCGGTCACAATGTTCTTTGAAATCAAAGTTCAGGTATAAAACTTGAGAGAGTTCCTTGAACGAGAAAGTGTTTATTCAAGAGAAAATTTCCATAGAAATGGTTATATTTAAAAATGGATTTTCTCATTGTATACCTCTTTTGAAAATAAAAAAAAAATCGAAACAATAACACCGAACTGTGAATATCCCGATGACATAATGGCACTGTATCCCACTTTCATTCCCATTTCGGAAGCGTTACCTACTCAGGTAGAATTGAAATCACAAGTGATTAAATGACTAAATCCTTGTGCATAATGTATTATAAATCGTGTCGATTCAAGAGGTTTTAAGTTGTTTATTTACCCTTAAGAGGTCAAGTGTTGAAGACGAATACAAAAAAATGATATTAATTGGTATCATTTTCTAGGGCAAAAAGGATTGATTGCAATCAATTCATTCCTTCAAGCAGGTTCACATATTATGTCTTGCTTTTAACAAACAAAAAAACGATTTATTAAAAAGTTGTTTTCGTGCATGTAAAATGAGTATTTTTTCCCCGATGGGTGTTTCAGGCAATACAATTTAGCGTCTGCTGCTGTTATTGATTACATGCACGCACAATAAATGCAATTGAAATGATATAAGGAAAAAAAAACTGTACGACGGCCAAACGAAACAAAACAAAAATGAAAAAAATGTGTATTCCGATAGCGAATTGTAATGATAATCTGTAGATTTTTTTCTTTCTTTCGGCGAACGCTAGTTAAACGCGAAAAAATCATTCGAAGTGAGACGATTAGATTTATTTTTATGGTTCAAAACACCATATACATTTTAATTATTATGGATATTTAATGCCGTGACTGGCACGTCTATTTCACTGTTCAATAGATATTTTTTTTTCTCTCTGTTTTACTACTTTCCATCGCTTCATCGCGCTTTGTCTCTCGATGTCTACACTCGTAGCTCATTCCACCCAACACGCACACACACATGGTTGTGCGTTCGCAAAAACGATTTGACTACGCGCTTTATTTATATCGATGATAGTATTTCATGTTGTTATGTCCACATGTGCCGCGTGCACCATAATCTATCTACATACTTTGATACTCGTTACACTGTTTTCAGAGCAAAATACGATGGCAAGAGCGAAAAAAAGTAACACACAACGATCTACTGGTGCAATTCTACTACAGCTACTTTATACGAAAGTTAAAAGTAGAGAAAAAAACATGTCTGAAGAAAAAGGCAACGTAATTTAGAAAAAAAGAAAAGCAAAAAAAATAAGGTGAATATATCCAAATGAATTGATCTCTCTGTAGCTAATGGTGTATGTTGATAGTGCATGCAATCCGCTATTAAAGATTTTTTTTCTTCGTCCACTAGAATTCACACACAATGCGACGAAGAAAAATGCCATGCAGATGAGGTTTTTTTTATGAATGCGAATACATACAGAATTTTTTTCATATACCTCTTACGAGCCACCAAAGTATATGATTCTCTGTGTCCACTTCCGCTTAGGTACTTCATTTTGTGTCTGTGTATATCGCTTGACGTCTTTTACATTAACACGTTTAGATTGCAATCGATTCGTTATTATTTTCGATTGATTTTTATAGTATTTTATTCACTTTGTTAAAATAGTTCGGCATGTGTAATTGACTGGATTTGAAGACGTTTAATCACACAAGTTTTTTTTTGTTTTCTGTTTTTTTGTGTTCTTTTTTTTGTCGTCGTTGTTCCAATTTATATGGTGTATGCATGCAATAAAAATCACCAAGTCCACAACACATTAAGATAAGCTGAAATAGCTTTATTATGCGGAAATATGCGTTCGCTTATCCAGCAGCAAACACGAAATACGCTAAAAATCTGTCTCTCGCACTATTATGCATTCGTTAAAGTGTTATCTGTCCTCAGTTTTTCTTTGTTGCAAAAAAAAACTCGTTTCATTTATCCGAACTTTTGTTCAATTCATTCAGTTTTTAATTCAGGTTAATTGCTTAATTAGCGTCTTTTTAAACCAAAATGAAGCACAGTGCGCGCAACAGGTTGCTTTTCATTGTTTTTATTGTGTATGCTGTTGCGATGGTTTTTATTCTTTATTTTGATTCCCGATTTGGTTTTTGTTTCGGGTGAATTAGAACATGTTCGATAAGACACAAACACATTTAAAAAACAGCGGAAAACCATAAAACGAATACCGCTATTAATTTATTCACTCTGCTTGAGATTGGGCTCTTTTATTCTTCTTTTTCACCAATTTTAATCGCGCTTTTATGAAACGTTGAAGCGGTTGAAAGCGGTCGATATTTTATTTGGAATGGCGTGTCAAGTCATAAAAATCACTGTGTTCTCATTCCAAGATGACGTTAACACTGATGGTTTTTCTTTCATTTTTATCATCAGTCAATTTTGTTTGCCCTTTTTTTTTTTTGCATTTACAGCAAGTGACAGTTACAAGTTTAGTTCTTTGTGGTGCAACAACATAATTTTCTTTCTCTTGTCCACACCAACGGTCTGTCTCACACACACAATTTTTAACTGTTATTCCACAAAAAATTGGCGCTATTGAAATGTAAACGATTGTTTGTTTATGACAAAAAAACATCGAATGAACACGACGGATTGAATGGTTTCGATTCTGTTCAATCGCAAATCCGCATACAAATTATCTAATTAGATCAAGATTTTCAATTCTCTGAACACGATTTGTAAGACTGTTGTTTGTTACACACTTGATGCACACCGTGCTTACACACGATCAACAATGAAACCCTTTAGAAGTATGTTTAACTATTTCGTCACTTTGCACACATCAAAGAATTTGCAAACATTTGATTTTTATGCAATTCACGCACTTTCTTTCAAACGCAATAATATTCAACTTCTTCTTTTTTTCATAATATGCCGTGAGCACGCAATTGGAATTCACAAAACACTTGTGAATAGCACGATTACTTTTTTTTCCCTTTGGTAAACTCGATGGTACCTTTGATTTGACGTACGATCGAGAAATCGTAGAATTCAAACGAGAACGAACCGGAATTTTTCAAAAACCCCAGCACTGTGTCGATGTGCACACGATAAATGCCTGTAGCTAACTAAATTTCAATACGTTTATTTTGACCGTGTTCAGTATTTTTTCTTTCATCTACTGTTCGCTGCTGTTTAAAACATTTACCGTGTGTGTATGTGTGCAGTGGTTTGGGTAGATCGACACACACAACAGTTCAAGACTATGAGACGAGTGAGAGTGAGTAAACGAGCGAGTAAATGTGTATGTGTGTGTGCGTGTGCACATTGAACGAAGAGAGTATAATGTTAAACATTCGCTTCATACGCTGTACAAAGATCACCCAATATAATATTAACATTGAATATTGTTCATATGCATTGGGTTCACTCACCATTCCGCACAGCCGAATGTGCACACAACTACAATGACAAAAGCACAGACTTGTATACAGACTGTTACATATACAATCAAATCAAGCCCATACCTTTCGTTATCGCCTAATCGAAATACTGTGTGCATCTTCTGCGAAATGTTTCTGTTTGCACAAATAGCACTGATTCGTCGTTTGATTTTTTTTTTCGTATAGAAATTGGTTATGTGTGTTACATTGGTATGCATTGTGTCAATTCGTACCATTTTAAGCTCGTAGAGAGATCAACACCAAAATAACAAAAAAAAAAAAACCAAACGAAAAAAAAAGAGAAATATTTCTGAGGTTTCGCATTGTTGAACAAATAACATTCTGTGCATCAAATGCAATTTTACTGCGAATAAGCAAACGAATACACACCGATTTTGCAATGGTGAAATGATGCATGCCCACACGGTATATGTGCACCAATGCGTGCGCGCAAACGCAATTGTGTGGCCTTTTTGTTACGCATATAGACACTTAAATCATCCGACGAGCATATGCTTGACCCTCGAATAAAACACATAAATCGCACATATTCTGCACATATTATTTTAATTCAATGTAAATGCGAAATAGCATTGAGCGTGTGAGTGTGTGTGTGTGAGAGATTTCTTAAATGAATTACTCGAAGATTTTCACAAACAATTAAACACTGCTTTTAATGTAATGAATATTGGAGAAGGATGAATTATGTTAATGAATACATCTTTTTTAAATTTATTTCTTTTGCAAAAAACAACTGTCTAACATTATCGATAAAGACATTTCCAAAATATTCGTTTGTATGTGTTCGTATTGTGGCGAAACTGTCTCCAAAATCGATTTTGTTAATTCAAACAATTTTCTGTGTACGAAGACTCTGTCCTTTCTAAGTTTCAAATTTTTGTCCGAGCCATGAGAAATTCCAATGAGTCGATTTCAATCGTTATATCAATTATTAATTGAATTGAGAAAAATAAAAAAAATCCTCTAGACAATAGAGTTCGTTTTCAGAATTCATAAATAATTGAACGACCAATTCATTAATTCAATCAATTCAAAGATGGAAAAATAAAATTGAATGTTTATTCAATGAAATGATATATACTCCAATTTGGCGTGGTTGTTATTAAATCTTTTTTTGTTCATTCATACGCTGCAATATATATTTGGGCTTCGATGAACATTAATGTGTGTCACACGTTTCTCGGGTTTCGACTATGGTTCGGTATTTGATTATTTCGAATAAACGCAAATAAATGTATAGCATATTCAATCGATTGGAGCATATATTTCGTCTGTTTCACTTGACCTCTAAACAATGTGTGCAATTAAATTATGTGCCACTCCGACTTCCTCGTGTCACATGATATTGGTGCGGCCTAAATTGTGGCTCTCTTTCTTGTCGTTTCGTTTTGTCTATTTACCGATTCAATGTTTGCATCGCTAAGCAAATTACGATGTGAATGCAAAAACAGCGACTTTTATGTTGGTGCAAATTTTCGTTGGTCGAATCGAAAAATGGCAACACACACAAACAAACAAACCAAGATTAAAGAAATTATATTTACCCACGCTCTCCAGGCCACCATCACATGCATTTATTGGTGTTTGATTACTGAAACACGGCGTGAATCCAATTTGATTTTAAACATCGAGTTCGATTCACACCGAGCGTGAAAAAGAAAGAGAAAGAGAGCAAGAAAAATAGAGAAAAAGCAACAGACATCTCAAACAATCAAGTCGTCGACTTTTTTTTAGCAATTTATTTGATTGACTTTCTAAGCCACAAATTACTGTTTACTGACTCGATTTTTCTTTCTCTCTACTAGCTCGCCAAATGATACGACTTTTGACTTTTTCGATGTTTTAGTGTTGATTTTATGTCTTTGTTTGAGATATCACAAACGCATTCGCGTTACAAAATGTTTGAAGGGTTAGATGAAAGGCCGATTCAAACAGTGAAAAAAGAAACGATTTCTTCCGCGTGTAAGACATGTTGTTGTTTGAAGAATTGAGCATGACGCTAAAAACGACCTACCCTAACTGAATCAAGATTGCACATCGCATTGCAAATTCTCCCATTCGGAATCGTGTTTACTCTCGTTTTTCTCTTTTGTGATTCATATTGTGTGCACGGTGTTCGGTCGTTTTGCGTTAACTGTGTCGAGAGTTCGTCTATTGTGTGAGATAAAGAAAGGGCGTTAAGAAACCGACAATCACCGTTTTTCTCTATTGAAAATACGTAAATCGATTTCTGTTTTTTGCGGTGTTATTCCTTTCTATTCAAGTCAGCAATGAAATTGTACTCTCTGCTGCAAAACAAACAAAAGAAACGAATAGAACTTAGGGATCTAAATACCAACGGATTTTTTTAAAAGAAAATTGTTAGTCACAATGCTAATGATCTTTTAAATATGTTTACGCATCAAACAATTTGACAGAAGAAGAAAAGAAAAGAGTTCAAAGGCATTTTTCTGCGACATTTCAACTCAATGAATCGATAAATGATTTCTTTTTTTCCTTTCGATCGAATGATTGATCGATGTTACCTGTGGTATATTTAAAATCTTTTGGCACTCTCTCTTTTTTTTCTCTCCCCGATGTTTGCATTTTTAACACATTGTTTACGCAAATGATTATGTTACACGTCGAAAATCGAAAATTTACAAAGTCATTAGGTGTTTGTAAATAAATATTTGCAAATTCATTGCCATTTAGAATGGGAAAAAAGGGGAATTATGTGTGGTGTTGCGCAAGAAAATGAAATTCCTTGCTATTGATTGATTGATTGACGGTTAATGCCAGTGTAAGTGATTTTTTTATTCGGCTCAGTTCATATTCAAACATGGGAACAATATACTATTTGCATTTTAAAAAGTCAAAATGAGGCAAAATCGAACAACACAGTTGACAACCATAAATAATCAAATCAGCTGGAAAAAAAAACCCAGTAGATCGATTCAATTGTCTAAATACCAAGAACTTACGACAGTTTCACATTCATTTACGTCAATTTCAAATGCTTTTGGATTTTATTCAAAACAAAATGAAAGTTCGGTGACCTTAGATGTTGTAAACAAATGCATGCTCGCAATTTGACAAGACACAGAGAGAATGCAACGATTAATGCTTCAATCGACTTCTTTCATGAATAGACAGAACACTCAAGTAGTCTGCATCAATTGCATGCCGAGTGAATGAACACTTTGTGTAAACAAATGCGCATTTTTTCTATGCACAACGATAAAGAAAAAAAAGGAGAGCGATTGAGAGAGGGCGAAAAATACAGTGAGAAAAAAAGCTGTCATTTTCATCTTATGTGAATGACGTGCAGACCAAAAGCCGCACTCGCGCTCATACACATATACCTTTTAATTATTGAGCATGTAGATGACAGCGAATCGGCCAATGCTAGAGGGTTTTTGTTTCGTGTATGCATCGAATTGCAACAATGTATAATAAATGAATGACGCGTTGGCATTTCGCATAACTTACAAAATGTAAAGAATGTACGTGTATGTAGTGTGTGTGTGGATCGATTGGATATGAACGCGCATAAACTTGCCAAATGAGCACTAAATTCCACCATTAAAACTCTTGTCAGACGGAATGGGATTTCTTTTTTTTTCGGACTGACGAAACGCAGCTAGAAATTGAATACTCACTGATTGAAAAGTACTCCATCAATTGATGAAATGCAATTTTTATGCAGTTTACCATGCGATACGACGAAATAATATACCAATAAAGTTCCAATTTTACTGTCGATCAATAAAAACATTGTTCGCATTGAATAGTAATGCTGCAATGGCAACAATGTAACGAATGAACGAGTTATGGGCACGCTACCGCCTGGTTTTTTTTTGTTGGTTTGATACAACGGAAACGCCGCACAAAGTCGATTTCATGCAACTTCAAATAAGCAACAACCGTGTGGAATATGATATTTGCAAATAACCCGTAGCATATGGTGAATTCAACCGAAAGTAACTATTCATTAAGCAAATGCGATGTTAAAAAAAGCAATAAAACTCCCCGAGTGAAAGAGAGTTTCTCTTTCTTATTCTTAATAGTTCACCATTGTCTTCGGATATCATTATTGTGAAGGAAAAAGAATGGAGTTTCGTAAAAATTACATTTTAATATGAAAAGGAAATTAATTTCACCCTTTAATGGTTAATAAGGCGACGAAATTCCGATATGGAATCGCACATGCTCAATATTTAATGGCAATAAACATTTTTGATATTTTCTTTCATTCGCTACCTTGATTCATAATGTGTGCAAGCATTATCCTGCAACGATTCATTAAACAAATCTTGGGGTTGATTTCGTTGCGCATATTCAACTTATTTTTCGAGCAATATTTGACGAATGATCTACATATTTTACGACGAAATAACCATCCAGCTGATGAATGTGTTCATCACTCACCGACATAATGATCTCTTTCTCAAACAACAAATTCAAGGCAATAAAAACACCCAATAAAAATAGTGTGCACCCATTAACCAAGTATTCTTTGACTGTTACACAAACACACACACACTAATTCCTTTCCTTTTGGTTCGTTTTCTTTTGTACGGGCACACAGGAGCAAACAAAGCGGAAGGAATCGGGAGCAAAACATGTAATTTAAATGAAATTTACGCGAAAACAAATTAACTAAATGAAAATGTTGTGTTGATGATGGTAACGTCTCAAGAGTAGCAACTTAAGTAATTACAGTGAAAGGTAGAGAATATCGTACAAATGTAAAGCGGATAACGAAAAATGTTGATCCAATTTTAATTACGAATCTTGAAAATTAAAGCAAATAATTACATAAATGAAATAGATTTTTTATAGAAGAAGATATTCTTGGTTGAATTCAAAATTGCACAACTAAAAAGAACTCTCTCGTTCCGAACGTGAATCGCGTTGACATCGTTTTGAAGTACATACAAATTAACTGTGTTATTTCACTTTTTCCCTGTCACAGCGTAAGTGAGTAAACGTAAAATGTGGTTTATGTACGATGCCCTTGGGCAACCAAAATTACAGCTCAGAATAAGGTAGACAAAATTACCCGTCACTACCACCGCCACCGCCTCATTTCATCTTGAGTTTTACAATTTGTTCATTTTCGCTTTGTTATTTGGCTCTCAATTTGCCCTCACGGTGTATATTTTTCTGTTCACAGTTTTAAAACTTGAGCACTGTGTTAAACACACAAGTAAATATTGCACACCAGAATAAGCCGTTTATTTTCATTCTTTAATTACATTTCACAGTTGATTTCGTTTTGTTTGAGTACAAGAAAACTTCTGTCTCTCCGTGAACGAAAAATGTTTGAGAGTTTTGTTGAAACGATCACATAATGACGACGTTTGTTTTGAAAGAAAACCCTTCGTGTGCTCCGAAACCGTATCGTAAAGATCATAATTAAGAAAGCATAAAGACCGCGACTGGCACTCATATTTAGGGCAATTCTTTTTTTCGTCTTTTTTGAACCGAGATCGATCAACAAAACAAGCTCATTCGTCAACCAACAACTATATTGTTCGGCACAAACGCGACATTCGACCAACTGCGCTATCGGCAATCAAACATCGGTTGTAAAAGTCGAATATGAAATATAGTATGAACGAATTGATGGGATTTCGAGCAGAAATGAAATTAATTGGCCAAGACAAATGTGCGCGTGTTAATCGTCAAAAGCATAATTTCGACCAAGCAAAAACACATTATTTTTTATTAGATTGCATTGCAATTTTCGATTATGAAATTCTCCTCTAATTCTGTATTTGAACACGTTGTATATACATTCGATTATTTAGTCGATGTTTACACATTTCATTCAAATTATCGCCCATCAGTTGACATAACATACATGGGAGTGCACGAGCTCATTTATAAAATATTGCGAAAAGTTTTAAAGCGCAAATATTTATCTATTTTTTATTTCATTACACACGAATTTTCAACGCAGTCAACCATTTATCATCATCATCATGAATGCGTCCAGTTCACTGAAGGAATTTCGATTACAAACGTAAGAAATTCTTAGAAAATTTGACTTTTTGTGCAATATTTACAAGCAAATGAATTCAACATTTTTGCAAAAAAAATCCTCACGTAATTTTTTTTTTTCACAACGACCAGATCGTCCTCGGATAAGAACATAAATTAGACTCATCATTCTTTTGCAGAATAATGGCTAGACGTAAATATTTTCTCATGGATCAAACAATATGCTAAACAACCGTTATTATACATCCAAAACTTGTTAATTTCAATTTTCTTTTTTTTCTATGTCAAATATTTTTTTTCTCGTTTCGCGACTTAAAGCAAGCGCTGTACGAGAGTAAGAAAGCAAGCGCTGTTTTTGATTGCTGTGAAAAGGAGTTTGTGTTGATGGAAAAGCAGAAATCAGCGTTTTGATGTATTTTTTCCCGAATTTATGTAAATTTTTCGAGTTTTTCAACTTTGCATCGTTTGACCAAAGATGACACCGATAACCTTGGACCATGTGTACCAAATCCGTTCGCATTAAGATGCAACAAACAAGATTAAAAACAACGTAGTGTCGCGTTTTAAGCCAAACCAAGAGCATCTTTATCTCGATGTAAAACAGGCATCGTTTTTTCAATGGGGTCAACTACAAGCAAAAAACGGAATGACATAACATCCATTAGCCGTTTCAATACCACAAAATCATAACGGTAGACCCGGTGTGTGTATGATTTACGCGTCTTTTAACACATCGCTTCCATGCTAATTTCCTTCATCGTTTTCCCCGTGTTTAGAAAAAAAAAACAAGTTTTACGACTCATAACCGTGCTTTTTCTTTACTACTTTTTGACCGCTTTATATTTTTTTTTCATCCCTCTTATTTTCAAACAACGAAGAATACTCTCGGCATATTTATTTGTCTTATGTCATAAGTGCACACGGTGCGAAAACAAAATGTGTTGTTTTCGTTGCCATAATCAGCGGGTATTTTTCTTAATGTATCTTCATTTTTTCATCTCAAGAGATACAGAGAGAGAGAGAGAGAGAGAGAGAGAGAGAGAGAGAGAGAGAGAGAGAGAAAGCCATTTATGATGTGCAGAAGCAGCAGCTACTGTTTATGTTTTTTTTTTTAATTAGATGAATATCACTTGAAACTAGCGGGCTATATTTCCACTGCGTCTCGTTAGATTAATTTTTGCTGTTTTATTTTCACCATCGAAACAACAATAAAAATGTAACGGGCAACGGGAGGGAACAAATCACGTCGTTTTACCGTGTTTTTATCCATTGCACCGTGAACCGAATAACAATAGCAATCAAATGGACATTAGGAGACAACGGCAATCATGAGATTTACTTGAAGACTCAAAAATAGATAATTTATGCACATTTATTATTTTACTTATGAAAAATGCAAACAATGGAAACGCAACAGCGAAAAATCGGCTCAAACAAAAGAGTGAAAGCGGCACCATAAATGCATATCATCTTAAAGGAAAATTGAAACGGTCGATCTCGCGGACTAAGTACTTCTTATTCTTTTTTTTACTATTGTTTGTTGATGACAGAGCAGGTAAGCATTGTCTCCCTCTCGGCGGTCGGTCGAGATTCATTTCGCGTTCGCGCATTTCATGCAGTGTCCTGAGAAATGTTCTTCTCCGTATACCGTTAAGAATACAGTTGATGAGAAATTTCGAAGACAAATGATCGCGATGACCGGGCGCGATTCGAAACTGCATTTTTTCGATTAATTTTCTCAAGCAATTAAAATCAACCCGATCAAATAAATAAACAAGGGTGCATAACGCGGACCATCGTATATTTGATTTTATCAAAACGCGACAAATAAAAACAAGTTATTATTTTGACTAGCATACTAGTGGTCCGAGTGGTCACATCAAAAAAACTGGACATTGTACACTTTTATTACCTTGACTGTGGTCTTCCTTTTTATAAAATTTATTTTCTTATTTGGAAATAATTTGTCATCTGGAAATTTACGATCGAATGGCCGCGCCTTAAACGAGTTTTTATTTTTACCTTTTGTTTTTTCTTCGGTCAAAACGGATATCCGATCGAAAAAATACCCTCGCGACAAATTTTGTGATTCAAATCAATTTAAGACTATGTCTGGCGATCACAAACCGTTATTTTCGTTACCACTCAAGCGCCCAATGAAATGGAAACTGTTACTTTCGATTCAGAGAAAAAAAAATGGTATAGATTCACATAAAATAAAAATTTGAAAGGCGTAACAAAACGTCTACATCTGGTTTTTTTCGGTTGTGCATTATCACAAAAAGAGATTTTGATGAGAAATAATTGTACAAGAAGAAAATGCCATATATGCGGTGAAAAACAAAATAAAAAAATACTTCAATCATGTAAAAATGAAAGCGAAGCGTTAAATTGAGCACTCAATTTACACATTCGCTGTGCTTTATTTGAAAAGTAAAATGGTGTGCATCAAATGGATGCATTCGAGTGAAATTCTACATTCAAATCGTTTCACTTGCACGACGATGAAAGAGAAATTTTCCCATTTTAATTGAAAAACAAAACAAAATATACAATAAAATTTACTATGAAGCAATTATAATGAATGTGTATGTTTCAAACAGTTATGCGTGCCGACTGTTGTATGGGGTTTTTTTCTCGCTGGGTGATTGCTCAAGAAAAATCGATCGAAAAGAATATTTCAGTAGTGAATTTTATAACAAGTTTCCTGTCGATCAGTTTTTAGCATATGCGTGTGTAGGTTGATTTAATTAGATACACTTTTTTCCTAAGCATTCCGCAAATGCAACCACTTTCATGACATCATTTAAAATGTGTTCATTTGCTTCAGTGAGTTTTCCATTTCGAAAATTCGTATTTGCACATAACTGATTCAGTGATACTTAACTGAAAATGAAAAGCTGAAAGTCATTGGATTCAATATTCGGTGTGTACAACACATTAGAAGACAGACAGAGAACAAGACTAGATAGAGAGAGAGAAAGACAGAGAGTTAATGAATAAGGTTTGCCGAAAAGTTTTGCTTACACAAGTTGATGGAGTTGTCTAAGGAGTAAGGCAGCATCAACGAATCGACAAAAGTCAAACGAAATGTTTACTCGAGATAGAGGACGAAGAGAGAAAACATACACGGATGCTGCTGTTGTTTAAAGAACCATCCATACAGCCGAGAGAATTCTATCTAATAGTTTTAATTAATGAAATGGTATTTCATTTTGCATATGTTGATGAAGTGCATGGCATTTCTTCGCACTACTGAACAGCTGATATAAAGTCAACGGACACATTAAACATGCAGATTACTTTGTTAAATTAATTTTCGACTGTATGTGCTCAATTATGCGACGTCGTATTTATGATTTAACGACGAGTGCAAATTTAATATAACTGAATTTACGCTGCAAATTGCCTTTCCTCCGACAATATTCCAAGCATGTTCAAAAGATGAATTGGATTACAACCGAATAGTCTGACACAGTACCGATGGCAAAAGTTTCGTTACAATTCTCCTTCACCTATTGAGTGGAGCTATTTAAATATTAACGAAATGTGAATGAAAATGGCTTTGCACCTCCGTTTTATCGAACCGGCAAAATGTATGCGGGTCTATATGATTCCATAGAGAGAACCGGATGCTGATAAGGAGCTCAGATATCATCTGAAAATGGTTTCGACTCTCAAAACCGAATTAAACCTATAATATTAAATGCAAATAAAGGCCGTGTAATTTTGAGTTACCATGGAGCCAAACCTCTCTATACATTGTTGAAATTCAATTGTTCACATTGTTACTGTCATCACATTGCCATCAACAAATGGCAATCAACGTTTGTTCGCACATAATATGCACAACCAAAATTAGAACACGGATCAATGGATAGAAATGCGAATAGGCAAACTGAGTAGCTGACGCGCACAGTAGGCGATCACGAAATTTTCGGTTATTGGTAGATCGATATGTAAGTCTCTAGTCATTTCGATCGAATAAAAAGTGGGCTGCTTGAAATGAACGTGCAAAACATGACATATAAACCATTGTTGGCACTCGGTAGGCCTCCAGCATTGCATCGTCGAACTTGAGTCGTGTTCAAAAGGATTAAAGAATTTAAATACGCAAATGCAAACTGATGCAATGCATTATTCGAACAAAATTTGTACCACATATTGGGAGCACACTGACATTTAACCACCGCTTTTTTTGTGAAACAAAAATCGCTTTATTTCCTGCACACTGATGATGAGGCACAATAACAACGTTCGATTCAAATTCAAACGTAAATAATGTTTAAACTTTATAAAAAGCATGCAAGAGTGGAATAAAAATCGATACAAAATAATTCTGGTGCGCTTGTCATATTGCCCTAAGGTGATATAATAATTATCTTCTTTGCTTTTGGTGAGCGTGAGCAAAGAGATATTGCTACATAATCGTGAGTTTATAGATGTTATTCGATTTTTTTGTGTGTCAGCACACTGAAATTGTATTGAAATTAAAGCGGCCCATGTAAGCCGAAATGGCTTTGGTTTGTAATCCGATACGGTGCTGGCAGACACGTTTTTGGGACGAAGAAGAAAACCAGTTCATACCATATTAAATGACATCATTTGCATTAGATCCAGTTTTAATTCCCTTTTTTCCACTCACATTCCAAATTTTATGCAAATGTCTTTTCAAATTGAATTTTTCATGTTTGTGTTTTCATCATTTTCTTTCAATTCTTTTTTTTTTGTCAAATCTATTGAAATTACTTTGCAATAACTTTTCCAATACAAGTTCGATGGTATTGACATTAATGTATGGGGAAATTGTTTTGTTCAATATTGAAACTTGACGCTGCAGGTTTTTCCGCAAAATCGATCAAAGAATTTGCATGGCATTTTTTCATGACGAAATTTAAATCTCATTGCTTGAAATTGAATAAAAAAAATCATTCATTGTTTGTTGTTTTCCATTTTTAATTTACCTTTTTAATCCTGGCGTCGGAATAAATTTGAGAATAAAATCACTTTGAATATTTGGTTGAACCAATGAAGGAATTCGTGCTAAATTTATTCTTAGAATTCCAATGTTTCTAGTTGTTGTGGTTGCAAAGTTTCATTTCGACACGCTTCGAGTGTATATGTGTGTGTGTGTGGCACGTGTCATTTTTCAAATATGGATATTGTGTTAAAAATAGTTTTCTAAAAAAGTTGCTCCATATCAAAACTTCCGGCAACGGTCACAAATCATGAATGATGAATATGAAATCATGTTACAATTGTAGCAACTCTTCATTTTTTTCGTTTGTTTGATTTGAATTACAGGAAATCCTTGATTGTTATTTTGGTGAAATGAAAATGTGTAGCGAATCGTTTGTTTGAAGATTTTTTTTTATATCATCGTTATTTTTGGTATGCATAAATATTCTAATTGCAACCCTCTTGTTCGAGAGTGATCAGCACATCGAATCCGCGCGCTCAACTTGATTAACATATTTTTTTTTTCGATTGATGTTCCAATTTTTATTGCACGCGCTATATTTTGGGCAAGCATCAATCGTGCAACGAGAAAAAAAGCTGTTATCCTTTGGCGGAACTCTTTTTTTCGAGGTCTCCGATTTATTCCGGTGTCGACATATTTTGTTACATTTTTTCCGTATCCACGTGCACAACAATTTCAACGCGCACATAGCATGTCGAACATTCTTTTCATGCCGCTATTTGATGGATTACCGAGTGCAATTGTTTGCGACATACACAATTCTCGACACATTCATCATACACATATCGAATCACTTATCATTCATGCTTGTCAAGTCATATTAAAACAATACTATTTGTCACACATTTTTCAGTATACTACTGCATCGCATTTTCAATTCAGTTGCATATCATGAGATTGTCGGATATTGTTCGAACAATGACATTTAATTGAAATTTTATGTTCCGAAACATTCAAAACACAACAAAAAGTGTACGTCTGTTTGAATTTGCTGTAACTTTACAGTTGAAATGAAAAAAAGCAGAGCACATTCAATAAAAATCAATATCAAACATTTAATGTCGAAACACTTACCGTTTCCATTCATTACGGCCATCAAAAAAATCATTTTTTAAAATGTAAAAAAAAACACAACAAAAAGACAATGCGAAGTTACTACAACAGTAAACAATGTATGCAAAACTTGTCTCTTTCCACTCACACCCGTTTGTGCACCCCTTTCAAGAGCCACGGATCAAAGGTAAAAAACAAATCGTAAAATGTTTCATCCGGAACATTTTTGATGGCATTCGACATGATGTTTGTATGCATACAGACAAGTATAAAATATTGAATTAGCATAATTTGAATAGAACTCTTAATTATGATTTTACCATTCCCGGCCGCTCTCAAAATCAGAGCGTTTCAACTGCAATGCATTCAATGTAATAAATTCAGAAATGCAGTGAATCTATAAAAGAGCGCAAATGTAACTCGATATATAACAAATGGTATTAGAAAACGAATAGATAAACGAATATACCACACAATTTGATAAAATATGTTTTGGAAATGTACAAATTGAACAATATTCCGGTGTGCAAACACTCGCATGGCAATGACGGCTGTATTTTTTTTTTCAAGTAAAATGTGCTGATTTCGACCCTGTACAAATCCATATAAAATATGCCGCATTTCCGCCGAGTTAGAAAAACGCGGTAGTTTCTCGGTTTGTTTGCGCTCAAACATGCTACTATAGAAATGCATGCATGCAAGTAAAATAAATAACCACAAAAATGTTACCCAAGTTTACCCTTTTTATGCTCGAACATGTCTTTGACTTACCTGTAAAGCGAAAGAAAAGCAAATATTAGCAAAACCATAAATTTACATTCAATCAATTTGTGAGATTTTTTTTTGAAGCGTTCGTCTTGAATAAATCAGTATGTAAATGTGGATGGATGACGATAGTTCCGATAAAATTACGGATGTGTAATAATGATGACAGCAACAGCAGTTGCTTCATACTGACGATCAAACAAACAAAAAAATACGCAATGCTATTCGTTCGTGTGCCAGAATGATGGATGAATATTTGAAAAATTTATGAGATTATAATTTTTCAAATGTCGAGAATGTTGTCATCGACAAAGATTTGCATCGAACTCGAAAAATTAACAAATTCGATAAATGCTAATTAGTAACCGAACTGATTTATCAAATGAACTTTCTATGCAAACTGATTCTTTGTAGAATCGATGCCGAATTTATTGGGCGTTTTGCATAAAAACCAAATTAATCAGTCAATTGTAGTCGTGTGTGTGCAAATGCTCATTCATCAAGCTTGATGAATCGTTGAAAGTGCCAATTTTACTATGTAGTGTGTACGGTTCGGTTTCCTAGCACATTTCGCAATAAATCAATTAAATTGTCAATGGTGTCATGTAAAATCGTAAATGTAAAAATACGACCTCTTTCATTTATAATTTTCTAATCAAAAACATTTCAATGAATATTCAATTTCATAGATTATATGTTTGCTTCTTTGTTTCGCTTCTAACTGGTCATAGAAACGAAAAGAACACGAGAAGGGTTCAATGAACAAAGTAGAACAACCGAAATAGTGTCGACTTTATGGCGTGAATTTTGTTCAATGTTATATTCGATGGAGGGCACGTGTGACACATGCCAAAATGGTATGCAAACATTTCTTCACAGCTCGCGGGCAAAAATCAAAATTTCATTGATCGCAAATATTGATTTGAATTGAGTAAAAACGTGATGCCCAATTTTGATAAAATGAAAATGTATTGAACTCGTTGAATATGTTCCGGTAACTGTTGTAACGGTGAAAATTATTAAGTTTTTTTATAACAACATGGGATGATTTTGTCAAAATATTGACATCAATTGATTTGAATTCGACTGGATTCAGAGGCGTGACAGAAAAATGGCCTCTAGCCAATTTTAACTGCATCCCATTATTTACACTCATCGATTTTGATGAATATATATGTTTCAAGAAAATGGTGCGTCATTTTCAATGATTTCCAGGCGACAGCACGCAATCAAAACCCATCATCAACATACAAACAATGTAGAAAAGTTTCGATTCTACGAGAACTGATGCTTCAAAACTTTGTTCAATTAAGCGCAAAAGAAAATGGGAAAATTGTGCCATGATGCTATTGTGTTCAGACAAGTCGAATAAAGCACACATTTGATCAAAACACTTTTTCGAATTTGTCGAAAGATACGACCTTGAACGTGCATTCGATGTAAACAACAATTATCTCAATCAAAAAGAATCAGAGATGAATGAAACAAAGACCGAGGATGCAAACATCCAAACGTATAATTTTATGATTATGACGACAAATTCGAATGGAAAGTGATGCCCCATTTATTCGCTCAATATCTCCATTTCAGCATGAACATATCATAAGATTTTCTCGTTGAAAATCAAAGACAGAATCTGTTTTCGGTTAAGTAAACATCAAGAGACGGAATAATGTCAAGGGTTTCTTTCCCATTTTTTCTCTCATGCACAATTATCAACATCGGTTGAGCTTCTTTTGTCTACACACAATTGAATAATAATTTTGATTTTGTCCTCGAATGCAAAAAGTTTTCCACAACGGCAATGCGGCGTCTCTCGCTTGAACAACTCTCTTTCTCCATTGTTTCACTCGAAACTTTCTTTCCTTCCACTAATGATGAAAAAAGGTGGAGTGCGTGGCATGTGTGTGTGTGTGTGCGCGCGCTCACTCAAGCAAATTGTAACAAGCGTCAAAATGACGCAATGTACCAAATAAAATGTATGCATTTGTTTGGCGCTACAAATGAAACAACTGTAGTGGGTCTTCGAGTTGAAATGTAAGCAAATCTCAACATAATCGCAGCTGAAATCATCTCATTAACAATTGACTGGAATAATTTGTTTTGCAACACACCAAATCGAGATAGTGAATGTGTGTGTATATGCGCGTGGCGTGCGATCAAATTCGATAAAAGAAATTTGGTAATGTCTGATAAGTTTTTTTTATTGGTTCGGTTAATAAAGAAGGGACAGAATATGTTCTTTTTCTCTTATCACTTTACCCCAAACTAAGAAAGTTCGAGAGTAATAAAAAAAGTTGATTGTACATTCAAAAATTATTTTCAGAATTTGGTCAATTGCAGTATCTTTTTTGAATGGAACCGTCTAGCTGGTTTCGGTCTGTGACGGCACCATGGGAAAAAATACCCTCAATAGATTACATTGTAGCAAAAAAAAACAACTTAAAAATGGTTATTATTTCGACAATTTATGAATTGTACTTTGAAAACTTGAATTGACCTTCTCGAAATTGAACGAGATATCTTTTTGACCTGCATTGAATCGTTCGCGATAACATCATTTTCAATTATCAGCAGGTGACACAATTACGATTCCATTCAAGCCATTCACATTATCAATTACACTTCAATATTTTTCATGGTTTTTCTTTGAATCCATTCAAATAATAATTTCATTTCAGGTCAGGATATGATTAAAGTTTCTCTAGAAATCATCATTAAAACTACTGCCATCTTTTAAAATGTCAACTATGTTTTTCGCTCATTACACATTTTCAAATTGGATTAACAAACCGAGTTCTCAGAATAAAATATATCAAATGCCAATTCGCTTGATTTCCCCCCTCTTTCAACAGCATCATTGTACTTGAAAACTGATTCAGTTTCGCTGAAATTGATATGAAATGTTCATTGAATTTGGTTTCTCTGAAATTGTAATCAGGATTCTGTATCTTATGTCAAAACATGTCGTCAAATTCAAGAAAATTCTTTATGCAATCCATCAATTATTTGACTGAATATTTGTATTCATGTATGCTAACAATCGCAAACTTGCAGCCATGATGTGTATGTACCTACCAAAATAATTGCGCTATGTAGCGTGCGTATTGCAACGCAACATTTTCAACCAAGCCAATTCTAAAGAATAGTTTTGCTTGATTTCTATGACAAGCACTTCTTATGCAACATGAGTAACTTACAACCCAATCATTTGCCACAATACGCCTATGCTCGTCGTTCAATTTTGATTGCTCAAACAGTGAAATTATACACGTTTGTGACATATTTGAGATGCGTAAGACGTAACCAATTCTTTAGAGTAAAACTTGAACATGCAAAACAATATATCGCCAAAGCGATACTTATCTGCACCTCTATATAAGAAACTTCGAAATCATATTCAAATGCACGCAGAGAAGAATGAAATGAAATAAAATTGAAACTGTCGACAGCATTATCAAGCGATCGGGGCTGATGTGCGTGTAGTGAGGGAACCGAAGTGAATAAAAAAATATAACGAAAGAAAAGAATTCAGAACGGAAAAGGGATGTGGCTATTCTCGTAAAATTCAATTCATTTTTTTTTTGCGATAATATGTTTCTCAAGCCTATGCCGATGCAATTTACGCTCACATATAAAAAACAGAAAAGAAAAAAAAATTGGCTTGAAACATTTATCGAGTTTTCGATTTGTTTCTATTTCAAGATACTTTTGCTGTTCTGAACATGCATTATCATTGTTTTTGTATTGTGAATTGGCTTAGTTTTAAGATAAGGCTGTGAACTCGTCTGGACGATACAGTAGATATTATTAGCAAATGAAACAGAAAATTGCACAAAAAGCCACACAGACAATGCGACTATAGAAAAAAAATGAAAACAAACAAATGAGTCTCTTAACCTCGATTATCACGCGTTTGCCGTCAATTAAAGTGACTACTCGTTTTTGTTGATGTATACAACGGATAAAAACCGCCGCCGTCGTCGTCACCACAACTCTCATTCATGAAATAGTGTATACGATTCACATTTACGCAAAAAAGTGATTCCGTTCAATTCCATAGAAGAGTGAAAAGTGTGTACGAACATTATCGAGAAACATATTACTATCTCAATAGAGTCATTGTTTAAAAACAGGTAAAAATGAATAGAAAAGAGCCAGCCAACGACCCCATTGTGAAATGCACTCAAAAAGGATGCCATGAAAGATCGACTCGGGGACAACGGGAGAAAAGTCAAGAGAGGAGAAGGAGAAAGATAAAGAAGAGAAAGAGGACAGTTACAAATGGACGATCAACGCGCGACAACTCCCTGCGCACAATGAATGCAATCAAAGGACATGTCACACAATAGCATTATTACCGAATACCATTTATGCTTTGTGATTTTGTGTATATGCCCAGCAGATGATGATGAGCTTCACTTCATTTTTACTATGGTTGACTTTTTTTTCACCAATGATAGACAATTTTAGTCATATTTGAACGGCTAAACAACAGGATGATTTCATACTTACATCATACCGCAGTATTTAATTTCACTCAGTGCGCATTGCACCAGAGAGAAAGCGACAGTGCCATTATTGGCCGGCTGTGTATGAATTCAGTTGACATGGAATGGCAATCATCGGCTTTTATTCAAATTATACAACCCCGCTGTGATCGGCGGTGATATACTTTCGATGAATGCGTGTACACTCTATTTTTACGGATTTTTTTCTTCTTCTTTATTCCATCTAGTGTTTGAATTAATTTTTTTTCCTATTGGTTTTTGATTCCAGTTGTCATAAACAATAACGAACAAAAGGGATTGGTTTTTTTTTTCGCTCTTTATTCGTTTGTTACTCATTTTGCTCATTTTCGGTAACGATCGAAAATTTGAATACAATAACGCGCTAAATTGTTCGATGCGTAAATGTGAGTATTCAGTATTTGACCGTTTTTGAACAATAAACTTTTAAATATGCTCGTAAATGGTTTGACGAGATTTTTGCATTAATCATAACTCATTTGCCACTTTGGCACGCTCTCCGTTGCGTTTGCTAACGAGATTCGATTTATATCATACATGATTTTCATATGAAAAATGATACATTACACTCAATTATGCAATGACGCCGACTGAAAATTACACACTCAATCACATGATTTCATAAAATGGCCCAGTTTTTTTTAATGTTTGTGTGATATTTGCTCGTCACACATCACCGAATTCGCTGAAAACGGTTTTTGTTTTTTTATTATGAATTTTCGTGGCCGAATGGGATTTTTTTCATTACTTTTCCTATTTGGAACATCTGCTGAACATTTTTTTATAGAATTTCAATCCTCACGCAGTTTATTATTTTATTCGACACCTGTGAATGCGTTTACGATTTTTTTGTTTGATGATATACCTTTTGAGCAACAAAGTGTGAAGAAAACCAATTTTTTTCTCTCTCTATTAGTGAATGCAACGACGTCATCGTTTTATACGAAATACGCATTATGAATGAAAAGCACTCAATGGTGTGCATGCACACACCGTAGAGACCAGCACATATAAAAAAGCATAATTAAGTTTCAATTAAACAGAGAGTACTTGAGTCACCGTTCTCTTTCGCTCATTCCTTTTTTCCATGCTGAGTTTTCGAGGTCAAAAAACGGAACTATAATAACATTAAATTAAATTTAATTGTAGATTGTAGTTTGAAATCTTTAGTACATTGTCTCTCTGAGAGACTCTCTCTCTCTCTTTCTCTCTTCCTCAGCAAAGACCGAATCACTGTTGCAGTATATACGCGTTTAATCTCGTTTTAAAATTGCGTTATCTTAATCAACATGAATGGTGCGTCAATTGACCTATAGAATTTGCTGTAGAAAATTAGTAAGTGTTTGCGAAAGAGCGGGAGAAAAAAAAATGTAAGATAGAAAGAGTTGATGTCTTTGAGTTGATGTCTTCGATCTTGAGTAGTTGAGAGTGTCATTTCAGTTACAATTATAAATGGGCATTTGAGCACAACGAAAGCAATTACACTTCAAGCAATATGTTCAAATGCATGCTTAACATTGCAACCCAATGCCGACTTAATATTGTGTGAAATGCAACCTTCAATATCAAAATGATAAGAGACATAAACTAAGCCACAAAAGACGGAATGATTTATTCTGCAAAAAGATGAAATAGAGATAGACGAATAGACAGAGAGAAAGAATAGCTCGATATATATTGAGAAAATCACTTATGCATTCATTCTTAACAGACAACGACGAAGATCGAGTGTAAATCTGAGTTTGTATCGAGTAGTATATGCATATCGTTACAATGTTTGCATTAAGCAATGAACGATAAGCCGTAAATATTTTATAAGTGTTCGGACTGTTTGAGGATTAAATTATACATGACAGAAAATGCAGTGTCTTTTCGTTTCATTTTTCGTACGTTTGTGTGCATGGAAGAAGATTACATTGGAAATTTGCGTACTCATTGAATGCTTGATACCGAGACAAGCTGCACTAAGTGATAAGGAATTTAGTTGAAATCGACCGCAATCCATTGCATCTTCTCCTTTTTCTTCCTTTTTATTCTTGCATCCTTTTCTTCCCTTTATTCTTGCTGTTGTTCTCCCACTTAGTACGTCCTGACGTCACAAATGTGCTGCAAAATTTAAATTCCCCGTAGCAGCAGCAACATCTCATTTTGTTCACAAGTAGTCTAAAAAAAGTCATGAACAATACATGCAAAATATGCAGAATGTCATCGATGGTAGTGAAAAAGCGGAAGAAATGCATTTTCAATGAGTCAACGAAAGAAATAAAATTGCAAATGTTCCATAAAATGTAAAGTGCATTAAAATAGTTTTTTTTTTGGGTGAAAAGTTTTTAAATACATGGATGATACAATGTACACTATGCTCTCGGTGCATATCTATTACGTCAATGGCAAAACAACAACCACGAATATTAAATCCAAACGTTAAATACAGAGATACGACTTTTTGAGTTAATGAAAACATTGTTCGGTCTTCTTTAGCCCGTTACTTATAAGATGAGATGCTTAATGCCAAAGCTAATGATATTCCGCACTATGGGATATATCACTCGACGCTCATTTCGTATGCACACAATACAACAGAGAATATTACATAATTTACTTTCCAACTCTATAGATATAGAATTTATATTTCTGTTTTACATTCCGGCTTTCGAATTGTTTTCATTTCTTCTTCTTTTTTTTACTTTTTTTTTTAAGTTTTAATTACAATCTATTCCCGTCCATATGATTTACAACAATTTTGAATGTACTACACATTCACAATAACAGAAGCAAAAGCGCACACACAGACACGACTGCTCACAAAATGTGACTACAATTCACGTGTGCAACGCATATGCACAACGATTGGGTGAAGACAACCAGACAACCCATCGTGCAAATTCATTTTCATAATGTCTAATTTGCAAAACTAGTTTATATGGCAATGCCAATTCTACTGCTTTCATTCATCCGCAAAAATGTACATTCTCTCTACCATTTTTTCCGTTCTTTTTCTCTCTCTCTCCCTCTCTCTCTCATTCTATCAATCGATGCGCTTTCCTAGGTAATAATAATCTATCGTTAAAGTAACAGAGAGAAAGAGGGAAATGCAGAGAGAAATAGCATGTGCGCGAATGCAAAATGCCACGGTTTCCATTCGATAAAGTGGATTTTAATCGTAATTAATGAAAGACATGTACTATGCAACATGCAAACAGAAATGCTCAACATAACGACAAGCATCATGATGGCAAAAGTTGATGTTGCTGGCAAAGCCGTTGATGTGAAAACAAGACTTTAAATCGATTAATATCGATTGGTTCGCTTATAAATTTATGTACTTTTTAATCGTGGCAAAAAGGAAAACAAACATCTACATAAACACGCTCACGTGCAATTTCGTTAACGGAAGCAAGAAATCCAGCAAATTTATGTGATTTGATTATTGGTCTGTGTATTTTTCCCGTTTGGATTTATGCAGAGATAGTCGTATTTTTTTCCTTCTTCATACGGTATGCATATAACTTGTTTCTGTTCATTTTTTTCTTATTTTTTTTTTCTTTGCCAAATACGAAAAATTCCAAAGTGCAAAAGAACAAAAGCAGAACAAGTTGTTTGTATTCGCGCATGTAAACTGAGTCATGTTCATCATTGTTACGCCACTTATGGTAACTTTCTTCTTTTACGCGAATGCCCTTTCCTGCTATTTCTCTGGATATCGTCACTGCTTAATTTAGGTCAAATTCCCTCTTTTCGACGAATTTAATAGATGTCACACACACACACACATTTCAATGGCTTCACAAACCGATTTAATTTAGAGTTCGCTGATGTTTTGTTGTTGTCGTTATGTGTAAATGCGACGACGACAATGACAACAACAATATTAAATTGGCTTCATTCATATAATAACAAAAAGCGCATATCGTTTTGAAAATTGGGTTATCGCAATGTTTGTAATCATTATTTCCAATTGAAGCCCTTCTCGTTGTTGTTTATAAATTGTAGTGAGAATATAAATAAAAAAAATGGAGATTATTGTTTTTCATTTCCAGGCATTTAGCATCACATGGGTATGGTTGTGCTTGCGCTCATGCCGAAGACAATGCCAATATGAAACGCGCCAAATCATGAGAATTTCGGTCGTCATCATTCAAATTGAAAAGAACGTTTATTATAATGCCATAAAAAAAATACGCTCATATGTGCGAGAAAAGACACAGTGGAAACAAATGGCGGAACCGACTCAAGAGAAAAAAAAGCCTCTATACACATTTGAACAATGCGTGAATTCATTCGAAAGAGCAGCATCCATAAATTTATAACTTGGGTGCCCATATTACTCTTTCAATTGTACATTTAACCTATGCGCTGGAAGTAAAACCAACGTGAGGCCAACAAAACAAGTCAAATCTTACAGAGCGAATGCTACAAACAATTGCGATTTATTGTTTGGCATACTAGAAGCAGAAAACATTACAATATTATGCGGAACGGAACGTGCCATACATCTTTTCTCAATCATCCTCTCTCTTTCTATCTGGTTGCTTTGCAAATAAATAGTTTCGCCTTTCAGCACACTTACGAATAAAAACAATTTTTCTCATTGTATTCAATTTTGCGCATTATTTATTTGTAGGCAAAAGCCGCGCGCACGATGTGAAAATAGCAAATAAAAAAACTTTGGCTTTTGTTTTGTTTTTGCCATGTCCACGTTGTGCGTTCAAAATTCGGTTCAAGCCCGTGAATGTTAGCAGTGACGTGTTCTAAAGTGTAGAAAAAAAATTGTTTGTTAAACATAATGAGATTCATTGAAATCCATTCTTCGAATTCTTCATGTAATTTTCGAATGATTGATCAGTTTTATTCGAGAATTAACTCGAAATTTCATTGAATGAATGTGCCGGATAAAATATGCTGACAATAAAATAAATCTTCAGACGAACAGAGCCGACATAGAAATTTAATTATAACGTTTGTTCATTACATTCTTGAAAAGACACACGAGACTAGTTGAAAAGACGAATTTTGTGTGTGAAACCTTTGTCTAGGTACAAAATGCTCGTTTTTGACCAATTTGTGAAATACAAATGTCCGACGTAAAAATGGAGTTTAGTGCAGATCAGTGAGGGAAAAAAATGCGGCCTCTAAAAATGGTGTTTGGTATGTTTTTGATTGCTGAGAATGGAGATTGTGTTGTGGAAAAACATGAGAATAAAAATGGTCAATTCATTGCCAAAACATAGTACACGCACACACAAAACTTAGTACACACACTCCAAAGTGGCACAAAAATGACAAAATGGCTTTCATACCGTTTGGCATATGTTGTTTGCAGACACAATAATGTATGGGCAAAATGATTTGTACGCTGTTATTTGCACGTCATTTGAAAATAAATGAAGATAAAGAAAGTGGAAAGCAAATGCAAACTAAAAATCATATAAATCTTATTCAATTCGTATTAAGAATAATTTGTTATGTTTCAGAAAATGCGATATTACAATATTACATTCTTTTCGAGTGATTTTTTCCCCGCTTCTTCAACTATGTATTTACGCAAAATCACAAAATTCCTTATCCAGATATTGGCGTTTTTTGCCAAAACCCAATTTAAATTGCTCTCAATTCAAGCGTATTTATGGTATTCAGAAGCACACACAAAACGTAAATCATGTCCACACAAATTTGGACAAAACTACATTTTATGCAATGTGCCGATCCCGAATCGTTAATGTTTTGCCAATTTTAACTTTGTAAACATGCATTTTAACACTCGAAATTCCAGTCATTTTAGCCTTTTTGCGAGTAAACATATATATATACAAGCAAGTAAGCGCATACATTGCTTTTTGCTTGCTGAATTGAAGATGCAAGACGTAAGCAAGAATTTCGCTTAAATTAACATGTCTGAGTGTAAAATGTAATTATTCCAAACGAACGTTCAAATGATGCACAGTTTTTAGTTGATTTTCATTGGCATCAGTAGCAATACAGTCACTGCATTTCAGCGCTTTAAATGATGCAAATGTATGTCTAATGTGATCATATACAAACGAAGTAGATAATTTTTTAATGGCATGCTTTTTTTGTAATGAATATTGCACAGAAATGGTTTTATCCTCAACGAAACTCCATTTGAAAAACATATAAACCGTAATATAAAATTCAACAAAATAAAGAAAACACACATTTATTGGCTTCAGATCATTACAAATTCGGTTTGAGTAAATCGCCAATGAATGGCAGAAATTAAACTACATCACGAACGAGAAAAGATAAAAAAAGAACATGAATATAGTATCTAAAACTTTGATCATGCGAAAGAGTTTTTGTCGATAGCATCTTGAATTATTTTATTATTATTGCAGTGAAATGGATAAACGCGTCCAGTGAATGTCCGAAATTCGATGAGTTAGCACCGCTCATACATATGTAAAGACCAGGCTTCACATCGTCAGCCACTTTAAATTCGTTCTCAATTCAATTTGATTGCCCAATTGATCAATTTGTATCTATTCGCTTCCTCATATAAGCCGACCGACGCAAAGACAAGTGGACAAATGGCCGGTCTGGTTTGATTGCTTTTGTTCGATACCCAGTTGAAAGAACATTACTTTAATTTTATGGCCACAAATTGATTTTAATTTATGGCTCTTGTGTGCATTAAAAAAAAGCGTATCGATAAAAATCGCTGGCCTTCTAAAACGAAATTTTAATATGATTACACGAATAAAACAACGGCTATTAATTTAATTATAATCTTTAACAATTCATCATATATGCTGGATTGAATTTCGAAAGAATAATCAATTAGTGGATTTTAACTCTTCATAAATGTCTCTCGATTACTTGAAATGTTCAATGCGGAAACGCAAATCAACTTTCATTTATCGATTGAATGCAATTTAAATGAATTTGATCATTTGAATACTAAGTAGCCATTTATTTTATCATAATTGACTATTCGTAGCACATGCTCAACAATTCTATTATATTCCTCTCTGGACACTTCCACACTGATGATAAATGTATTTATCATTTTGCGCAAGAATTTTCCCAGTATGACAGAAAATGCGCTTTCAATGTTACATCATATTTTTCTTATATTCGCATACACTCCAGCTACTATGGAGAATATTTATGGTTACGCAGTTAGCAGTTCGCAAAACTATCAACAAGTTGGGTTTGAGTGAAGGCACGCTTCAACCGAATTCTGTGGAACAACAGCTAATAAAATGAAAAATGACATTGAAAATGATGGAGTGGCGAACGCCACTCACTTTCAATTACTTTCACATCAATTGAATCAACTTGATCATTCTCGGCTTCTATTGAATAACCTCAGCTAATAAATTTCATCAATTTTGCTATGTATAATATAGTCGCCATTTGCCAAACATATTTATTCTCCGTATAAATTCGGAAACAATAAACCAAACCGAATGAATGAGAGAAAGAGAATAAACAGAAATTATAAGTAACGGCCCGCATAGAGTTGTTAAATTGAACGAATAAAATTGGTAACAAAACTAACTCGGGTTTAATCAAAAATTGATTGATTTCATTCTTTTCACCTTGGTTCGTGCGCGAAAATGAATTTTCTGCAGAAAACGAGAGATATATCTTCTTCAAATAATCTCACGGGTGTTGATTCGAGCACGTTCAATGCGTGTGTGTGCGTACTTCTGGCGAATACAATAAATTTATTATTCCATGAAGACGATGCCATTGTTTGATTAAAAAAAAAATGGAGAAAAAACTCTCCAAACGAACGAATCAACTTAAACCAGTTCGGTGGATCTTTTATTTACTAATAAATTTGAAATGTACATAAATAGATTGACTAAGAGTCGAAAATGTTGAAAAATGACCAAGATCAAAGGTGTATTTTTATTCAATCGGTGTCGTTTTGGAAACATCTTCAATACATTTTTGCACTTTGGCCGCAAGTTCACATCGATCACTGTCTCGTATCGCGCCACATTGCGTTTTTATTTTGGTCGTCACATCGTCATTCGTCGCATATTGCAATGAATCGGCATTCAAAGCATCATTCACAATCTGCCAAATGAATGTGAGTAATTAATGAAATTACGTTTTAAATTGAATTTCAAGTGTGATAAAAGTTAGAATATACCAGTTTTTGTTCTGTCAGAATGCAGTGCAAATAGCATTTATCATTTTTGGATAATTTAATAAAATCGGTGTGTGACACATTTCGAGTTGCCTCTTTCGGGAATTGTTGACGACATATTCGAATCGCATTTCCCAGCTCTTCATTCGCCTTTTTTGGAAAATTGAATTTTAGTTTAAACTTTCAGTTTTGAAAATGTTCCATATCTCACCGAGTTCGATGCACACATCACAGCACTTATCAAAACAAACAAATATACCAAATTCATCATTGAAATCAACATACTTGGCCGTACACAAACTTCAAAATATTAACGTATACTGATTCCAAATTTGTTGATCGTCTTTGTTTATATTCCAAACAATTCTCGACCGAGACCAGTTCGATGACGCTGATATAAAATACCAAAACAACAACAGATTAAATCATTATAATGTGATACATTTGTCAGTTGAACAAAAAAGAACAAAACGAACACTTTTTGTTTTCATTTTTAAAATATTCGGTGCGGAAAGATTTTTGTTTTAAAAGTGTTAAACCACAAACACATAATCGACTTGCAAATTATGCGAAATGAGATGACGCAATAAATATACATTGATAATAATCGATTGGTTTTGTGTAGTAGCCAAATCACACATTGACCGCAAGATGTATGAAGTATCACAGTTGAATGGACGAATTGATGTAGCGTATCGTTGACGCTGTGAGATGTTATTTTCGATCAAAGATTAAGATAGTAAAATAATCAAAATGTGAACGGAACGTAATGAAATTCGATCTTCTGACCAAAAATTGTAATCTCTGGTATAAATCTCGATTTCGTTTGATTAATGGAAAGTATACGCGTTTATTCAAACAGTTGGACACCTTCCTTTCTCACCGCAGTACAGTTCCGCTGCTTTGGCCATATTTGAGTAATTTTTTTTGCAGCAAACTGTTTATTTCCCTAATTTTTTTCTTCAATTTTACAAAAGAAAAAAGAAAGATCATGTGAAAACAATGAAACATTGGTAAATGGCGCCGAATGAAATTGCAATTTCGAATTAAAATGGACTGTGTAATTAAAAAAAACAACAACAACACCACCTTCAACTGGCTTCTCCAAAACCGTTTGAATGTGGTACCATTTTGTTACATTATACAAATTTTTGTAGTAACTGACCGTGCAAATACCCATGAGATGTAAATCGAATAAAAAATACAATAAACTCTCCAGAAATGCGTACACTTTAATATACACACACATATGCTGCATGTACCTTGTAATGATGTGTTAATTTCGAATCAAATTCGCTTTTGGGCGAAATTCAAACTCAATATGAAGAAACCACAAGCACCATGTACCTAACATGTAATTTGGCACGAGCAATTTCTGTAGTTGAGAAGCTGAACTAATGATATTTTCTATTTACGAAAAAAGCACAAAAAACAATTGCTTTTAATCCAAATCACAAAATGTTATGTGAACGAATCTCAAGTCGAAACCAACAACTAGTTGCTTTAAAAAAATCTTGTAATTTCAAACGAAACACTTGTAAAATATATCAATTTTCGTGTTTTGCTACATGGAGACATAGTTAAAACTGGAAAAATTCTCACGGACTCATTTGTACGCTTGTGAGTGTGCGTGTGTGAGTGATCGTTTGGTCACCACCAACAAATGACATAATAACTTCATTCGGAGTGTGTGCTCAATTTTCCGTCGCACATACACAGTCATTTCGCGACGAATGTCGACGAAACAAAAGAAGAAATAAGACACGCAAAACATAGAGAAAAAACATCGAGAGCGAAAACAATACTGCGCTAATTTTGAGTCAAATGATTTTTTTTTCTTGAGAAAATTTCCATGTGTGATGAAATTTGTCTGTGCCTATCGAATTTATGGAAACGAATTCATGCATCTGAAATTCGAATGCTCGAGATTTTATGCAGTTTTTTTTCTGCTTCTCTCTTTCAAATCAAATTCGGATGAACAAATGAAATAGAAACCATAACATGTAATTCAATGATTTTTTTGCCATAGTTTTTGCGAATGGAAATAAAAACACCGTTGGCATTAATTTGAAGCTTTCAATCTCGAGGCTGCATTTCCATTAAGATTGAAAGTGAATTATAGAACATATATTTCCTTTTTCAATCAATCATTACTGTTTCTATTTGCTCTAATTGTACAAAATCGTCTTTATTCATTTCAAAAATAGAGGTTTTTAGAGTGCGTGAGAGCATCGATTTGAAACAGAGCAAAAAAAATGTATGTCTTTTGGACGCGTGTACAATATCTATCAGAAAACAAATGCCTAATCGCACTAAAAATGATTAAAATGCAACACATTTCATTTGCTCTCCATTAAATCAGTAATTTACTGTGCCTGAACGCACACATCACACAATACTGATGCTACTAAAAACCCAAATGAAAAACAGACAAACGAATTTTGAGTAGTTTAAAGTGTTGATTTGATGCCTTTCATAAAGCTACTTTAATTCAGTGGTATATATTTTCTCTCGTCTATCGTCGTTTGCAAAAAAAAAAACTATGCCGATCTATTACATAAACATAAGTAGATGGTAGCTGGCTTCAAGTTCACTGTATTTGTTTTTACAATCGGTCGAAGAATGAAATGTGATATACAGAAAACTAAAGGTTAGTACAATGTGTTTTATGCATGCATCAGTATCGCATTTCACACATGTATCGATAGAAGAGAGAAGAGAGAGAGAGAGAGAGAGAAGATGGAGATAGAGAAAGAAAGTGAATGTTTTAACACATTTGGTCATGAAATGAGGCGAGCGTTTGCAAAATAACACCAAATACATGCCACTATGCATTATCTGTGGCGCACGTGTATTTTCTGTTCTCAAAATTGATGCTAAAGTTGCCGTTGGGTTCGTTATGGATAACGAATTTTGTTGTTGGTATTTTGTTCACTTTCATCATTATTCAATGCGAATAATATTACGTTTCCTCTGTGTCGGTTTCATATGTGTCGGCTGTTATATTTCATTCGCATTCACAAATAATCACAAGAGATAAAATCGAAGCTTGTCCGCACACCAAACTGGCTACAAAATATTTTTATTGAGAGTACACAGTCACTGATAATACATGTTAATCGCCAAAAAACAAACAAACGTATGAACAAAATAAACAATACACAACGCACACAATTAGTAATTGAGTGAAGGTTATTTTTATGTTTCCCCATCGAACTGAAACTATAGAGCCTACAACAAGCCCGACATTGTCTATGGTTCAGGCCTGCTTTATTGAAATGACCTTTTTTATATGATGATTATAATGAAACTGTTAACTGACACGAAATTGCAATAATTCAAAAGCAATGATTAAGCCCACGGCAAAATATAAATCTCCACATATCGAGCATACACGCATACACAAAAGCGAAACAGAAGGAAATCATGAATGACGCTAAATAAAAGCATCAATATTGAAAGTCCGGAAAAAAGAGAGCGATAACAATTCATTCGTTTATTCAGAATAAATCTAATTCAGTGGCAAAGATTGATTACAGTCCCTCGTGTACGTTTGATTTAGTTATCGCAAAACTCACATCGAACAAGTTCGTTTTTAGTTACCAAAGATATAGACCACCCACACGCAGGCCGATATCCAATCGATCCTTTAAGTGTTACACAATACAGATGCTCTTTTTATGAACGATCAACAAAGTTTTCCAATCAATCGAACACATATGAATTTATATCAAATACATTTTCAATTGATAAAATCGCCATTGTTTGAAATCCTAAACAAATAACAAGCGACGATGTAGTTAACAGTCGTCTATTACGTCAACAGATTTGTTCGCACAATTCATTTTGTTGTTATAGCAACTATCACATTCAGTTATCGCCCAGAGACATTGCCTTGTTTGAATGTGATTAAATAGGCATACTTTGAACTATGTCGATATTCATGGGTACAGAGACGCCATTGAAAATGGAAATCAATTCCATAATGAGATGTTCACTCAAAGTAAAAAGAAAGAATCAAGAATATATGCAATAACAACGATTCTTCAGCGACTCTGTCAAATATCAATCAACTAATGAAAAACTCTGTTAAAATATCATTTTCTGTCGTTCTTTCAATCTTGTTGCCGCGTTCCTCATCAGTCGTACCCTTTCTTCGTATGCCTTTTTCGGTTTTGGTCTTTTGTTTCACGCCTGATATGGAGTAGTTTTGTTGAAAATCCACGTCAATTTAGATGCAGCGTTCGAGTGGAAATAAATGGCATTTCGGATTTTTAGACACTCTACAACATATTTTTTTCTGCTTCTTCTTGCAATACAAACTCTTTCAACAACAAATACAACTCTTTTGGAGTCAAATGTCTCACACTTTCCAAATGATATGACCTTCGTCACTTATAACATTGACTTGAGTACATGCACTCATATTGTTTTTAATAAGCTAATTTCAAAATGACTCATGATGATTTATCCGCTCTCTCTCTCTGGTTTTTTAATCAAAATTTTGTTCTCTTTTCATTTGTATGAACATCTGTTTTTATGCCATGAAAACAGGCTGACTTCAAAAGATTTCACAATTTTTCTCAAGAATAAGAAGAGCTCTTATTCATATCACTCCATAGTGTGGAGCGCATACAAAGTGGCTTTTACTATATACAATGTAATTCAATTGAATAGTAAAAATTGAGCAAAATATCAAATGATTTTTTGGCAAGTTAAACAAGAAAATCCATTCATCAAATTTGAGTACATAATAAACAAGGGCTATTGCTTCTGTTTATCAAATGAAATTTTGAGTACTAATAATGAGTTAACATTTTATTCTGGTTTCATATTCATGTGCATTAAAATTGTGAATGAAAATCGATGTTATATCGAGGTTTTATTTGTTGTTCGATCAGTATGTTGAGTTGAACTAATACTGAGCCAATTTATAGAAGTAATCTTCACAACTTATTTGAAAAATTGATTTTTTTCATTTATAAAGCCTGATTTCTTGAATGAAAAGAAACTTTTCAATGAATGAAAGAATTTTCCAAGACTCTCCTCTTTTTTTATATGATTGACCAAGAAAAATTCATGAAGTTAACAATTTCCGTTCAATTGGTAAAAGTTTCCATTCGAATGGGAATCAATTTGTTTTTTTTTTCTACTCAAAACCGCATTCAATTGGATTGCATGATTGCATGACCTTTACGGAGATGCGAAATCAATTCTTTAAAGAAAATTTCCAAATTGCTTTCTAACGATTGTTCCACACATACTGCTTGATCTCCTTTTGTCGCTAAGGAAATGCAAAATCTGAAGGCAATAAGTATCGAGGGAATATCTTCGAATAAGAAGCCGACAAAATGAAATTTATTGCAAAGAAAACCGCATTCGCTATCTGCGAATGGAAAATTTCTGTTCGCACATTGATTTGTTATCTCATTGCCGAACGATTCCCATGGAAATTTTCCATTTGATTTTCTGCAATTTGTGATGCATTGCAAAACCATCGGAGCTGGAGATCCATGTTGGCCTTCATTTTGTCAGAATGTTTCTATAAACTTCTACATCGGCTCATCTCGAAGATTAAAAAAGAAAAGAGAAAGAGAATGTCTTTCGTAAAACGGAAAAAATCGTAATCTATCAGTCGAACTCATCAAATATTTGAGATTTATATGTTCAAAATGATGAAATGTTCGATTTCATGCTGCCGCATGTAATTTGTTTTGCATAATTTTTTTTCTCACTTCATGTCAAGCATGAATAAGCGATTTGATCACCTTTTAAAATCAGTTTGAGGTATATATGTAGATCGCCGATTTATGTTATTCGAAATTATTATTAACATGGTTTGAAAGGTTGCTTTGCACTTTAAAAAAATCGTGGTTAGAACTGGGAATTGTGACGACGATGAATAGCAAAATCGACATGAACAAGCATGAAAATGTCTTCAATGAGTATAACAATTTTTTTTCCAATATGCCTCATTTCCAAAAAAACCACAATGTACATTCATTCTGAAGCCGATATGTTTTATGAGGTTCAAAGTTTTCGCGCGGAAAATCCAACATAACATAACAAATATACTGACAGTGGCATAATACATTTGAAAGAACAAAAGTCAAATGGCAAATGCCACCATTATGCAAAGCAAAGGCATGTACCGTTATAAGTACGAACATCCGCCAACTTCTCTGATGCTATGCAATGCCAAAACTCGCCTCGGCAATTATTTATGTTTCTTCTGAAAATTCAATGGAAAGCACTGTCGGAGAGTGAGCGAAAGACGTGTGCCGCCAAAAATATTACACACAGAAGTAATAACCAAATATGTTGAATTATTTGGTATGTTTGGTGGTTGGCAACAACATTTCTCGTCGGCTTTTTTCCAAGTCGTAAATTTCTTGATATCCGATTGCCAAAAATGGTGACTTCATACATTCAAGACGACGATGAGTCAAAATTAGATTTTCCTCGGTAGATTGCTGCCAATTGTTCTTCTAATTGAACCGAGCTCCGAATGACATTCAAATGTTTTTGAAAGAGCTAAAATAAACCACAAGATATATATCTTCTGTCATTTTTTATTCACGAATTGTTCGCACACCGTTTGATCAATACAATTTACACCTATGCCGTTTATTTTTGCTCTCATCAAATTGAACAAAACAAGACCATCGCACACAAATCACATTTTGATGATATTTTTCATTCTCAATTATTCAAGACTTGAATGCTGCGGCTGTGCGCTATTATAATACACAGCATATGAACAAAATCAAACAAAAGAAACAAGAAATAATTGCGTGTATACAAACCCATTTCTTTGTGGACTCAAATTGATTGGTGTACGTGATGTTGATTGTTCAGCATCGTTGTGTTGCTTATCATCTTCGGCGACACTGTCACTGGTGACAATTTGCTCCAGCATTTGTATCTTCAACATTTTAACTGACGGTATATTTCTACGGTAGCGCTCAAACACACGATTCGATTGTTGTATCGTCTTTTTTCCACAACTGTTTCCGTTTCTTTTTATTGGTTCAATTCAACACCGTTCCGAGAGTTCGCAAAAAAAAAACAAAAAACAGTAATCAATTTGTGTTTGCGGTTTATTTTCGTCTGACTATCAATTTTCAACGCACAAAAAGGGATGTTATATTTGTTGTTGTTTAAAAATGAACACCCATCGATGAAAAAGTTTCACTTTAGCTTGTTTGATTGTTGACTGGCTTGTGGCTTTGTATACATGTATGCTTTTTCTTCGTCTGCATAAATTAATATGATTTTCATTTTTGTTTTTCAACCAATTCGGGCATTTATTACGTTTTTCTGTAATTGTTTTAATTGCACTTTAATGTGTGTACATTTCCAATTGATGGTTAGGTTTTTGTTTTCACTATTGATTTCGGTTAGCAAGCGCGCCAAATGATGTTATTTATTTGGATGCAAAAGATTTCATGCCCATTTAATATTCACTTCACTTTTCCTTCATAGTCCACTTAACCGTGAATATTTATCAATTTTTCCCGATGCACAAATGCGCTGTTTACATCTGAAACGATACAATGAAAAAAAAGAGAGAAAAAATACAAAAAGAAATTGAAAATTCACATATTTATAGTATTTACAGGTAAATGCCAACTTATTATAAAAATGCATCCATTTAACACTATTAAACGTATGCAATCAATCGCCAGTTAAGTTGAATTAATTGGAAATGAAAAGTAAAAGGTAGAAAAAATTGGAAAAATTGCTGTGAAGAAAAAGTGGCTCAACAGGAGTATTCCATTTATTTTTCTTGTTAAATTACGGAAAGCCTGTGTTTAAGCCCATGCTCGAAAATGTGTCTGAACCAATGAATTGTTTACATATCGGAACCGACAAAAATGTCGAAGCTTGTGCACAACAAATTGAATTATATTTTAAGCGCTGTCAATTGGAGCACGAACATAATTGTACAGGAAATGAATCGTCGCTACCAAAATCAGCGATGGTGTTGTCTTGTTTTTGCACCAGTAAGCAAACACACAAGTCGGGGTACAGACTAGATACATTTCCTTGCACAATTCCTTCCGACGTACCAAAATATAACGACGAGCACACCATTTGCTTTGTGATAATGTAATTTTCTTATTATCAGTTCCGTGGCCATTTCCCAAACTTAACAAATTGAATTTTTACTCTTTGATTTCGTACACTTCAATTATATTCCATCAATTTTTTTCGCATTTAGTAAATATGTTTCGGAAATTGTTATATGAGTGTCATAGAAAACGTTTCAGAGGCCATCAATTCCTTATTAGAAGAAAGAAATTTAACACATTTTATGTGTTTTTTATTCAAACGAATCGATATAATGATTTAATGAATGGCTCTGTTTGGAATAAATCAATTAATAGATCTTTTATAGTATAAAATAGTTTACATCCAACGCACTGTATTTTTCTGAATGAATTCAACATCTAATTTAATTAATTTTTAGCTAAACGCGGCAATATGCCGCGAACAAGCAACACAATCGAGTCGGTTGTAATTGTTTGAAACGACGTGGGTTTAAAAGAATCATTTAAAGTGTATAAAATTACAATGATTGGTATTCAGATTTTTCAGCGAACAAGCGTACGCGCGCACGCACACGCCATAGTTAAAAGCATAAAATGTGTCATCTCACATCATTTTCACGCAATTGAGTGCGACACCGATGACGGAATATGGTTATGAGGGTGTTCCAAAACATTTAAAAACACACATTGAAAGTGATTCCCAATTCAACGACGACACAGTTTAGACGACAATGATTTAGTGCTACGACTGTATTACACTGCCACAAGGCACCTGAAGAAGATGAAAAAAAAAATCGATGTCGCCAAGTTAGAAAAAAAATAAACCACGAATCTTTCAAATTATTGAACAATTTCAACGGATGTTGGCAAGTGCGCGACACTGCCAGTTAATTGTTATGTTTATTTGCAAACAAGTTGAGTTACCATTTTAGCATGTACGCTTAAAAAGTAAATACCAAGATTTGATTGTTTTGATTGCATTAGCAGCGACGATCTATTTATTCAAAAATTTGTATTCATTCGCCGTGCACATTTGTCACATTTTTTTTTGTTTGAAACTTTTCGCCGCATGGAATTGTTCGGCAAGGTGACACAGAGTATAAAAAGACATATATATGAACGAAGAATAACAAGAAAAAAAACACTCTCTAGAAACTCTCTAGAAGCTCTGTAAAAAAAGCGACAACGCGTTTCTTATTAGGCATTTCGTAAAAGTCTCCCGGGGAAAGTGTATTGGGTAAGCATCGAATGAAATTGATATTAATGTTGATCGATGTAAATAGGCTAATATATGAGCCGCGCCAATCACGTCGAGAATGATGTTAAAAAATTTCGAGTCGAAAGTATAATCAGAGAGGTTTGTCGATTATATTTTGTGCTATCTCCTGCTCTCTCTTTCTCTCTCCATGCGATCATGGTCAGAATTAATTTACCAAGAAGTAATCAGTCCACAGACAATTATTTAAGTAATGTGTATTAGCCAAACAGTAATTAATAATAATGAAAATGAAGCGAGCAAAAAGCGAATGAGAAACATTTTATTCGAGCCAACCATTCAATGCGGCAGACTTTTTGTGCCGCTCTTCGTTTGGTATAACAATAGAATCAGCAAAATTCCATGTGTGTTAATATTATATTAGACTTTCTAATGCGTAGACAATTTTTTTTGCGCTTTGCGATTGAAGCAAACAAAATGAAATTTCATTTTGTATATGATAGTTGACAAACGAACAAAAAACGGCGGCAATTCTTCATTACAATTTGGTACGCGGTGAAATCTGTTGAGCAATGGAAGAAATGCGAACGACGCGCAATTTGTATTGTTAATGTGCATCGGGTGCGCAATATCCAAAAAACAATGAAGAAATCTATTTTATGATTGCGTTTTTTTTCGGTGTGTATACGTGCCTATGCATTTATAAACAATTTTTTCTTTACGTAAAAGACGCAGCTAAGCTAACGATTAAAGCCATCGCGTCATATTTAAACAGCTACCTGTATTCACATTCATATCATATTTTTTTTTGTTTCTCCATTTCTCCTTCGACTTTGCATAAAAACCAATTCATAAAAATTTTATCTACACACATGGCTCGTGATCTGATAATGGCTTCGGGTGCACACGCAAGCGTCATCATCGTCGTCGTCGGGTATATGAGTGTGTGTGTGTTCATAAAATACGTCGCATTTCTCGCTATCTTACTATATCGTTACACAAGTGTTAATATTTTGGATGCATAAAGAGCATTAATTTTTACTGCCAATGCCTCTGCCTCTGCTGCCTTCGTCGTCTTCATTGCAAGTTAGTTTTCTATGCCATCAGATTGCACACTTTTTTGTTGTTGCTTTATGAATAATTATTCTTGCATATTTTGTGATTATACCTCTCGAGAATATATGGATGTAAATAACAATGCAATTTCCATGGTGTCGGTTACGGTGGAATTTTCTAGTGGTTTCATTTCCATTTTTCCTCTACCACATATCATATACATTCTCTCATTTACGGTCTACTGAGCATAGAATTATTATGTGCGAGAATGAGTTACAATTTATCACCGAAAAAACAAACAAACAACAACATCAACGCACTACTAGTCATTTTTCCCTTCCCAATTGATTATCTTGGCAATGTCAAGAATGTAAGGGATATTGTTTCGCTTTTTATTTCTTTCGTTCGTTGGATGTGGCACACGTCGAGACAAGCGAAATTGGATTACTGGCTTACGATTTAAAACAAATAGGTCTATTGATGTTTCTATTGACAAAAAAGAAAACAAAACAAAAGAAGAGCGAGAAACAAAAGACAATCTTCAATCGCACTGAATATGATCACGTATTCGTGCGCATTTTACAAAGTCTATGTTGTACCGGGATGGAATCGCGTACATCATTTACAATGCCATTGTTCCGAACGCTCTAGAAAAGAAAGTGTAATTTTACGCAACCATATGAAAAAAAGCGACTGATGCTTTTGTAGCGAATCACATGTCATTTCTTTTTTCACGCATCTCTTCTCGTTTCATCAATTATCATATGGCAAAAGATCAATATTTAGGTGACCAAGATACAATACATTGCTGCTTTGGACTTTAAATTCGAATTTTGCTCTGAACCATTTGTCGGAATTTGTCATTTTTTTTCTTTGACCAACGGAAATTATGGCCCATCTAATTTTGTTTTTGCCGAACCGGACGGATTCTCTTATTTTTCGATTCATTCGTAATACACAGGCAATTATTGCCTTATTTTCTTTCAAATTCCTCCCAAAATAGTCAACGTTAATATGACAGATAAACGGCAACATTTTTTTTAAAATAATATTTTACAAAATATTTAACACAGTGTGACATCATCACAACCAAATGGTATCTATCTTTGGTGCGGAAATGTCAAGCGATGGATATTTTGTGCTTCTTTTCGCTTTGATCGTTGACAATTTTATAAATACACTTTGAATTCCATACTTGAAAGTGCACACAGCACGTAATTGTCAGTTGAAATTAGTTGGCGACAGTGGAATAGCGTCCAATTAAAGTGCATGCACAAGTAAAAACATTTTTAAATACCGAATAATGTCATCGCCATACACAAAATATCACATCTTAATCGAATTGAAAGAATTAGAGAAAAAAATCTCTGTGTCGAAAATAGCTAACCGAATGAATGACGTTTCTCTCTTTCATCCACAAATAATGTGTTCGTCTTTCATTTGTACAATTAATTAGAGAGAAACAAGTATGTTTGTGATCAATTAGTTTGTCCTTTGTTAATCCGACGTCGATTTCAATGAATGTGAACCATTCATCGCATACAAAATGTTCATTTTTGAAATAAATCAATTATTCCATCAATATTTTGGCAATTGAGAGACCTATATTTTATGTATGTGAAAATAAACGTTTCTTAGTGTGAAAAATGTGTAAATGTATAAAAAACAAACCTTTAAAAAAGTAGCGTACGGTATTCGGTTTACCGTTTGGCATCGACTTCCAAGTCCATTGATGTGTTTACTTGGCTTTTTATTATTATTATGTCGTTCAAGTACGAAAAAACAGTTCTATTTTTTTGCAAGAAATTTCACATATAAATAACATCAAATTTAGATGATCGTTCATTTCCCGATATTTGGTTATAGTTGAATGCGTTTCGTTCTATATTCTGTGATTCTGATTTCATTTACAAATAAAATCAACATAACAAACTTCACTTGTTGCGATAAATCTTTCGTTCAAATATTGAGAATTAGTTGTTTATAATTAGTTTGAATTCTCTGCACTGATAAAGCCGCATATATTTAAAAAAAACGTCAAATGTAGAACACCAGAATACAATCGGTATTTCTCTTTGTTTATTCATTCAAACTCACATCGAATACGTATCGTATCGCATTGATTTCTGTTCTATGACTAATTAGAATTCAATACCCATTTCATCTCGGGATTGTGATAATGCACGTGGGTCACAAACAAAATAACTGATTATGACTCAGTTCACTGATAAACTGTCAATGCACACAAACATTACACAATTTTCACTCTAATAGATTTGCGAAAAAAAAAAAATCACCGTACATTGTCCACTTCGTGTGTCATTGAACGATGTAAATCGTCAGAAATGTTGTTATTTTTTCCAAAAAGAAATGTGTGTGAAGAAAAAATCTCGTCAAATAACTTGCGTACTCAACAGACGCCTACACATTTAAACAGCCGGAGAGCTAGTAAATGACTGAAAATATCGCATTTCGCATACCATAAACATAGCAGTTCAACCAGCCGAAGCACAACACAGCACAAACGCTGTTCAACAACAGCAGTGGCGGCAGCAATAGCACACAATCATCACACTTGGCCAACATCGAATAACGGCAACAACAATTTAACAACAACTACGCTACGCGAACTCTATTGAACAAAATTGTATGTAGTGTAGAAAGGCAGACAGTGTGTGTGTGTATGCTTGCTTGCTGCATGTTTTATACACACTTAGTCAGTCTCAGTACGTTTTGGATTTCGAAACAAAACAAAACAATCCAACTCCAAATGCTCCATGCACAGGCACACTGTGATTCACACACTGTAGGAAACGCACAGAGACATATACACAAACTTCAATGCTCCTGTATGTACACTGTACAGCGAACAGCCGAATAGCAGCATGCAAAGCAAGATCGTATGGAGCTCGCAGACACAGAGAATATTGTACATATTTGCTCGTTCATACGCTCATGCTCACTCTTTTCCATCTTGTTCGCACTCAACTCAAGTTATTATGAGATGATGGATGGAAGCGATAGATGCCTTAAATGCAATAGACGGAGATGGAACGTTTGAAAGAACAAGAGAGAGAGAAAGAGAGAGAGAGAGACTTGAAACCGATTCGTTTTTTCCATAACAAACATCGACTCAGTTGGTTTTGTTTCTCTCGGTTCGCTATCTCTCTTTGACCCCAAGTACAATTCCCCAACTGCTTTTCCATGTGCATTTAAAATATTGCTCTTACTTCGGCCACAGCGATGTAACATTGTGATGATTTTTGCATGAATATTGCTTTTTTCAAATGCACGAGAATGAAAAAACTGCAAGTAAGGTGCAAAAAAGAAATGAAAAGAGATAAAGAGAGAGAAAACACACATTAAAGTTTGTTTATATCGCGGAGATATGCTTTTTAAATACATGGAACCGGCACAGCCTGTCGGAAGAGTCGAATATGTATTTAATATACCATTTATTGGGAAGATGTTGTTTTTCGACCTGTAACGGAATCGCGCCTGGACGCAAAAAAATTCAAAACATGTATGAGTGCGCCGTTCGGATATATGCATAAAAAAGTTAGTTCCGTGCAGTTTTTTAATGAAAATGTTAACGGAAAGTACACAAAATTCGCTTTCGATTAATTCGCGCATATCAATAAAAACCGACGCTTCAATTAAAAATAATTTTGTCGTAGTCACCATAAATGGCCTTGTTTTTTTTGCTTTCTTGTCTAATCGCGAATTCGGTCTCTTCAATCATCATTGAACCGATTAACCTTTTTTCCCATACACGTTTTTCCGATGTTAGCTCCGTAATCACGAATTTTTTTCCTGTTTGCTTTACTCTCGTTTTTTTTGGTTATCGACGTGTAGAGTCAATGTCATAATAAAATTTTATGCTATAAACGCTTGTGAATCGATCAAATGCCACTTGAATGAGTTACGAATTCGTAACTTTTACAAAAAGAAACCTTTATAGTGAAAATGCATTAGCATATTGATGAGAACTAAACAATCAGTGATCTCTTACATCAGTATCACGACAATTAAATACTTCAAATTGGTAATATTGACATTTTTTTCTTCTTTCGCTCCCCGTTCGAATAAGTTTCAATGTTGTCGCAACATGAATATCCAGTTTTTAATTCACCATCTGAATTCATTCGATTGCATTTGAATTCAAGTGGATCGTTGTTGAGTTGTTGGGAGCGTATTAATTTTGATGCCAACTACCACTTTCAATTGACACAAAACGTTATTTACTCATTAAGGTCCTACAAACAGTCAATTCGACAAGAAAAAAAACTCGATGCGATGACAGAGAAGTGGAAAAAATACACTAGTACAATTCAAGCACTTAGCGGTACTTGAATGTCGTTTAACTCTTTCTATCTCCCTCTCTCTCTCTCTCTCTCTCTCTCTCTCTGGTGGGCTCTTTCTTTCTCTTCATCAATGGCAACAATGAATACGTTCCTCCTGCAGTTAACACTCAAATATGTGTGTGTTTGATCGTGCAAATCAAAATGTGTTGGAAGTAACAGTTGCGTTGCAATATTCAATGTCTCGGTTCAAATGCAAATAATAAATATTTTCCTATACTTTAAATGGAATAGAGTTTTTTTTTGGTGACAAGTTTTTTTCACTCTCCAAACAAACATAATGAAGCGCCGAAAAAACGAGGTTTGAAGTACAAACACAATGACAAAATTTGCATAAATGTGACATACAGCATAATTTAATGTTTTAGATTTGAAAAAATTCATCGTCGTTGTCGTTGTCGGCGCTCAGCAACAGTAAATGAGGAGGAAGAGCAGAGATAATGAAAAAGCCTTTTTCCATGTGAATTATTCAAATTTCATATGGTCGCGTCCAATAATGTCACCATAAATGCACATTCATATGCGAATGGCTCGTATCATTTCCATTTAGAAAAATTATGACACATCCAAAAAGTGTGCCTATTCATTCAAAGACACAATGTTGCCGTCATCGTTTTTTTTTTTTTTTTTGGAATATTTCTGGAGCACATCATATGTGTACATATAGAGAGAGATCAGCAAAGCCATACACGCAATGCGCACCCTTTTTATCTCGTCGTTGTTTCGGTTTAAAAATCAAACACTGCATGTGTATGCTCATCGCTTTATGCTATTGCCATGAATGTACTGCATTTTTTTCTCTCGTTGCTGTACGTTTCAGCTCATCATTTCCATCCGTTTTATGGGTTTAAAATAAACCAAAAAACTGAGGCTTAAATTATATTTTGCTGTGTATTGCCTTTTTTTTACACCATTCATTATCTGCTTTGTTGTAAGTTGTTGTTGTTATGATTTTTTTTTTTCGTTTCATTTATTTACAATTTTTGGTTCCTCATTTGGATGTGAGCCAGAAAGGCAAGCGCATACATCGTGTCGGAAAAAATGCATATTATTTGCATAGAGTGGAAAAAAACATGTGTACACCATTGAACTGAAAACAAGCAATACAGACAGACACCACAGTCGCGCATAAGACCCATGTATGTAAACAAAAACCAACCAAACCATGAGTGGAACTGTTTTTGTTACAAAGTGAAGAAAAAAAAACACTTAAATCCATCACTTGGAATCATATCTTTATAGGGCAAGTTAGAGAGAGATAGACTAAAAGCGGTTCAAAGAGATTTAAACGAATTTGTTACAGAATTAAAATGTGAAAGAGGATTCTTTTTTGAATGAAAAAAAAAGTTTTTTTTCAGTTTTTTTTACAATTTATGTGTTGTATCTCCCTTGTATTTTGATTATTCATTGGCCTTATAATTATTTCGAATTGAATTTATCGGAAGAAAAAATCGTCAACACCATTTTCGAGGCAATTCGTCATAAATTTGCATTTTAAGGCTTTGGTTTGTTTGTGTCAGGATATGGTGAAATGATTACAATCATCATCGTTGTCATAAAAAAAATCCCTCTTTCGATCATACATACCGTGCTATTGGGTCATAAACAATCCAAAATTTCACGGAATACACATTTTCAGCACGCAGCTAATACCAATACGAAACGTTATTTGTATTAAAAAACCCAAATGTTGAATGAGTAAAAGTAAACACATTTCCGAACATAAATTGTGGCACACGAAAAAAAAATTATATTTAATTTCGGCACAGCGTTCATATTATGCGCTCTATGTAGACAAGGAATTGCAACGACGTCGGTCGTTCACCGAGTTGTCGTACAATTTCAATTGCTATATTTACGGATATAATTTCCGATTGTAATCAGGCTCGAGAGTGTAATAAGATCGCTTATTTTCTGCACAGTTTTTTATTCGGTCGTCACTGTTGTTTATCTGAAAATTGTGTTGACAGTGCGTGTTAACATTTGCAAAATCGTCTCTCTCTCTCTCTCTCTCTCTCTCTATCTCTCTCTTTCTCTTTAATGATTCGATTCTTTTAGTTTGGATTGGTAATAACGAAACCGAAATCACGTCAACGATGATTGCCGCCGAAAGGAAGGGTTTAGCGATTTTTTTATACGCGTACACACACATCCAATATATTGGTGTGTGTGTGTGTGTTGAAACTCACATTTCATGCATTTGTTCATAATTGAGTGTGTCGATATAAAAATAATAGCAGCAAAATGAAAATGCAATTTTCAACTTTCGATACCTATAAATGCAATTTCAAATGTACGCGAATGCGCGCACGCCCATTGTGTACCATATGTTTGCATTGTCTTATTTCATATATATATATTTTTTTCTATAACAAATTATTTCACTTTCAGCAAGTTTTTTGTTTGTTTGCTCTCTATCCAATTCCGTTCTTGCTACCTGCACACAAAAACACACACACACACTCATCATTGTTCGTATTCGCTTTTTTCTTGCATTTTACATTCGACGAACGTGCGCAATATTTATTTGTAATAGAAACCACGTTAAAATCATGTTTTACATTTTGTTTAACCATTTAAATCAAACAATTTTCACATTTGATTGGTTCGTATTTTTATGCATTTACATTGATCGTTCAGTCCATTTCAAGAGGTTTATTACCTGAGTACATGCAATTGTCTAAGGTTCCTATAAAGCAAAGTTCAAATGTTAGATAAAAACGATCGATAAGGAAATCAATGAGCGGATCAATTCTGCACAAAAGTCGTGCTCACAATTAAATCAAAGCTCGCTCTTTTGCCATGACAGTCAGTTCCTCATTGTAATATATATCGAAACTACTTTTTTTTGTAATCGATCGAAAGACCCAGTTTTGGCTTTGGTTTATTAATTAAATGCTAAAAAAGGGACGAATAGCAAAAAAGAAGATTAGTAGCGAATGAAAATGTAACCAAGGGAATAATCACTGGACAATGCAATTGATACGACAAAGTATCAATGTCTATTAAGCTAGGTTTTATTTCACCGATCCAGCAAAAAAAAACCAGTCTCAGTGCATGTTAATACACCCCTTTTTATAGTTTCAAAAACCACAAACAAAAACAAAAAGTGCTAAACGTAGAAAAATGCTCTGATTTAAAATTCAAAAAAAAAAAAAAAAAATAGTGGCTTAGAAACCGATAACGCTTTATCGTGACCCGAGCAATACATCCCAAAATTCAGTTGTGCATGAGCTTCAAAAAGATAATTAAATTATCGTGCAGCAATTTAAAAATTCATTGTAAACGACATCAGCGCAAATTACATTCGATTTTATTATAATGCGAATTAAACACGCTTGCCTGAGCAAATATTCAAAAATCCCAAAACTAGATTCCGTCCAATTTGAACCGATGCGAGTGGTGGATGAACCGAGTTTTACTTTTCGGTGCTTGTGATTCTCATATCAAGTAAGGCAATGGAGACGCCATATCATATTTCTGTGTTGTACATTTAACGTTTTTTCCATTGTTTTGAATCGAAATTGTTTTCGAAATGTTTTTAATTGAAATGAAATTCAAATAGTATCAGTACTGGTCAGAAGTACTTTTCATTTAAAAAATTAAAATTAAAAAATGTCCACTAAATTAAGTCTCATCATCTTCTTTTCAATTTCATATCATTTCCTCCATCGAAAAGTTGCGCCAATACTGCTTTATCGGTTGCGTGAGTGCACGAAATACAATGTGAATCTGTCACTTGGTTCAACAAAAAAACATAACCCTAATAAACAATATACGATTAATCGATGTGCAACACGCATTTTTTGTGTTATTCCAATTAAAAGTATTTTTTTAGGAAGAAAGTACCAATCACCACCTGTGATACGACCTCAAAAACATCGATCTTCAATTTTAATCGAGCATTTCAAACAAAATAAATTATTGAAAATGAGTGATAAACCAAAGGTAAGTTGTAAACAAAAGCCGAACGTATTGAATTGATAGACCGGTTGTTTTGACGCATTTTTTTGTTTCTGTTGCAGGCTGGTGGAAGTGGAAATCAAGGCGAAAACAAAGAAAAACGCCGAAAGGAATCGATTTTGGATCTCAGCAAGTATTTGGAAAAGACGATCCGTGTAAAATTTGCTGGCGGCCGTGAAGCAAGCGGCGTTCTGAAAGGGTACGATCCATTGTTGAATTTGGTGCTGGACAACACACAGGAATATTTGCGTGACACCGAAGAACCATATAAAATGTGCGATGATACCCGTAGTTTGGGTTTGGTTGTATGCCGTGGCACATCTGTTGTACTGATTTGTCCGCAAGACGGTATGGAATCCATTCAAAATCCGTTCGTCACGCAAGACGCGTAGTTATCTCTCTCACATTGTGAATTAAATTCAAAACAAATAATTAAATTAAAAATAAAATACGCTCTCCGTTGATTTGGATAAGTAATGATAAATAAATCGAACATTTAATGAAGGAAACAAGTTTTAAATAAAAAAAACTAATTCTACTCAAAGTAAAATCTTTTTTTTAATAATCAGAATTATATTTAATATTTCTTCTTCTTTTTCTATTTCGCTTGTTTGCGATTTTACAGACAAAACTTTATTTACTTGAAATACGCATTACATGTACATACTGGGTGTACAAATAAGTTTCCGGACTTTCAATAAATAAAGAAATTATTATTTTTCATAATAACAAATAATATGCTATGTAACTTGATCATTGTGATTTCTTATAAATGAAGTAAGCAAAAATTAAAATTTACACGCATACTACGCAGCATTTCACATTTTATTCAAAATCTACTTGGTCACTTTATTTCCCTTCTTGTAATATTCCCGAGATGATATGTGCCATCATTTTTCCTCTAATTACCAAAACTTAAATGAACGGAACATAAAATAGAGCACATCCGGTATAAAGAGGCTAGGTAGAAAGAAATATAAAGACAATACGTTGTCTTAATAACAAGTATAAGGATATAACGGTAATATTGTAACATTTTTAAAATTTCGAACGGAAAGGGGATTTTTTTAAATGTTGACGGATGTTCGAGTGTTCATATGACTTTGAGATGTTTTGGTAGCAATATAATATGATAAACCATGTATCTTATTAGAATGGTACTCGATGTTTGCTGATCGAAAGCGGGCACACAATCTGTCTGGATATTTTACAACCATTAATTTTCACATAGTTTATTTTAGTTTCCTTGTTTGTGTGACGTAAATTTCAAGAAATAAATTTCCAATCACAGCCTACTTCTTACGAGCACATTATATTAATTTCTTGTTTACTTCATAAACACACATATCTGCGTTTGAATTAATCTAGAATGCCATTCCTATAAACGCCACTTTTTATCAATAAATAAATAACAATTGTAGCAACCATGTAAATTATTGACACATTTAGTTGGATAACGTACAAAAGAAACGTCGAACGTTGTTTTGTCAGAATTTGGTGCAAAAAAAAAAATTGAAAAAATTTCAAATTGAAAATTCCATCAATTTACAGATTTAAAAAAAAAAGTTTATAAAAATGAATACAGAAACAGAACCAAATGAATCACGGAAAAGAGCACTTTCCCCATCTACAAGTAATGAGGAACCAAATCAAAAACGAATGGCCGTGGATGCGTCAATAACCCCAAAAAAGACTGGGAATAAGATGTCCAAGAAGAAATCAACTAAAGCCAAATCGGCCAAAGCAAAATCCACCAAAGTCAAATCGACCAATAAAAAATCAACTAAAGCTAAATCAACCAAAGCAAAAGCAAAGAAAGAAAAGTTGATGAAACCAAAAGCGACCAAAACTAAATCAGCCAAAGCAAAAGCAACGAAAAGAAAATCGATGAAAGCAAAAGCCAAAAAAGGAAAATCACGTCGCAAAACACGGCCAGCCAAATCAACTACCGAACAAGTAGATCATACCAAGAATTGAGAGCACACATTGGAAGGGCTATCACTCGTTCTCACGAGAATAAAATTAAAATGAAAAAACAAAACGCCAATAAAAAAATACACAGTAAAAATAGATTTTTTAAGTCTTTCATTTAAATAAAATTATTAATTTTTTAGCATTCTTACAGTTTTCTCTGAGTCTTACAGGTATTATTTAAAAGGTAAAATCATGCGCCTAACAAAAGTATGCCCAATTGCCCAATCAAAATTGTGGAAGTCTTAATTTTCAAATGAGTTTCTCATCCTGATGTTTTTTATTTGTTCGTACCAGTCATTGTCTTTATGGCACAATACAAGAACCCAAGAGCTAGAATCTTGAAATCCCCAAAAAATGTTCGAAAATATTTTCCAATTTTTTACTCACTCTCATTCATGTGGTGCTGTTGATAATATTATTCGTGATCATGACACAAGTTGAGTAATGAAGTTATTATAAATAGTTTATTTCAATGTGAAATTTGTATCGTTAGCTATGTGCAAAGGGATTACAAAATGATCTCGTGAATTTGCATTTTATTTAAATAAAAAGACGAAATGACATAGTTTGATTTTCGCACAAATGATTTATCACTTTGGCATCATTAGTTTTCTTTTGATTGGTATGTTACATTTGTTTTCCGAATGCATCAGATACAGATCTTTTCAAGTTGCCAACATGTCGTTTGTTCATTTTTCCCACCAATACTGTGTCATATAGAGCTGAAGAGCTTTCATCAAATCTGTTCATTTTTCTGGGTGGGCCCTTTTCTTTGAATTGATTTCGGAGAATTTGGTATCTTTGAATTTGTTGCGAAAGCACTTCATGCAAACGATGAATTTCAGATTCCCTTAAATCACAATTATAGGTTTGAACTTTGAGTGCATCTTATAAGTGATGAATATTCTTCAAATAAGAATTTGTTTTGGTTTTCAAATCGGAAATCTGCTCATTCAAATTCATAATTTGTTCGTAAATATCTTCCTCATCGACAGTAGAATTTGATGCAATATCAGAGTCGTCCATATTTTGTTCCAACATTTTTTTCAATTCTTGATTTTCGTCAGATAGTTGAGCGTTTTCTTTCGTGGCGTCATCCAACAATTTACGCAGATGTGCCAACTCCAATTTTAACACTGATTCAGTTTTTGATTCCTCTATAAGAACAATTAATAATTCAGATTAGTAGAATAACCGTCAATTTTGTGAAAACCATGATAAAAAAAAGTTAATTACCACATCATCAAAATGCGACATTTCAGGTCCTTGAACTTGGTTGGCTTTCAAATGATCGGTAGGATTTTGTGCCTCATTATTTTCAGCATTGATATCTGGCAGCTTTGAACTAGAGAAACACCAAAACGTTTTTGACATGCAATTATATTAATTAATGCTTTTCTCTTACCATACGCTCTATGGCATTGGATTTGGCTTTGTTTCTTGCAAATTTGAACAAGTTGGGAAATTTGTGGTTTCTGTAATTAACATCTTGCTTTTTCATTCAATGTCAAACTCAAACTGAGAAAGGGGAATCGAATGTAAGACATAAATTGCAATGACTGAGTGATTAAAATTTTCAACGATTTGAAAGCTGATACAGTTGTTTTCACTTTAGAATTTTCAATTTTATCGTATGATTTAGAAAAAAACAGAAAGAGCTTGACTACTCGACAATGTGGACGGAAAATATTATAGATGAAAAATTGCAAACAAAGCAAAAACTCTACTCATTTTGTATTACTTGCGAAGCTTTCTTTGCTATGTATTATATCATGCAATTTAATCCAAATTTTCAGAAGCGTAAAATGTTTTCTAGAAAATTTGTTGCGATTATGCAGAAATTATCACAATATTCATAAAGTGCACAAGATACAAATAGCCCCACGTTATATTACAAACATCTACAATTGGTGAATTACCACTTCGATTCCTACACAAGTGTGCCACCTATGAATCAATAGAGAAAGCTTTGAAAACAAAACTTCATCAATTACCTACTGATAATTTATAAATTGTGTATACCAACATCTGAATATATTTCCACATTTAATTCCAATGGTTTGTTGTTTTATTTTCATTTCAAAAATAGAAATATTTTCCTCTTTATTTCACATCGTTCTTTATAATAATCAGAAGTACATATTTGAATGTAATATTTAAGTGTTTAATATCATTTTGGTTGGTCCGTTTGGCTAATTTCTGTATTGTTTGGACATATGTTTTTCCGTTTGACGGGTTCCACTCGACATTTATGACCCTCACATTCCAAATTATCCGTGTGGCATTTATCTCTACAACATTGACGGCACATTTTATGATCACATTTCAGACCCTGCAAAGCAACAAACAAACACAATATTTATATGAATCTCATTTTGTTATTTTTTCAATCATTTTTACCGTTGGATTGGCACATTTCGTTCCATTGCATATTTCAAATTTGCTATTTTGTTTTTGGCGTAATCTCTCGGCATGTGATTTTCGTGCCGCCTTTTTAAGTCTTTTCATTGTATTTTTCGAGATTTTTCGTCCGTCCTCATCGAAATAGTCGATTTTCTCTCGTTCGGATGCTTCTTTTTCCTTTTGTGCAAGATATTCAATATGTTTTTCTGGCGGCATTCGAATGTACGGCTGACAAATCCATGGCGGCAACGATAGATTATAATCGTTTGATTTTTCATCTTCTTTCGTCCACACCGCTTGACCCGTATGATATGGTTCGAATATAGCTTTAAGCCGATTTACGATCGAACGAAATTGTGCAATTGTCTGAGCTGTCGCTACTTCGTCTCGTGTTTCTTGGTTCTGTTTCAATGCAAGCCTTTTGAAATGATTTTGAAATACAAATGAAATGCCATTTATTAGAATACTGTTATTGATGGATTTCATTTGGGCAAAATTTGACTTACAAATGATGTAGCATTTTAAAAATATGACCACGAACGTAACCCCTTGGACACTCATATTTTTCAACAATATCCAAATATTCGTTGGCCAAATCCCATGTCACTGGTATGTAGTTTCGTTCAAAAATCGCCGGATTGTGTAGATTACCTTCAGCTGTCATGACACCAACCACATTTGTTTCCCGTATACAATCGTCGATATCTTCCACCGATAAAATGTTTCCATTGGCTAAAACAGGCACCGATACACTATCACTGTGTACATGTAGGGGGGCACATATGCAAGCAAGGTCAAAAAAAGTGATTATTTATTAACGCTTTCATTCATTACGAAATGCGGTTGGTAATAATATTCAACGTTACCGAACGGCTTTAATGTAATTCCAATCGGCTACACCAGTGAAAGGACCTTTTTGCTCTCTTGTTCTGCCATGAACAGTAAGCATTTGACATCCAGCATTAGCGAGCATTTGTGCATATTTTATGGTTTTGCTCAAATCGTTGAAGCGTCGAATTTTGCACGTAACTGGAACAGCCAAGCCTTTGTGTAACGTACTAACTGGATTCGATTGGCGAAAGAAAGGCAGAAAGAAAAAGAAGAAATCGTAAAATGAATTGTGTGTTTTTATTGTAGAAAAGTCAAATGTGAAAACGCGATATATTTACTTTGAAACTTAAATTTACCTATTTTTTGAAGTAGTTGCCATTCGTCTTGCAAGAAAGAACCGTAATGTCCACGTTTTGCTATCGCTTGTGGACAGCCTAAGTTAATGTCGATTGCGTCACAATGGTCTTGAGCAATTAACGATGCTTCCAATAATATTTTTGGATCATTTCCACAAAACTTAACACACGAATGAACAAAAGAAGAAAAATATGAGAGAAGAGTTTGTTAGTCATTAGTTTCCTTCTCAATTCAATAAATATTGATCAGCGGGAGATAAATCGAAGAAAATTTGCAATATACATTTATCATTATCGGAGCAAATAGAAAACGAAAATAGTATTGTATATTCAATATTAAACATCTACATATACCGTCGTCATGGGTCTTGGTTGCAATCGAACTGCCATATAAAATAGCAAAAAATAAGAGACAAATGGAGAAAGAGAGAGAGATCGAACGCGAAATAGAGAAGGAAATAATCGTATAAGAAATAAAAAGTAGGTCAATCGAATCGAACACAGCGAGCCTAACCATATAAATATGGAAAGTAGTAGTACAATATGGCAATGAAAATTGATTTCAATAGAATTATTTTCGTTATCTTTTGTTCAAATTTGTCACTTAAAATAGAAATTTCGACTAAGAGATAGGGATCAAAACAAAATGAATGATGATGATGTGTTTGAATTGAGTTTCCACTTTTGTATTCTCTTTCTCTCCCCAAATGTTTCGCAGTTCGTCGTCAACGAATGCAATCAAAAGTATGCAAAAAGTCAAAATAATAAAGTACCTGGATGATTAATGGTCTGTCTTCAGAGCAACTTTGAAGTGCTTGTTCTCGGTATTTTGGGTCTTGAATAAAAACGTTACTATGATACATTGGTGAGTAGCACAACTGTGCACCATGACGTCGGCTGAGCAATCGCCATGCCAATTCACTCTGATCCACCATGGGGGCAACCTCATAGACGAACAAAAAATGGTGAAAATTCATACAATAAGCAAAAAATAGCAGCAAGAAGCGACTTTTTTATAATTTTTTTTTTTACTTACAACATATTTTGGTGCGCCGAGTGTATTTTCATAGAAATCCATGCCTTGTCGCTTCACCCGTTGACTGGCTGGAATGGGAAAAATCGTTGCTGCTGATGTTGTGCCATCATCGTCGGTTTTTGTCTCATCGCTCGTCCCCATAATTGAAATTGTCTACCTTCAATTAAATAAGCTAGAAAATGTACAAATTGTCCTCGTTCCATTGCAAAATCATTCGTATTCATGCCCATAATTTGCGTATATTTAATTTCAATGAGCATCAGATGCCTTGTAATCGTATATCATTTTGACTTTGTTTTTTTCTTTTAAATCAATGCAATCTAGTTAGACGTTTTTTTTTTCATTTTATGCATCGTTAAAGTGATTGTTTGAGCACTAACGCGTCTTATAAAAATATTCGATGTAAAACATTTGATTGAAAATCATGCGATCGTTTAATCGTCTCAAATGCATTTCAATTAGGCGTTATGGGGCAATTTCTGACTCATTCGACTGTGTGAATTCAATACATTCTATTTGGTGCGGCGTCGAATATTACACATGTTGGTCCATAAATGAATACAAAAAAAAATTGAATAAATAGAGTTTCTCTCTATTTGCGACGCAAACGCATATGCTTGTATTTTATTGTGAACAAAGTCAGTATAAATTAAGTAGATCCATGAATGATATGTATGAAATTAGGTTCTCGCGCTAAACAATTTGAATAAAGAGAAATGTTTACGAATACTCTCAATGTTCAGTCGCAAACGTAGCCAAAGCGCAACGAACAAATTCATGCATATGTGCCGAAAGTAATTGATGTGTGGAATGTGGCGTTTACTAAAGCGAAATTATAATTGTTTGCAAGTTTATATGTTCATCTGATACATTCATTGTATCTGGAAGTGAATGAGAGAAATTGGCAAATGAAAACGATGATAAAGAAGAAAAACAGAAAAAAGAGTGCAGTCAACAATACGGAACCGAGCTTATCATCAAGTATGGAAATTATTAAATAGATTATAAAGTCGTACAATTGAAGCTGTTGCGCGTATAGAAGACGGGATAAATTGGCGGAACTTATGGGTTTTGGGTTGAAAAAGAAACAAACAAAAAAAAACTCTCGCAAGTAATGAAGTAATTGTTTCTCGTGTAAGGCCATTATATGAATGTTGATTTTGCACACGAGAAATTCAATTAAGTGCAAATAGAATTAAACGAGTATATTCAATTCGTTTGGAGAACTTTGCCGACTTTATTCATGCCATTCAATTAGCAACAGAAATGTTACCTATTGGACAGTCTGTTATAAATCACCGGCCCAAATCCTAATTAGTTTGGCAACGTAAATTCGTCGAAAATAAAACTGCAATTTTCCACGAAAACTCATTTGCGGTCGTTGCATTTCACTTTAACTGCGAACTAATTTATTCAAAATTGTACAAAAATATGAAAATTAATTTTCATTCTCGTTTGCAATGCTTTTGAATGGTAATAGATTGCACGAAATTTGCCATGATGGATGTTACATCGCGAAAACGGATATGGCCAAACGGTGTGTGAGTGTGTTCAAGGTGATTTACGTTCATAAATCCGTTGTGATAAATTAATATTTGAAAAAAACTGAGAGAAAGCGAACATAATTCTGGATAACTGTCCACCAAAAATTAAAACGCTGCGAATAGCTAGCGCTATTCAGATAGGAAAAAACCATCACTGACCAAAATAGCCTCGAAATATCTTTATTTGGTAAAATAATAATATTGGTCGCATGTTTTAATCTGTGTTGATGTGCCTCAAGGGAGAGAGAGAGACAGACAACCAAAGTGAGTATAAGCTCGCACGTTTTCATTTCATGCTGATGAATATTTGATATTCTAAATAGGATTTAATTATGGTAATTAGAAGAGAGAATGACAGTAAAAGTATGAGCGCAGAGAATTTAATGAAATGAAAATCCAAACTGAAAATGGCCTGATGGTGGCTTTCCCATACAAAATAACGACGGAAAATTGAAGCATGAACAACGCGATTGCATGTGCAAACAAAATAAGCCAAAATGAAAACACATGCAAGACTGAATAAAATATAAAAGAAAAACTTATCATGGAATCAATAGTATGCCCTTTTTAATAATAGAATACAAACACAAAGGTTAATGTTAATGAATCTGTAGTTCAGTGTGCACACACATAATAGCTGTGTATTCGCATTTGGGTGATATAAAAAAAGAGTAAAGACTCTCTTAAACTGTAAATAGTCCTCATATGATTCGCGAATGCACACACACACGCGTTATATCGTGCAAATGGCAAGTATACGTGCCTCATATTTTAATAAAGGGCTTAAAGAGTGATGTTGGATGGAATGCTTTTTAAATTTTGCACTTGATTGCTTGTGATTCCGTGCATGTTGACTACGACCATTTTTTTCAAATGGATCGTCGTGTGACATCATATATTTTCACCGTGAACGTGGTGGCAAAAGCTCACGAAATATCATTTACGTGGTGGCTCGCATAATTGGAAATTCATTGCGTTCACATGAAAGACCACCTTTGTACGATGCATTCTGTACGCTTGAGATAGACATCGTATATTGCGCCACAAGATTCAAACCATGGGGTAAATTGTTCACGCAAATGATGTGTAATTCAAGATAATGCAATTAAGGCCAACACTATCATCGCATTAAACGTCATATCCTTCGTGATCAAAACAATTGCCGTTTATACACCATTTCAAACAATAAAGTAAGATCAATTTGTAGGTTTTTTCGCCCATCCGCCGACACAATTTAAAAAAAATGCTAGTTTTTATTCAGTAAATCAATGTCTTTAATGTCTATTTTTATACTTTGCTACACCACAATGACTTTTGTGCTCTTTGTTTCTCAATTAAATCATTTTCATTTGAATTATACTAAGTGTAATTTAATTGTCTGCCTCCCGATTTAGCTATAGTAAATGCTTACAACACTTGCATTTTGAATATTTTTATTCAACTATTCTCGGCACGGCACATCTATCTGCATTTGGCTTTACATTTATATTTATAACACAAAAAATGCCCTTATTTAATTCGCAAAATACAGTTAGTTTAGTTTCGTTTTCAATTAACCGAGTGTTTTTTTTTCTCTTTATTTTTGTTCTTTGGTAGATTTCAAATACGTTAATTAGTAAAAGTGTTTGTAACCCAAAAATGTACATCGCAAAAAAGAATTGAGTCTATCTATACTATATGTATGTGTTGTAACATATTTTTAGCAGCCTGAAATAGAAATTTGAATGGAGTTCGTTTAATTTAAAATTTATGCAATATTTACTAAATGTTTTCTTCTCTTGTTTGGCATTTGAATCGTTGTCGTCTTCGTCATTGCATAAGTTTTTTTTTGGAATGGAATTGTATTACGTAGTTTAGTTTTTTTGCTTTGCATTTTGTTTTTCTTTTGTTCGTTAAATTGTAATATTATCGGTATTGGTGGGAAATTTTCGGTGTCGATGCACTCGATTCACTTTCCTGTGTTGATCCGTGACGGCATGGTTTTGGTGATGTTGGATTCGAGTAGCCAGACTCATGGATGGGTGACAAATTTGGGCTACGGAAAATATTTTTACGCCGTTTTCGGCTGATTGCAAGTATTGGACGTTGTTGTGCTTTTTGTATTTGTTCCTTTTGTTTGTTCACTCTGGACGGATAGTGATGGTGATGATGGGTCGACGGATTTTGTACAAAGGACAGTGATTCGGCCAATTCTTGCATATCGGCCGATGCACTACAAATTTTCCGTCGAATGGGCGGTGGTGGTGCTGGTGTTGTAATCATTTTCATTTCATTTGGTGAATTATTCGTTTCCAAATTATTGTCTCGTCCTGCCGTCAATGCGGTTTTATGCAAATGATTTGGCATATTATGCAGTTGATGTTGGCATTGTTGTTGTTGTTGTCGACGTTGCTGTTGCAATTCTTCGCATTGTTGTTCAAGCATATTCATCGGTCGAACTTGATTTTGTTTAATATTTCGTCGTGGTGAAGGAGATGGTGGTCGGTGTCGTGAGTTATTACCGTTATTTACATGAGAATCGTTTGGATAATGCGGTTGTTGACATCGACCAAACATTCGTAGCATATGCCGTAACCGAATCGGCCATGTTTGTGTTGTTGCACGCGTTCGATGATTGCCACCACCTTTTAAGCTTGTTGATAGCGACGACCGATTCTTTCGACTTTCTTTGATTGGCTTTGCCATCATCGATCCGTTCGTTGTTAATTTTGTTGTTGTTATTTGATTCATTGGTTTGGCACCGTTTTTTGCATATAATTTATGCTCATCGTACGAACCACGTAAACGATGATTTATGTGATTATAATTGGCTTTTGGATCGATTGATGCTGAAATTGTATCAATTTGCTCGCCAACCGATATGTCGGAGTCCGGACTTTCGGGCACATTCGAGCAACAATTCCATTTTTGTTTTCGCATCGGTTTTAAATCGATTTCGGTACGTTGATTATTTATTGATTGTGGTGGATTCGTTTCGATCGCTGCCACTTTTGATTTTTTCGTTTTTGTTTTTAATTTGAAACTACAAAATGTGCATTGTTCCATAAATTTTACATATTCATCTGTCGTTGCAATTGATGACGATGATGTTTCGGTTATTGTTTCATGGTTGTGCGTGATTTCATCGCCACTACTACTATAGCCACCTTGACTAGACGGACCACCATCACCATCATTGGAATTGGACAATCGAACAATTTGTTTGTACTCAGAACAACAATGGAAGGTTTTCGAATGGCTTGAACGGCCACTATTCACTGATAGCTCATGTATTGTTGACGGTACGAGAATTTGCGATGGCCGGTCATGCAATACTGAACAAAAATAGAAAGCTGCATGCGTTGAATTATCATATTGCATCGATGTATCACAGCAATAAATCGATTTTGGTCGATGTTTTACCGTTGTATTATGATTTTCAACTAGATTTTTCGGATCGATGTGTGAACAAAAATAGATTTTATTGGCCGTTGATGACTTTTTCAAGGCATTCAGTGTTGTTTTATTATTACCAGACGTGTTATTGGTGGTGGTTGGTATTGTTCTCTTGGATTGTTTTTGTGATTCATGTTGTCGTTGATTTCGTATGTATTCATATGTGGTTAGGCCCAAAAATGAAATGTACACATGAAAAAAGCACAAATGAAGTAATAGTCCAACGGTAATCGCCGCTAAAATACCAATAATTGAAATAAATGTCAAGAAAATGGTGTCGTTTAGGCTAATACCAGTCGTAACATTTGTTGCTTTTTCATTAGCCACACCATTGAATAACGTATCGGTAACATTAAATACAGTGTCGGGTGAAATGGTTGTATCATTTATTGCAGCAAAAAATGTTTCGTTAAAAACGGCCGATGAAATTGAATCGATTTTGTTGACATCATCGGTTGTATTTGTTAAGTTCGCTGTTGAGGCGGCCGACCAAAGGGTCAACCATTCGGATTTCATGTAGTAGAGAACAAGTTCGGCAACAACAGCGGCCAAAATGACCATGGCCGCAATTACGGCACTCACCACGCACATAAGGAATGCAACATAATTTCTTCCTCCTACGCAATGGTTCAACCTGTTTGGGACGCACATCAATGTAATTAAATTAGATTGAGGTAATCGAAAAAGAAAAGCTTTTGAATAACAATAGAAATAGGTAGAATACTTCTTTTCTTCTCGCTGTCCTTCCGAGATAGAATAGAAAATTCTTGTGAATGACAAAGTGTCAAGTGGAACAAACAAAAATACGAAAGGAAATTCGAACAAAAGAAACTTAAGAAAACGAGAAAAATGAAGAGTATTATTTACCATTTACAATGATGGTCGAACTGGGCTACACATTTGTTACAAACGCTACAATGTTTGGTACGAGAGTTCGTTGTTTTTATATTGCACAAATGGCATCGTCCATTTTCAATGACGTGTGCATGTTTTGTACGATCGAATTCAGGTACAATACGATTTGAGCTTTGTTTGCGTAGTTCCGAATCAGATGGATCGATTAAAAGTGCTGCAACATGTGAACAGCCATGAATTACATACAAACTGGATACGATTATAAACAGTGGACCTTGTAAATCCGGATGCAATGCGGGAATAAGAACACAAAATGTTGATACACCAAAACCGAATAGAGCAACCCAACCGCTTATTTGCAGTGGATGCAATGGTAATTGTAGACCATGAATTCGACGACCGCGCTCCAAGTAATTATCATTCAAATTATCCTGAAATGACACCCAAGATGTTTGGCCAATTTTCGGTTCGGTTTCTGTATCACTCGAAACTACGGTTGTGGTCGGAGTGCTTGAATATGAGGTATTTGAACTCGTATTATTGTTACTGCTGCTGTTGCTGGTGGTGCTGGTGTTGCTTGCCGGATAGTTGGAACGATGATAACGATGTTCGTTGGATTTTTTGGCCGGCGACCTCTGTTTGTTTTGAGAATTCGTACCATTTTCGACAGCTTGTATTGTAATGGTCGTCGTATGATTTTGCTCTGCGAGCATGATCTACACCTTTAAATTCAACTAACGATTGTACCGACATATCATCGAATAAATTCATTTGAAAAGTGTCTCTCTTAAAGTCACTTTTGAAAAGTCAGACCGTTTTCACACTCACTCAAACAATTATTTCACTTGGAAAATAAGCATTTTTCACATAGTTATTTAATTTTGTACCCAAGAAAATCAATTCCGTGTCATATAAATCAAGCGCAAAGCCAGCGTTTTTCCGACTTTTTTTTTTTACTAAATTTTGACGTTTTTAGTTCATTTAGAGAGAGAGAAAAATTACACAAGCGATTTTGTTCGTAATTTATGGTCTTTTGAAAGCCAATTTATATAAAGTATCATTGACATTTGTCATTTCACGATATATACACGACGACGTATTTTTCAGAGTGTCTTTCTTGTTCATTCATTCACTTTCTCTTGTACACGGCCTGGGGGGAAAAGTATGCAAAAAAACAGAAACCTACAACCACCACTGAATGTGTTTATCGAATGTTCTTTGTGCTGTTGAAAGTTATTAAAGTCACTTGAACTCTTTTACTCTATTATGCACGTAGCGTTTTCGTTTCACAAAACAAAAGCGGCGGGTCTCATACAATTCAACTTGCACACCATTCGTTCGTTGTTTCGTTGTTGACTCTTTCAGTCTCGCCGTCACATTTCGCAATGTGTGTGTGTGTTTATATCGTTGGGAAAGAATTTTGATGTGTGCTTAAAATAACAGATGATAATGTGATAAGTATTCTCGCTAGTTGATGTTTGGATTACATTTGCACGGTGTCAAGCGCGATTCACAAAGATATCTGCCACATTCACATCATCCATTCATTGTCGAAAAAAAGTGTGTGTCTCTCTTGTTCGTGATATATTTGATGATTGTGTTGTATCGTGTAATTTTGATGAAATTTATGTTTGTTACACGCTGCGATGTATTATTTATTTGGATGCACATCAAAATCTCTTTAAGCACACATTATTATTCCATACACAATTAAAATGAAGCTGTCTCATTCATATGCAGATAAAATTATGCAATAATAGGTGGCGATACGTGACATTTTATTTTACACGATCTTGTAATATTCGTACTCACTCGAAATTTCACAAATAATCCGTGTGAACTTGGTGTCCATTCAATGTTAATGATATAACTACGTAATAAGTGGTATTTTTATCAATATGCTACAATTAAATTTAGACAAAATGCATACAATTAAAGCTTTTTTTGTCGTACTCAGCGTATTTTGTTCGATTAAATAAATTTCCGCACAAAAACTTTACAACAATTTTTGTGCGCACGTGAACTAAACTAGTGTTTATGCCACAATAAGCAATAAGCTCAACAATAATGCTCGAATTCGAAGTGGTTTTCGTAGCTCATGGGGATTTATATATATATTCTATGTGTCTCGCTACAATTCTACTATTCTCTCTCTCAATGTATTGTATAATATGTTTCTTTTATTATATAATTCGATGCACTGAACACGCACTAACTACGAGATTTTAAAGCCACTGGAATGTTATTTTCTTCGTTATATTAAAATTGAATGTTATGAACGGAGTCGAATCGAGAATTTTATTTTTAAGATATAGCCGGAAATGTTTTTTTTTTTTTTTGTAAAGTCACTTGAAAAAATTGTTCGTTTCAAAATGAAAAACGCAAAAAAATTGATTCAATTCATCACAACACGCTTTAATTTAAACAATGACAATGTCAATTGACTGTCGTAAAATTGAAATATATTTTTTAACGATGAGTGAGGTTTTTTTTTTCAAATCTAACAATAGAATGGGGTAAATACTGTATCACTCTTGGTGTGTGTGTGTTTTTTTCTACAATCCAATTCTTGTGGTTATTCTTGGTTCGCCCTTTTGTCACTTTGAAATGAGTTCGAATGTTTGTGGATGGTGTCGTCGCGTACTTTTTGCCAAAATAGATATTTAAAGCGCTTGTATATCTTTAATTGTTGTCAATGTTTATTTGCGGCCGTATTTCATTTGCTAAAAAATTGCACTTTTCTGCTTTTGTTTTTTTCAACGTTTACACTGCGGTAAATTTTTTGTATACGTTTGAAAATTAAGCATTGCTTGTACTAGAGAAGATGAAGAAAAAATGTACAAACTAAAAAGAGGGAAAAATAGTCTATGTTCAACTAAACAGCACAGAAGTGAATCAGCTACTGAGTTTTGGTTTTGGTTGTGGAAAAGGCCAACAACGCCAAAATGCGTGTATATTTCATTTTCCCTATAACAATACATCGTATACACATTTTCACATTTCTGCTGTGTATGTATGGCGTTGCCGCTTCTGATACGAATTTCATTTAATTCAATGTTTGCTCCATTCGCTCGCTCGCGCGCGTCTTACTCACATACACAAAGAAAATCTCATATCGTCATTCGTTTCAAAGCGAACAACCAACCGCGGATAATAAAGAAATATTAGAAGAAGAAGAAGAAGCAGAAAAACAAGCCAAAACACTTTGTGCTTGACTGATTTCAGATCGAATTGTCGACGCGGTGCTTGAAATTTTCTCCAGCACAGAGAAAATATACAATTTGGTACTTGGATGTGTGTGTGTATTTGTATCAACCTGCGCGTCAAGATTCACATTCGCCACTCTATATGACAGAAATGAAATCAAGTGAGGGGGTTTGTCGAAATGTATATAATTTGCCAAACAGTCCAATACACATTGAATCACTTTCATATGGTTATTGTATATCGTTGCATGTTTGGCCAATTCTCATGGAATTCTTTTGGTTTGTGCAATGGCATTCATTTGAAATACAATCAAATCAAATCAACTATGTAATTTGATTTCAGTTACGATGACGACACATTACTATGAGATACACAACCGACTGCAATTGATTACCCGTAACGATGCCAATGCACACAAATACCAATGGTATACCACATCAACTATAAATGCAGTATCTCTTTCGAATAAAACCAGTCTTTACTTAACTGATTAAAGACAATGTGAAATATATTTGATCGGTTGTAACTTGTTGGCTAATGCTGAGTTTGTTTCGATTAAACGAACACGAATCAACTCTGATTCTGAAGATCCAATTCATGCTTGAGTTGGTATTTTTGTTATTTTTGGAGAGTGGAAGTTTTGTTGCCTCAAAAACAATAATAAGAACAAACTAAAATGAAATTCAATATTTGTTATGCGAACGAAACATGCAAGCCAGAGCGTCAATTTTCTCGTGGAGAATTCAATTTTGAGTTTCAAACGAATCGTACACGAATTGTGACGTCAATTGTTAAGCTGTTGAACGCGAATATTTTATTCAATTTATGGATAAACATAAATAGATATATGAAAAACATACCATAATCAGATCATTGGAATTGCAAATAGGCCTATCGTATTTGGCACTATTTCATCGCTAAGCAACAAAATACAATTACTTTGGTATTTTAATTTCAGAGACGATTCATGTTTTAGTATATATTTTGGTGAAATTGCATGACACTTGCACTATTTTTAGTCTTGATTGAGTGGCAACTATTTTGGACTCGACCATGTACATTAATCACAAGTAATTACATGGTTGAAATCGTTTTCATTAATTGCACACATTCGATTTATTGGAAATATATGACGAAAGCAACCTGTGAATATACATAACCCTAACCTTTTAACAAATATCCAGTAAAAACGTACGGATACATCACAATTGAAATTCTTGCAAATTATGGAAACGAATGACAACGAAATACATGAACATCTCACTCAACTTACCACAAAAATCCACTATTTGTTGTTAAAACTAGAATTTTTCACACTCGACACGACTTATTGTTTACAAAAAAAACTTTGAAGTGAATGTAATGCAATAAAAGAACTACAAACGTCAAATGAAACACATGTTATGAACTGTTGAGTTGTCGCTGTCACATAGCTCATAGCACCTGAGCGACCTCTATGTATTGATAGAATACAATCGTAATTTTCTTGTGAGATTTCAAAGTTGAAAACCACAGTTCACCTAGTTTATAGATAGTAAACTACCAATGGTAGTCTACCATATGTCAACCAAAAGGGAGATCTTACCCTCTTTTATTCCAAAACCAAAATAACAATTGAACAACTGTTCAATGTGTCACATGCTTTACATACTCAACTAAGGAGAAATGAAACGTCTACACAAGGGTGCATGCGCATTCCCATTCATGAAATGAATATATATGCCGTTTGGCATTCACTTGCCTGGTGGCGGACAAAGAACGAGAATTCTCTCCTTCAAACCAAACATCCAACAATTTTTTGTTGATTATAATTCATTCTCTTTCATTCGCATACAAATTGAGAAACGCGTGTGCATCGCTAGAGTCCACCGTGAACATTCGAACGGTTCGCACAAGCCAAATGAAAATTTGTCATCGTGGTTGTCAACCATCTATTCGATATAATCGCATATAATTATGCAGTTTTTGTTCGCAATCAAAAAAGTTTTCAACACTCAAAATTAATTAAATGTTGAATTGTTGATTTTTTGATACAAAAAAAAAATATTGGTGGAAAATTGCCGAGAGTGAGAATCACAAAAAAATAATAATAGATTTACAATGGTGTATTGATTTTTTTTCGCAGTGAAATAGAAAGCGATTCGTCATAGAGCCAGAGAAGCTTATTATCTCAGTTGTGTTTATTTTATTTTATTTTTCCGTGGATTCTATCCATCTCTGAAGCAGAGCGGTATTTTGTTGTTTCTGCAAATAGCTAAATCGTAATAATAACGGGACAAACGACAGCGGCAGCAACAGAAACAACGATATATCCATCAAACAACACGATACAGCGACTCAGGACTCGTGTGCAGAAATGGCCGACTAAAAAAAGGTAAATTTAATATGCTGTCTTTTGTTTGGCTACATTCTAGCAAATGTTTTATTATTCTCGGAAATGGTGTGTTTGTTTTAATAAAACGCGAATCTTGTTCTATTTTCGCACGATTTTAAAGAATTTTTTTCTTTCACATTTTTCGGTGCAATCTTTCACGAAATTTTTGTACAATTTTCTGTACACTCTCCCATTCTATTCCCTATGCAATTGTATTTGCAGAAAAATCAATGTTCAAACAGAAGGAAACATTTTTTTTATGTTTTTAAACATCAAACAGAATTGAATAGCACACAAGGCAAGATGTGTAATGAATTTTCACGGTAGACCTGGAGTAAAGAGGGACAGAAAGAGGAAGAGAGAGAGAACAGCAAGAAGCAAAATTATAGCAAACAAGTAGCAAGTTTGTTGTGTGTGCGTTGAACAAGCAAATGATTACATCACATATGTGATAGGACATATATCCTTATGTAGGACAGTGTCACATCAAATGAATACCATGTTTTCTCATTATATTTGTCGATTGCTATAGATGATAACAATACGTAAACACTTTTCACGTCGACTCAAAACACTACAATTAATATTGGCTCGGAAGTTGGTAATTTCCTTCATAAAGCTAATAAGTGATAATGAAATAACGATATCATTAGAGACACCGAATCACCAACCTGTTTGGTTCTACAATATATTTCATGCTCCCTCTCTTGCTCTCATTCGCGCACTCGCTTTAATTTCATTTGTTATTTGCATAATTAGAAACTCACGTACACCGCAGTCGACATCGTTTACTTTTTAATTAATCAAAGTTTGTTTGGATTTTTTGTTGGCTCGTTGTAGTTGCTCTCAATATTTGTTTTCGATGAATGTCAATAAAGCAAAAGAACAATTTCATCGGATTGTTTTTTTCGTCTTGCTTCAGATTGCATGTCCACACACACATTGCCGTATTGCGTTTTTAATTTTCTTTTGTTTTTTTTTCTTCATTTTCAATAAATATGAAAACAAGCACACCATAAATTGGAATACCACGATTGATTTTTCATGTTTTTTTATTGCTTTCTTTCACCAAAGTTCATGGTTGTTATTGAACAAAATTATGATTATTCCTATTACAGAAACACGGAAAATCCTCATTTAACGTATGATTTTGATTGCAGTATGGTAGCACAATACTGAGGAAATGTTTGGCATTTAGTTTGTTGGTGGTGGTACTGGCGGCACTAAATGAAATGATATCAAAAATGTATTCACACAGTTCGGATGGCAGTAAATTGAATTTGCTTGGCAGCACATTTGGTGGCCGCAATAAACGAAACTACAAACGCCAATGGAATGAGAAAAAACGTGCTGGCATGAGTTTTTTAATTGTCATTGCATTTTTCACCGTTTTTGCATTGATCATACTAACTGAAATACTGATGATTGATGAAAAAAATAAATCACAAAGTTTCGGCAGTGGCGGAAATTTACGAAACACGGGCTTCAATCGCTTCGGTGAATCGATACCAGATTATGAGGACGTCAAAGATGAATACGGCATTGAAGATGCGGTATTCTTACGAAATCGAAATCGAGATAAACATCGCAGTAAGTCTCATGTGTATACCTTATATACAGATCTATAAAAATGGAAAAAAATCTATTAAGACATAAATTGAATAATAATAATATTAATATCAAATGGGGTACAACAACAACAAAAGTGCAAAATCATGTTTTCTCTGAAATGTGTCGAAATAAATTTTTCCCCAAAGTGTTATTTTTTTCTCTACTAAATAAGAGACCATATTTCTTGTGCTTCGTTTATAGGTGACACAAGCGAACGGCATTCAAACGCAATTCCAAGTGTGGTGGCATGGGGATCGGTTTTACCTGTGAATATTGAACGAACATTACCATCTTATGCTAGTGATATGAAAGCAATCGACGGTTCCTGGCAAATTGTGAACGGAACAAGGTATAAATTTTTCGTTTTTTCTGCCTTCTACGATCGACGGGCTGGAAAATTGATACGTATCATCGGTGCAACGAAAACTCGCGTACCAGAAAAAGTGTGGTGTCGTTTCGTGTATAATACTGGCAATGCCACTACTCCAAACTATAGATCGGTGTCTGTTATGGCACGAGTTAAGGTATGTCATACGAATGTTTGCACGTTTCTTCATCTGACATCGTTTATGTGATTTATTTAATAAATTTATTCGCATCGAATCATTCCAATGTGTGATGCACATTCGTTTCCTATAAATTAAAACAGGTGATACGTGAAAATTGGAATTTGAAATATAGTGCGTGCTTTGTGCTTTGCCCGGTAACAGCGCCTGATATATCCGTTCCATATGCAGTAAGCGTTGTCAGTAGACTTCGATCACCGCCGGGAAATGTGCTTTTGGTTCGAAATACCGATGACGATGTCGATTTAGTTAATACGACACATATCACAAACATTCCAGATAAAATTGCCGTTTGTGTGAAACCCTTCCATTTTGATTATGATTCGGTAAGATTTTGCACAACAACAAAACTAACGCCATTGAATTGCAGATTTCTTTTTTGTTTCTATCCATTCACATTGAATCAAACTCAAATTTTTCGAATTGCAATTTTCTTGTTGTACATTTCTCAATGCAGGCATTGCATTTGCTCGAATTTCTCGAATTAAACACACTTCTTGGAGCATCACATTTCACATTTTACAACCATACACTTGGTTCGAGGGCGTCATGTGTACTCAAGCATTATATGAATGGGGATTTCTTAACGGGCGATGCAACAAATGGATCGAAAAGCGAATATCGTCGTCCGATTGCAAATCAAAGGGCTACTATCAATGTGTTGCCATGGGATCTGAGAATGATTTCACAAAGGGATATTCGAACCGAAGGATTGTTCGCAGCCTTGAATGATTGCGTCTATCGAAACATGTACAGGTATTCTATTTTTATTCTTTTTTTTAGCATTATTTCATTTTTATTCCCTTCAATTGAACGAAACAAATGTCCGTACCGTAATTATCCAACTCGATTTGATTGACGTTTTATTTGCTCGAGAACATCTTTATCAATTATTCATTTGGTTCGTTTTCGCTTGTTCATTTCAACAGATATCAGCACCTTGCTCTTATTGATTTAGACGAATTCATCATTCCACGATACAATAATACAATCAGCGAACTATTGAAGTAAGAAATAATGACGATTTGTAGATAATGATATCACATTGAAATCCATTTTAATCAATATCATTGAAGTCATTTGAATTCCAGGTGGATGAAATTTCGAATTAATGGCCGCAATACGGGAGCGTATTCATTCCAAAATTCATTTTTCTATTTACAATTCCCGGACGACCCGGTTGTCTATTCGCACGATAACACAGTTAATCCAGCTCTGCGGGCGGCTTTGATCACGCAACGAAAAACCAGAAGGTTTGTATTGCCGAGTAAGCTAAGGAGAATTTATACGTCGCAATCGCTGTTTAATTACTCGAATGTAAGTAATCATATGGTCAATTTCTCTTTTATAGACGCGCCAAATTGCATCCACAAAAGCAAAGATCAAAGTATATTTGCAAGCCAGAAGCTGTTGTTGAAGCTGGCAATCATTTTGTTTGGGAATTTATAACGGGCCGAGGCTCGCTCAATGTTCCGGCTGATGCAGGGATTTTACATCACTATCGTGTTAGTATCTATTTTTTTATTTTTATTTTTTTTTTCTCAAAATCTTATTTTCGACTTTATTTTTCGTCTCTACTTTTACCCATAGGTCTGTGAGTTTGGCGGAGATGATTGTATCAAAGCACCTTCAGGTGATTTTCAACCCATTTCTATTACAAAGTTCATTAATTTGAACATTTTCAGAATGAAGAATGTGAAATGAATGGTGTTTTATATTTCAGTTGTGGATCATACGGCGCACAAATATTCCGATCGGTTGGTTCGACGTGTCGAAGAAATCTATAATCAATTAAAAATACCATGCAATTTGGTTGATTTACCGAAAATACCGACCACTCCGCCGCCGCCGACAACAACAAAGCCAAAAAAGATTTCCCAATTCAATGGGCAGCTTATTGGTGAAATAACCAATAGTTTCACAAGTAGCGTCCGAGCACAAACAACTACTTAATGTCAAACCCTAATATACCGATTTCCACCGTTACTAATGCGAGCTAGAGCCACTATGGACTAAAACTAACGATTAACTAATGTGATCAACTTCTATTGGAGGTCTTGAACTAATAAATATTGTTTAGATTAAATGAAAGCGAAGCAAGCATGGCCTATAAAGAATGGCACAGAGAATTAGTTTTCTTTGGAAATCACAACGAAATACATATTGATTTCAACCATAACTCATTCATAACATAACAAAAGAAAAACAAATGATTACCTTAGACTGCTTAAATTGGTTGATCCACATTGATCAATTGTAGGGCTTTTAATTCTAAAACACAAACCGCTTAGCTATCATTGTAGACGACTGAAATGATAGTGCATCAATCCAGAAACTCACACAATAATAATGCTTCAAAAAATTTGGAAAATTTATCGTTGTTCAAATTACGAAAGAATAACATATCAATTGAACGCATTTGAAAACAACTCACAATAAAATATATGAAATCAACCAATTTAAAAGGAAAAGCAACTACCAACTATTTGAAATCCTGAATAAAATAGTTTTGAAAATGTTTTTTTTTAAACAGAATACAACTATTTTCTACACACAATTGTCGGAGATAATGCATCCAAACAAAAAGAATAAATCAACTTCATCACTTCTAGTCGAAGGACATTTTCATCCCATCTACCCTATACGTAATTTCATGCTTTTAGAGGAATTACGTTAAACTCCTTTTATATTGAACTAAAAAAAAAGAAAACAATAATATGCCAAGTAAACGGCAAATATTTATTAATAAATTAATTGAATTTCGAATGAAGAAAAAACTGACTATGTTTATGAAAAAGTCAACCTTCAGAACACATGCTAACAGATTTATTTTTGTGATTTAAGTAAGAATGAAGAATCTTCATTGAAGATGTTTGTTTTTTTTTTAATTTTATTTCAAGAACCACAACAATAACAAAAGATTGTTGTGAACTCATACAAAGTACCGCCGACGATTCCAAATGTATTTAATAAAATTATATCGCAATAAAATTTAACATTTCATAATTTAACAATGCGATTTTGGATTTTTTTTAAATCGATTTGATCATATACAATATTTTTCGATTTTGACAAGTTTACATTTTTATTATTTTATGGAACGTACTTTAAATTAGTATTTTATCAGCCTGATCGAGAATCTATGCGACGGTAGGCAGAACCAGATGTTTGTGGATGTGATCACATTCCAGGACCATTTCAGAGTTTACCAAAAAAATTAAGGGAAGGTGAAATAATAATTAAGGCACCAAATAGAACTTAAATACCATATGGTAGATATATATCTATCCGATATATCCCACATTATATTTTCTATATCAACTCGAAGGAAACTCGAAATTATATCAAATTCTTTTGGTTGTTCTCTAGTTTCGATAAAATACGTTCCATAAAATGAGAAATTTTTTATAATAAATATAAAATTTATCATTTCATAATTTACAGTGCGAATTGGCATTATTTTTTACTCAATTTGATTGAACAATTTTTTTTTATTTTAACAAGATGAGATTTTTTCTGCGTATTTTTCATTTTTCTTATTAGAAAAAGTATAATATTTATAATAACAAGTTAATACTCTTTTCGCGATAAGAACTGCTTTTCAAACAAAAATAATTCTCTTTTAGCGGCTGATATTGATTTTGGCATCTGCAATGATATGTTGTTTGCAATACTCCCACATAAACAATGACGCAGTTACATGTACATTCAGCGATCGAACAACGCCAAATTGTGGCACTTCAACTGCCATATCCAACAGATTCAGTATATTAGCTGGAATGCCATCCTTTTCATGACTAAAATAGGTACCAAAAAAAATACAAAAGTAATGCAATTTACCAAATCTCATTTTAATGATTGAAACAGAAATCTGTTTATTTTTAGCTCAAATCATACCCAAGAACCAAGACCATTTTTCTTGGTAACGACGTTTTATTCAATTCATCGCCGAATGCTGTTTGCTCAGCGCCAACAATAGCATATCCACTTGCTTTCATTGCCATCAAGTAATTTATAACGTTATAATGTTTAACTTCTAGAAATTTAACCCACTTCTCAGATGCCATGCTAAAAATCCGACGATTAAATATAAATCAAAAGTTTTATTTATTTGAATTTTGTTGCGAATAAAAATTGAATTGAATGCAGTTGCAGAGTGGTTACTTTGTAAATGTTCAAATGTTCAATTTCGTTTTAATGGCTAAATTTGATTGAAATTACCTGATTGATGTGAAATCATTGTGTTTCAAATGCTTAAGGTTATCCAAAGCAATCGATTTAACACCAAACACTTCACCAGCACGTGAAAGACCGCCCAAATTAGCTGGCTTCGTTAAAAGACTTGCCAAAATAATGAGATTGCTATCGGATTTCTGGTGATAAATATAATTCAATAAAATTTGTTTTAAATACGAAAATAAAATAAATAAAAATTGTTTACCATGTCTCTGCGCATAAATTCATCTGATAAACTATTTAAAATCTGTCGATCAATGAATGTTTCACGATAGGTGACCAATTTTCGTTGAACGTTACCACCATGGCCGTGATGAATGATTGTATCGTCGCCATTTTCAATGAAAGCCATCTCAACATCGACGCTTTCTTGTGCTGTTAGACTTTCATCTTCGTCCATGTTGATCGCCATATTGCTCTCTTCTGAATCGAAGATTTCATGTTTGTAATACTCGTCGGAAAACATTTTTGTGATTCGTGGAATCTCTCTCAATGTGTACATGGTGTGAAGCATTTGATTTGCATCGATTTGTTCGAAACGATATTTGTACGCATACGAAAATTTAAGGGCACGGCTCACTTTGACTTCGTGCGCAATTTTCGTGCTATCATAAAGTATTTTGAATTCATTTATCAAATCGAACTTTTCGCACAATTTAATCAAAACAATCTGAGCCGACGTACGAACGATTATTTGTTTCACGAAGATGTATTTGATGAGGAATTCAATGCATTCCCTTGCAAAGTGAATGTTTGATGGATCTTTTGAGCACACATAGTAAATCATCATGAACATTGACTGCAATCCTTTGTTACCTTCAATCTAAATTGAAAACAAAGAAATGAAAATGCATCAATGACAATGGTTAACCGGAATCCAATGTAATAAATTGCTTACATTTTCAATCATTGTTAGCATATGCAATGGATCAACAGTTTCGGCCAAAATCAACTCATTGATGTGTGTTACATTCGTTTGATTTGCCTCTTCTAGTATTATATCTAACATACGGCCATCCCATTTTGGATCGAGACGGAATAAAAATGCCAATGCTTGTGTGATTCGTAATTTCATCGAATGGTGATGGGAGTTAGTGTAATACCGAACACGATAGATTTCGGTATTTTTAGTAAACAATAGATTTTTCACATTTTGTATTTGCTCCAGTTGCTGTTTTGCTGCAATAGCACGCATTGCAGTTAAACGAACCTTTTGATTGTATGTTATGGAACTGGATTTGAAAGAGAATGAATTATTGCCATGTTTTTATTTCGATGTGGTTAAAATTTTTACGATTGATATTGTAAGACTCACCCAGATTTAGATGACACGAAATCATATGCCTGTCTGAAACATGGATTTTAAAGATGTTAAAAACAACGAGCATATAAAAAAAATATTGAACATATTGTATCAACATTTACTTTTCTTCACCCTTCAGTTCGACCCCATAAATGAGAGCATCAGCAAGTATTTCATCAATTTTACATGCAGTATATGAATGCGTTTGCTCGAATATGCAACTAACATCCAGCTTTCCAGCCAACAATATACGGTACGCTTTCCAAATGTCCAATTCCAACTGACGGAAATTACTTAGAATTCTGCAATCATGGTAATGTAAATTATTTACTATATCCGACTGTCAATCAATTTTTCATTTATACAAATTTAAATTAAATTCACTACTCACTTAAGCACCACATTGGCCTGATGAGCTGGTTTAAATTCATAGCTTTTATCGATGAAGCAGTCATATAGTCCCTGGATAGCTCTCACATCATTTTCATTGTTCGGATTGAAACGGCTCTGTTGAACATAAAAATAAACGCATTTCCATAGAAACTCAAACTGATTTTCGGCTTATAAATTTATCACCCTTGATTGAATAAATAAAATTCTTACTAAATCAATATTTTCATTTTCAAGCATCATAACATCGGCCAACACGCCCAAAACGGCCAACTTATTCGGATAGAGTTCAATGCATTTGGTCATTTTCATGCTGATCGTTGTCAATTGTTCCTTAATTTCGCTCAATTTATTCGTATGACCGTCGACATACAATTTCTTGCGAATGACATCATGAAAATTGACCACCGTTTTGTTGATTGCATCAAATGTTGCTGCATCACTGCAATCACTTGCAAATTTATCGACAACAAATTTGAGTAAAGATGCCGAAAAGTTGAGTGCTTCAAGTGTTATGTTACCATGTGGTTTCATCAAATTATAAATGCGCGGCTTGAGCACGAACAATGCATCCTTCAACGATTTCTCCGTGCACATATTATTGAAGAGTAGAAATTCATAGTGTGGAAAGTAACAGATCATCGAACGATTTTTCTCATAAAATTCGTCCAACAATGTTGATTGATCCTTAATAACCGGTATTGCGTGCCGAAAATAATTGATTTTTGTTTCAATTGAAATATTATTCAATTGAACGAAATTCAGTTCGAATTTTTGCAAATCAAGCGGTTGCCTATAACCGTCCAGTATTTCAGTACGTGGAATTATATCGTACAATCCAAGCACTTGTTCCAATGTCAATTTGTTGATGCCAATATTTTGCAAAATGCTCACCGTCATATCGTCCACCTCCTGTGAAAAATATGATAGCATTATTCCTTACCGATGCCATAATTGATATCCAAGGTGTAAAAAAAAAAAACAAATAAATTAACTCACCGGCATATTCTTAATAACACGCACTGAACGCTTAAGAAAATCAAGTAGTATTTGAACTTGAAAGCCGACGCCCTTATTTAATTGCACATAAATATCAATCGATTTGATGACTGTCCACAATGGAACTGGTTGCCAGCTAATTAACAACATTATATCCAACGTATGATTCATATCGGAATTTTGAAAATATTTCGCCAAATTTTCTTCGGATATTTTTGCTTCGGAATGTAAATAAGTGTTGTTCAATGCCTGATAGAATCCATTCAATAGATGACTATCGTGCTGCAACAGTATTCCACGATGCAAAATGAATTCGATGCCATAGTGAATGACGACATTGTTATGATGCTTCAAAATCAATGCAAATATGATTGAATACCAAAATTGTGGTAAATATTTAACAATGCCATCGAGATATTGTTCCAAACAGGATATTATTAAATGGCATTGAATTTCCAGCAAACTTTCCAATATGGCAAAGTAATTTTTCCAAATATTCTGCAAATCCGTATCGGTGGCATCGCTTATGTCGTCGGTGTTCATAATTTCTTTTTGATTTGTTTCCAAAATATTTTGCAATATATAAATTGCTTGTTTGCGTCGAACCATCTCCTTCGATTCAATGGCAGCACGAATAAAATGCCAAATTTCACTGGATAAGAATGAATTACAGAATGATTCATTCACTTGACATTCCTTGATGTAGATTTTAATGAGCTGTGAAATGATGGTATAGCAAATGTTGCATTGATGTTTTGCCACTCTTGATGAGCACAAATTTTGCCACATGAAATTCAATAGTTGCGCATTGGCCATTGATTGGTCAGCGAGGTTATGTCGCTGTTGTAGATTCGATTCGATCAAAAGCAATGCTTCGTTTAACAGTTTTACATCATTGATTGGACCATGAACGGCTTCAATAATTGTTTTCAATATTTCAATTGGAGTTTTTGTTTCAAAAACTCGATCCAATCGATGTAGAATTTGTAGATAAATCGATATCACATTGGGGTGCTCATTTTTTAATGCAATTCGTAGATTTGCATGGCAATTCACGTAAAATTGTTCCGTTTTTACACAATTTGTTGCATTAGCCATTACTTCAAATGCGTCGATTAGATATGTGCTCAAGTTTTTATCGCAGTCCAGCAGCTTTTTGGATTCATTCAATTTGGAAAAAAATCGATCCGGCACCAAAACGGTTAGCAGCTGTGAAAAATTGTCGAATGCAGCGACTAACGGTGATTTTTGATCGATATACGATGCCAAAACAATGTATGCTCGCAATGCATTTTTATCAAATTGCTCAAGTTCACAATTAAATGCCTTTTGATCTTTGTTGAACAGGCAAATATTATGAATCAACTTTAAATCATCATCATATTTCTCCGGGATATTCGACATTATTTATTCTAACCTTAAAACAGGTTTTACTGCAAAACTAGTGTATTCAGTCTGATGGAAAGAGAAAACAGTTTTATTTTTAGTACAAACTCACAATTATTCTCAAACATAATCATTTTTTGATTACCTTTTCAAAGCAGTTTAACTGCAAAATGTTGAATGAATGGGAAAAAAATAATATATCAAAAAATACATGCGTTTCTTATTTCTACGTATAAAATCACAATAACAACTCTGCGAATCGTTCTGGACGAATGATTTTTTTTAGCATTGTGTACAATCGATGCACAGATGACAGTGGAAGAACACGTGCGTGACAATGAACTACATTGACGCGCATGTATCGATGTGTGCGTGCGATAACAACAGTGTCTTCTATATGCACGGTACAACTGTTGTTTGGCAGAGGGAGCTGCCTTGCAATGCCATCCACCAACGGAATATATCATTAATTAAAATTATGGGGAAATGGTTTTTTTTTTGCTTAAAAAAACAAATCAATCATAGTTAAAAGCAAACAACCTTCTACTTGAGTGGATAATACTCAATTGAATGATGCTCAGCTGCAATAATATTTCAAATGATAAAATGACTGACTTATCAAACAATTTTTTATGAACTCTTCGGAATGGAATAACAATAAAAGGCGCTTAATCCAATTGGCGACGAACGCAGCAATGTAGCAAAATGATTAAATACCACCAGAAAACAAATGGATTTTAACACGTGCAATTCTCATCATCGATATGTAATACGTATACACATATATACATTACAAGCGGACGATGGATAATTGTTCCATCCGAAAAAAGAAAAAGAAGAAGAGCGTTACACACAAAAATTACGATCGAACCAGACGAGCTGATTTTTCCTGTGAAAATCACCAGCACCCGGCAGCAATGTGCTTGGCTGTTCAAACAATGTTGACAACAGTAATAATAGTAATGAGTAGAAAATAGCTTAATAGAGTAGGTCCGAAATCTTTTTCGGTGTGTAATTTACATGCGCAAACATTAATCCTGGTTCGGTCGTTGCTATGCCACACATTAATTTGGATTTTATTTCACTTGCATATTAGTGGTTCAACAACAATGATCTGGTTTTGTAAAATGCCAATATTGCATGAAACACTGAAGATGGTCCGTGATGTGAAATGAACATGAACATCGAACAAATAAATGGGCACGTTAAAACCGGCACATATATGAAAAGTTCGCTTTATTTTGCTCTGCGATTAAATGGATAGTAAATTTTTTAAGCGTTTTGGATGAACGTAACGAAATGTTTCTTGAATCAGTATTTTATATTCTATTTTGTTACCATCTTCTTTGCATTGATTATGGTAACGTACTTAAATACGGGAATATTAGCGGTTCGCTGGATTCAATTTTAAATAGAATGCCATTAATCTCAAGTGACTTAATGGCACAATGGGTAAAAGTTTTTCGTTTGATTGTGTGAATGCGCGCGCAAACAATGTTACGATATATTGTTCAATGTGTCTGTTGTTGTGTGTATGTGTTGTTGTTTAAATGCGATGTAATATGTTACAAGGAAATTTCATTGCGGTCAAATCAGTTTATCTATTGAGAAGAACAAAGTGAGCTAAGCTTATGAGCTGTGCTCAACCTTGTGTGTCACAATCCATGCATAATATTGTAAGATGTCATAAATTCTTGCCATCCAAATGGTTGTTTAGATTTGCCATCCAACACGGTTCGTAGATCATAAAAGGCTGAGTAAGCTCAAACTTTTTTCAGCCGTGTGCACACGTCTTATTCCAACCATGTAGAAGTAGTAGTATATATAAATATATTTAATTCCAGTAATATTTTTTCGCGTTTAAATCAATTTGTATCGAATGTTGATCCTATCATTCAATTTCAGTAATATTCGATTTTTCTCGGTCTGTATGTAATATGTAAACGGTGAATGAGTTTAAGACACGCTTCGCCAGATATTGATAGACATTGACTGAGAGAAAGAGTGGGAGCAGATACAGACTAAAGGATTTCAATGTTGCCCGAAATGGAAATAAACTGGAAATAAAACAGCATAAAATATGTTATGCGGATATAATGCATTATAAAATAAAATCGGCGCGCGTAAATTTCAAAATGCACATAAAATAACAGAGATTAAGTGCCGAAAGTCATGTGTGTCCGTTTATTGGTTACTTTTAATGGGGTTTTCCATCTACTGCATACACAATCTCTGTCTCTGTGTTTTTTTTTTTTATCTTGGTCTCTCAGTTTTTCGGGTCGTTTACCGAATGCAATGTTTTAGCCCCAGTCAGAATAAACTATAATCAAAATTGATTTTTCGACTGTTGATTGTCGCATGGAAAACGGATTACCGGCTTGGTAGAGAAGGAAGGAAGAGAGAGTGAGAGAGAGAATTATGGGATGACTCTTGAGATCGTCAAAAGCTATTTGCACACCGCCTGAAGCTCGCTCTCTTTTTTAGTCGCTCCACCACAACAACCTTCGAGCGATGGAGAATGCCACATCCTCTGCCAAATGCAAATAAAATCCCGTCATCTTTTATCGCCTAACGCTAAACCACAAAACAAATAGCACATAAAATCAAATGACATTTCGAAGCGCAAAATTTCAAATGAAGACAACTGGCGAATGGACGAGATAGAGACAGAAAATGATCATGTGCATATGTGAGAGAATGAGCAAAAATGAGTGACTCCAAACGACATATCCAAGTGCCCATAATAATTCAAGCGCACTTTGTTTTCCTTCGTCATTTTTTTTCTTCGTTTGCTCGTTTTCCCTTTGTTTTATGTGTTTTCTTTGGTTTTTCACGTTTATTTTGTGTTTCGTTAGCATCACATATGAAGCATATTCTACTATCATTACAATATATGCACGCACACAGCCGGACAGACGAACGCGCACGCACAAGCATTTACATCTCCATAACGGTTGAAATGCACATAAATTGTCGATTATTTTCAAACGTATAGGTACATAATCATCATAAATATGTTGCCGTTGATCGAGCACACACATCACAGTACACAATGTGCTGAAATTCAACTAACGATACACTGAGGTTGAATTCGACTCGCAATTTTAGCTGCGTTTAAATGTGTACGTGTTAGCATTTTACGATGAACCACCGAAAATCCCGTGACACATATGTATACGAAAAAGCAAAAAAAAACATCAACCGAAGTCACAAATCGCCATAAATTAGATGAGTCGAATTCATACTTACGATTTTGGCGGGTATTGCTGCCGCCACCGCCGTCGTCGTCATCGTCGTCGTCTTCAACGACTTGCATTCAATGAACGTTTTCTGCTGCTTGATTACGTTTCGCTTGTTTTTCTCCCTTCTTCTTTTGAATCAACTCAAATGGAACATTGCTGGGCGCTTCTTCATTCATATTCCACATGTGAATTCCCATATTTACCTTTTTCGACATGTTCTTCTTACTTTGTGTTTAACATTCGGAAAATAAAAGGCAAAGCTGATTTTCACATTTAACCAAGTAATGTAAAATAAAGCACTTTTTTTTCTCACCCATGCGAACGGAAAGAGATTGCAATATGAAGGTGTTGGCTGATACAATCGAAAAACGTTTTCTTTCGCCATGTGTGTGTTTGTGTGTGTCGTACTTAATTCGATACGTACGGCACATATACGAGCGATTAATTTGCCAAATATACGTAAAACAGTACACACATGCATGAAACCATCATATCTCCTTCGACGTCTTCGTCGTCGTCTTCTTCAATTTTATTCTCTTGGTTGCTGCCAGGTTGCTGTCGGTGTGATATAGAGCACCGAACTTTTACCATGTGTGTGTATGCTATGCAGCTATATTCATGGATCACACAAAAATGGAAAAGAGTGATACATAAATATTATTTCAATTTTATTACAGTCAAAAGTACGAATGACGTTTGAAATAAAAATAAATTTCCAAATTGACTCGAAATGTGTAGTGGCTTGCTGGTTGGCTTCTGTGTTTGCTTCGATTCACATACATGTATTGTATGTATGTTTCACAACCGTGTTCGATGTGTGTATTTGCCATCTCGAATAATATGTATTTTTTATGGTTCGACATTTACGTTTCGATAGATTTTCGCCCTCGATATTACACGCTCGCTTTTTCGAATTGGAAATCTGGTGAAGCCGAACCGAACCATATAATATTGGCATTGGCACATTGCCTCTTCTTCAATAATACAAAACACAAAACAGTATATTACAACTGGAAATGCGAAGAGAGAGTATGAGGTGAATGTGAGAAGTGAGATGGAAAGAACTCATAGAAATTTATTCGATTCGGTAAGTATTTGGAAAAGCATTTGGTGGTTGCCGCTCTCTCTCTCTCTCTCTCTCTCTCTTTCTCTCTCTCTCTCTCTCTCTCTCTCGTCCAAAATGAAGTATGAATATGTGTTTTCAAACACACAAATGCATAACACATTGCCATGTATTTCGATGGATCTCTTGTAATGCAACATCGAATCGGTATCGGCAGCAATACCCTATACAAAATATTGCAAAAGCGTTGACTTAGAACGAACTAAAAACCAAAATAAATTCCAACATTATGTTTGAGCAATAAATGTGGATGTATTTGCTTCCCATACAAAATCATTTCTTATCGATAGGTATCAAACGCATAACGGAGCAAAACTCAATGTTGGATTTCTCTATGCAACTTGAATTTAACCCATGAAGAAATTATGAATCTGTGCAATCAACACAAAATGTTGTGAATAGCAGCATATACACAAAACGGTAGACACATACGCACTTTCACACACCCACATGCACACATGCACAACAACAACATCATTGAAATCCAGAACCAAATCAAAATAGTCTCTGTGCAATGCTTTTGTGTAACATCTTCGATGCGGATCAATCGCTTACGCTCTCACAGAACTTTTCAATCTTTCGCATAGTATTCGAAAAGCTTTTATGTGATATAACCGGATTTGGTTTGGTTGTTTTGCTGCTTCGCTATTTCAAATGCTCGCTTGTTGTTGTTATTATTTGGTTTTTCTTCGTTCTCTATAGCCTGTTGTATTCCAATTGAACCGTATATTTCATAATATTCGACATTCTTGTGTATAGATTTCACAATTTGCACAAATCGAAAAGAGACACACACAGAGAGAGCGAGATTGAGAACAAAAGGAGAACAAAGAGAGAGAGAGAACTGATGAAGTAAACGAAATGAAACAATATGAATGGAATAACACACCCATTGACTTATTCATTATGTTTGTACTTTATCACAGCACTTGATTCACATTCGATTGTGAGCACACAAATCCGTTATATTCCGTATATCTTATTATATGTGTTTTTTTTCCTTGTTAGGTCGCATTCAACCATTCGATACATGTTATTTGTGTCGTTGTTGTTCATTCTTCTTTTTTTCTATCGCTTCTTATTTCGCTCGTTCCAATCTTTTCTTTTATTCTTTTTTTGTAGGAGAAAATGTTCGGCAATATCCTAAGTTGGGGCTTAAAGGTTTTATGTACTAAAAGTGTTTGAATGTAGCGGAATTTTCTGTATTCGTTATTTTCTTTCGAAAATCACCGCACAGATTGTGTGCCGAAAGTGCTCAATATTCGTTGGCAATTTTCGTCATTTAATCCAATCATTTTGCAATGTCTGTGTCTTCATTGACAGCACATTTCATAAAACAGAGCCAATATTGTGTTGTTATTTTACTTATATATAGATCTGTTTCTGACTGGTGACGCGTAAAAAACAACAACATTTTCAAAAAAAATGATAATAATGTTTTCCACCAAACTTTGTACCATTTTCCGAAAATTTCAATGAATTTTTCATGTATTTACAATACATATGTGCTGTGCAAAATACACTTCAATAAGTGCCTAACTTTGTTGCTTAAATTGTTCTGTATTTTATCAAATGAAATACGCTTGGAAAAACGACAATACAGACAACAACCGTTCTATTTTGTTATGAATGTTATCGAATTTTCGTCTGTTCTCTGGTTGATTGTGCTTTAAACCTGAGTTTACGACATTGTTTTTTTCTCTCTCCACTTTTTTTCTCTTAATACCATTTTGATACAAACATCATCATCGTCATCGTCATCTTCGTCTTGGCCATAATCATGAATCAAAATCATTGAAAATTTACATATAAGGGTGTTTCATATCAATTCTCGATACATCAAGAGTGAATGAAAGAGAGAAATCGTCGAATGGATGGCAGAAGACGAAGCAGAAATGCGGCCGAAAAGTAGTTGAAGGCATTTATATGGAATTTTGGAATTGAGAATAGAAGAAAATGGTTGAGCAACAGCCAAACATCACGCGCACCGACCGAACCATCGTTATGTAAATTGAAATAAACACCCAAGCCGAAAGCCATTCATATTAGATGTTAGAAGTTTAGTAGGTAAGAAGTGGGTACGGGAGCATATCGTTACAACACGCACATTATGTATAATAATAAGATTTCTGCTACTGACGCTGTTACCGTTGTTTGCTGATTCTGCTCTGTATTGGTCTGTTGCTGTTCGAGATACTGCTGTTGATGATTATATCATGTATTGATGAAATTGAGAGAAAGAGAGCGAACATGATTGTAACTGTACACAAAAAACGTCGCAAACTGGTTTTATTGAGAAACGCAACAAGGATTGAAAAAAAAAAACGATGACGAAGTTTGAGATATTTTCTTCGATGGTATGCGTCGTTGTGTGTGTGTGTGTGTGTGTGTGGCATCCGTTATCAGTGAGTGTGTGTGTACGCTTTGATGACAGAACATTTATTATGATGAGCTAGGTGGTACACTAGATCAATGACATAGGTGTTAAGCTTTCACATAGTTGAGCTCTAGGTATCGAAAATAGTGTGATCAAATGAAAAGCAATCATTAAATAGTGCTTAAACACATCGACCCTCCTTTTTATCCTACTGATACCGGACGTGAACGCATGTGTTCCTTTTCGTTGTTATTTATTGCTAGGCTCGTTCATAAGTCTACAATTTATCCACACTTCTATTGTCCAAGAAAAGGAAAGAAATAAAAAAAAGTAGAACAAATGAACGAGAGATTGGAATCAGGGGTCCACTGTCATCTCCGATTCAATTGTTGCCTTTACCTAAAGCAACGAACTACATTCGGTATGGTGTTTTTTTTTGACGTGATTCTTCGTTATTTTGCAACAGTCAACGTATATGACGTTGGTGATGCATCACGCGCTGAAAATTTAATTTCTAATCATAAATTCTATCTCAAAAAGAAAATGTGTGCTTCATTTCCCAAAACGACCATATGGTGGATTCATATATTAATTTATTTCTGTAACGATACCAAGAATGGATGGTTGTTGTTCATATATTGACAAATTATTGATATGAGTCCATGTCATTCACTACATTTTATGGCATATATCATCAAAAATATGGAAGCACATAAATTCACAGTCAATTTTTGACGAATGTTGAAAAAGGTCTTTCAACGCAGGAAAAAACGATTTTATTGCTGTTACTTTGAAGAAAAAGAAACTATAGCCATAAAAATGATGTCAATTACATCTAATCATATTTGACTACATTTTTTCTGACGGTAATTTTGACATTTGTGACCAAAATGAGTGATAAATGAATTACAGTATTAAGTATTTGCCATTTGTAATTTATTTTTTATCTTTTTAAAAGTCGATGTTGGGCTACTATGTGACATTTTCATTCGCTTAAAAACCCCTAGACGATGTCGATTTTGCGAGACAAATCTAATAAAAATAGAGAGTCAAGTAGCACGAAAGGAGACCTAACGCGCCGTTCGCATGTAACACGAGGCACGCAAAAAGAATGGGCACCATGATAAAAGAGGCAAAAGGCCAGATGCGGAGCAAAGTAAGAGTAAAAATGCGTTGCCATTCAACAAAACTAATGCTTTGGAGTTTTAAGATGTTACCTTGATCTAAATAAATTTCTCTATTATGCGTACGGGGCGCTATGAGCTTCTGTGTATTTGTGTGCAAACAATGTGCAACGCACCATACATACATCCATGCCAAACTAGAGAGAACGATAAAAAAGCATTCGGTTAGAAGCAAGACACGCACACCTTGATAAACATTATAAATCGGGTAAATAAAAACTGCCTTATCATCGATTCGTCGTGGAAAAATAAAAAAGTGTTCGAAAAAACACACAGAGAGAGAGAGAATATAAGCAGTAACGGCAGCGTCGCGCCATCAGTAAGTAAGCAACATCCAGCAGCAACAGTAACGGCGTCAAAATGATAACAGAGCACATTGTGTGTTGTGTTTTTGCACAGTTACAAAAAAAAATCTGCCTTACGATAGTCGCAAACACCATTGTCAACAAGCTCATTCGCTCTTCGTGTGTATGTGTTCTATATACTTATTGTATGTATACTAGAAAAAGCTAGGCAACAAACAGTACCACGTACACAATCAAACGGTGTATTCAAAACAGACACTAGACAAACAACGCTCCAAAATGAGATCGAATGATGGATTGAAAGAGAAAATAGCACATTTGTATAGGTAAAACGGTTCGTTTTTATGTAACACCAACAAGTTGTGAATCCATGTTTTGCCATGTAGTGGTGTGCGTACATCTAGTTCAATGTATACGTATAGTCGTATGTATATATAATTTTATACTCTCAGAGCATCCATCGTAAGACTCGAACAACTATTCCATATCATCTATATGATGTGAGCTATGTGTTTGCTCTATTTTACATACATATTAAAGCTTATTTGTTGAATATACCAACAGTGGAGAGCGAGAGAAAGAACGCGTACGCGATAGAGAGAACAAGAAAGAGAGCTTGCCGCCCATGTCAATGTATGCATTGTGAGGGTGATAAGAGGGTTTGAATTAGTGAGTGAAGGAGTCTATGGGCATGAAATGCCTTATCAGTTGTGTGAATTTCTCATGCTACAATATATAGCTCTCATTTACTCTCTCTTTCTGACGCATAGTATATGCAAAAAAGTTCGTTTTATGTGCACTCAACATATGATTCTCCATCTTTTCAAAAAAGCGAAAAGTTAATGCAAAAAAAAAAAATTGTTGGTCTCTATCGTCTAGATATCAGACGATAAAGCGAATGAACATACAAAAAGAGCCGAAAAGAAAATATAAAATTCAACGCAATAAGCAAGAAGGTATAGTACATGACATGAACACATTTGCATGCTAATGATTAACCACTAAATAAAAATTGCAAATGTAACGAAGAAAAAGTTTCACAAGTAGATTCACTGCAGGGTAATTGTGAAAGAGACAGCGAAGCGATATAAAAATTCATTTGAATGTTTCAAATCTCGTCTCAATAACATTTTTTTTTCATTTAAAATGAGAGTTAGAGAGAGAAAATTTCGTGAAAGCAATTGAAACAGCACGTATATGTGGATGATAAACGTGCGCGACAGTAAATGGATGAACCAAAAACAACAAAGACAACAACAATAGCATAGCATCACTACTATCATTATACATATAAACATTTCATTTTGCTGCGATGTCCCGAGTAAATACGCACGCAACAGCAGTAGCTTGTAAATAATATAAATATAGATAAGAACACGGGCATTTAAGAAAAAGCGCACACACCAAGATTTGAAGCAGCAGCAACGGCAGCCAAAGCCTCACGAACGAAAATTGAATGAGTTGAAAAGCAGGGAAACAAGTGTCGAAAAACGTACTAGATTTTCTTGAGAGTAGTTGTTGGTGGCCAAAAGTGCGTAGGTATTTGTGCGTCGCTTCTTGATGGATGTGGCTGTGTAATGACACAATGCTATATAAAAGTTCGACTATGTGGATGATAACCAAACATGCTATAAATATGTATATAAGTATACAATGGCTAGATTGAATGGCAACAGCAGCAACACCAAATCGAACGCATGTGCATGTATTTAGAGATGGATGCTGGAGCATATACACACAATACGAAACGATATCATATCAAACAGAGTGCGCGCACGCGAACAACTGATAAAAAAGTTTCGTGCTTGCCTGGTCCGCTTTTTCTCTCTCTCGCCCCCTTTCTATACCTCTGGCTCTCTCTCGTACGCTCAATTTATATATATTCAATCTCGTACATAAACAACACAGTAAAAGCGAAGCAAACACCGAAGTTTCGATGTCTAAAGCGTACGGATTTTCGTTCACTGTGATGCTGCTGCTGCTTCCCGAGAGACTGAACAGCGAAAATTGGAGGTGGTTGAAAGTCAGTCATCATTGGTAGTGTGCGTGTCTCTCTTTTCAAACTAAAAAGACAGATTTTTTCTGTTTTTTTTTTTCGAATTAAATTAGTTTTTTTTCTCACTTTCTGTCTCTAGTTTCATTTCGAATAGTTTCATATATATTAAATAAAATCGGTTTAACCAAAAGAGAAACAAAAATCAAAGCGAAAGAAAGTATAAATTGAAATTGATTGCGCGGATTTGAAAATACCAAAAACAAAATAGCAAACAAGAATTATAAAGTACACAGCTTACAACAGTTATCAGAAGCTATCGTACAACGTTTCGCCGAAGAGAGCAAGCCATAAGTTTTTGATCAGACGAAAGCGATTTAAGCAAGTCATATATGTATTTAAAGTAAAACGTTAACATAATCCAATCGAGTGTAAATAAAATAGACGAAAAGTTTCGGTATTAAAATGGAAAAAAAAACACAAAAGACACCCAAATGAAAAACGTAAATTGACGTGAGTGTAATGTAATAGTGATTCTGTTATATACATCTATATCTCCTTTTCCCTATTGCAATTTCTTTTTGTACACATATTTAAATAAAAAAATCCCATTTTAAGAACGGAATTAAGAGTCCTACATATTCTTTTTTTAAATGATATTTGATCACGTGCGTTTTTGTGCATTCTGAAAAAGATTTTTCAATATTAAAACCTACAAAGCTGAAATTAAAATAAAAACAAAACACACCGAGAAGAACGTTCTCCATTCGAAATTGAAATGGAATTGAAATAAAAATTTGCGAGTGAATACGACGAGTTGCGTGATACACTTTTGGAATTTTATATCGTTGCCAAATAAAAATAACAAAAAAAAATATACAAAAAATTATACGCACCGTAAGTACACACTTAAAAAGAAGAAAAAAGAAACGAGGGAAAAGAAACGGATTTAATTTTACAGCAGACACAAAGCCAACACGTATCCATATTCTTTTTTCCTCATTTCCAGACAACGAAATGGTTATTTGAATGGATCGAAAAAAATAAAAGAATATTTCAAGCGTTTAGCGTTTGAGTGAAATAAAAGTAGAAAAAAAAGCTTTCAATTCCTTCGATACTCTTGAAAAACCAGTCGTTTGTAAATCACTTATCACATTATGGTGAAATGAGCGAAATTTTTGGTGAATTTAATATCCAGAGTTTTGCGCGCGCTATAGTCTGCGTTTGGTCTAAAAGACGTTGAAGAATAAGAGTAAAAAAAAGTGATTTTCTGCAAGAAACCTGACTCTCATCGAAGTCAAAGAATTGGGAGTGTGTGTGTGTGTGCGTGTGTGTGAGAGTAAATCTATCTCTGGGATCTGGTAATTTCACTTTCTTTTCATTTCAAACAGTTTCACTCATTTATTTATAAATTTATTGCCTATCTTCATGCACTGGTTTTTTATCGGCCAAATGTGTTTATTTACTCGAATCGATTCTCAATACTAAACCGTACTCAGAAACCATACTCGATGGCCTATCCCATTCAAATACGCGCTATTTGTTTCAGGTTGAATTTGGTACATGCATGTGTATGACTGCTTGTCTGCCATATAATTTGTATTTTTTTTCGTCATCATCATCATCTCATCTCTCGTGAACTCAGTGCGAACGCTTGAAAATTCACATTTGTAAATTGAATGGTGCTGTTGATTTTGATTAAAAATTTTAGGGTTTTCAACGCAGATAGGCACACGTAACGGATATAACATGGTCGATGGTTTTCATAGAGGAGACTGTGACAAACAAGGTTTTTTTGCCATCGTTTGATACTAATCAAATTAGGTACTACAACAAAAACAATAACAACAGCCATGACACTTATTGTCTCTGTCCCTTTATATACACATAGAGACTTTCTATTCTATCGGATGTCCGTTAACAACGCACACAAAAACAAATCTAAATCTATGCTCAAAAATTGCTATCAATCTTTCACATAGTCCAACTAGTGTTCAAGCATCGAAATCAAGAGAGTACGAACACGGTACTCACAAAAAAGCCACATCGTACTCAAAAGATAAACGCAACACATTTTGTCCGCCGAAAATGATAAAACTACTTCAGTCATTCCCAACAACAGTGTTTGTTCAACCAGCCATTGTATCAAATAAATCTGTTTTCTATATATGTATGTGTGTTGTGATGGGACACACGCACACACATGAATTTCAATTTGAAAAGCATCTTGACCGATAATGTCATTCACATCAATTCAACCAGTAGCAAGCGTAAATCGAATGAATAACCATATTATTTCTTCAAAAGTGTCAAAAAAACAACGCTTTTAACTGACAGTCGAAATAAATGGAATGTAGCGACAGTTGTAGTTGCCGCCAAGCAAAGAAATCTCATTACGTTTAATATCATTTCGTCTTTTATGGCATTGTGGGTGTAGGTGTTGTGTGTTTATTTAGTGGAGGGTGATTATGTTTTTGTTGCTTGATTCTATTCCTCATTACGTTTGGTTGTTCGTGTACACACATAAACTACCCAAGCGAAAAACGAAGAAAGTATAAAAATCGCGCGTATGCAAAAGAAACAGAAAAAAAAAGAAACACTAACTACACATTACGAATGGAATGAACGAATGAGAAGAAACAGCATGTTTTGTTTTTCCCATATCAATGTTGTTTCTTGAAGACTCTCTCATGTTGTTTGTTTCTTTTTTTCTTCTGTTCGTCTTTTTTTCCATTCTTAACACTGATATAATAACGACATTTGCTGCTGGCTCTATATTCCATTTTCCTTTTTTGTTTTTCTGGATGATTTCTTTGAATATATACAATTCATTATTTTCGACGGTTTTGTTTGCCTCGTTCTTCTCCGTCATCCGCTTCGTACTGATGGTAATGATTGGTATTGTGGATGAGAGGGGGTTTCTATGATTGTATGCGTGCGTGTGAGTATTTTTATGCCTATGCCCGAGACGAAAGCTATTCTTTTCTCAGCTAAACAGCAAAACCAGAGACCATTTCAGCTTCGATTTACATTTTTTTCGAATGTATATACTATGTATGGTACATGTAAAAATGCTTGTGTACGTATATGATTTGTTGTTAGGCTTATTCTAACCCAAACTCAAACCCAACACGAATCAACGAACCTGAAATGAAACCTCACACAATGTACATATACACACAAAATTCTCTCACATTCTCTGTTCTATTCGCATCTCGTATTGAGTTACGGGTACGACATTTGCAAATGTAACAAAATCTTTCTGTTTTCTTTGGTTGTGCTTTCGGTTCTCACTTTTCTATTCTTTTTTTCCCATCTTACTGTTGTGCTCGTGTGTGTGCATGTGTTTTTTTTCTTTCTATTTGGCATATTCGGATTGTATCCACATAAATAAAGTCAATACGCACATCCTTCATTGCCTGATATTATTCTGTTGCTTGTGATTGCGATACCGTCGTGTTGTGTTTGGTTTGATTTTGATGGTGAGAGAGAGAGTTATTCTCGCCGTCGTGTAATAGTCGTCTGCTCCATCATCAACAACGATGAAGGTGCTTTTGTGCACGCACAGACACACACACACACACATATTAAAGGTTAATATATATAACATGTATGCGCTATGTGCGCCGAGTTTCGATGAGTGACGAATTCCAAATCACCATTAAAAGCGCACAGAAACACGAGAAAAAAAAAAAACAAAAGACAAACATCGCACGAACGCGAGACAACAACATTTTCAGTGAACGAATAATATAGTATAAAAAAAAGACAGAGAAAATGTATGAGAGAGAGAGAGAGAGAGAGAGAGAGTAAAACGCACAGATAAAGAGCCGACAACGAGAACGAGAACGAAAATGAAAATATTTTATGTTTAATGAACTTTGCTTGAGGATAATCAAAATTAATACACATCGCATACACATTTCTATCCATTTTCTAACTCGACTCGCGTAAAACATGTAATTTGTTTGTGCAATCGAAACGAAAACGCAGACGAACAAGAGTTGAAGTACGTACACAACCACACCATATTGAAGCTAATGCGAATGAACATTTTATGTGTGTGTGTGTGTTTAAGGGAGAGGTAGATAGAACGAGAGACAAGCAAAAAAAAGTTTCGAACGATGTTGAATGAAAGGGAGTGGAACGGTATTTTTGAACCGTGCCCTGAAATCATCACATTGTATGTTTCGCTATTGTCGAACAAAATAAAATGGTGATTGCGTTCGAATTTAGAAAAATGAGAGAAAACAAAGAGCACAAAAGCACACACTTCACGAACAAAAAGAAAAAATGTTGAACAAAAAAAATCTTGAAACATATTCTCAAGCTTTATTTTTTTTCTTTCCTCTTAAGAAGAAAAGTGGTGCAAAAAGAGGAGAATAACGAAAAAAAATTTATATATATTCGTCAATTTTTGAATCTAAGCTTTGAAAACTGTCAAAAAAGAAGGACTCAAGAAGTTTTACTTTATTCCTAATCCGAAACTTTTGCTAAAGTTAAACGAACGCGCCAAGTCTCAAAGGGGCAAACGTTTGTGAAGCGAGCGATATGTATACAACAACAATTCTGTTGATTGGAAATAGTTCATGGTGTATACCTCCCTACCTCATTCTCATTCTCTTCTGTAACACTCTTTCTATCTCTCATTGATGCATTCACTCTGGCTCTTGTTCTCTTTCACTGCTTTATCATTTAATTGGCCACATTTTGCATTCAATGGCCACGTTTCTATGGCATTTAGTACCTTTGACTGTGTGTACGCGCGGCAAAATTTTACTTCTTACAATATCTAAATGGCAAATGGACGAAGAAAAGTTCGGTGAACAGTCAAAATCGCGATTTGCATTTAAATAGTGCCCTATTTTACATAAAACGTAACATTTTCCACAATGAAGTCAATGTAGCGACAAATATTATCTTTGCATGGCCATATCACTCGGGCAAAGTGTAACATGTAAAAACGAATGTGGCCAACGAACACATGAACCGAGAGAAACGAGACACCGATTTAGCGACAAAATGTGCACATCAAAAAGGTGGAATAAAAAAGTGAATGTCACAATAAAATTACGTGAATTAAGTACAGCGAAATGGAATCGATAATTTAGTGTAAAAGTTGGTCCGTTAGCAAAAGAGATATATACGTATACACCGACAACGATGATGATGACAGTTAGACCGTGGAACTTCTTAAACACAAATAAACGATGAAAATGAATTAAATGGTTGAATAATAAATACATCGTAAAATAGATCACAGCTAGAATGAAAAAGAGTGAGTGTATGTGAGAGAGAGGGAGAGGGAGAGGGAGAGAGTGCTAAACTAAGTCGCAAAAAATCTGAAGAAAAAAAAAAACAAACGTAGTGGGAGAGAGATACAGAAAGAAAAACTTCTTATCGTCGCCCTGCGTATAGTTTTTTTTTTCTTTTTAATTTCCATTTTCGCGCATTTTTTTATTTCCATTTTTACTGTTTACAGTTTATTTTCATTTCATTTTACTTTTTTTTCTGTTGGTCTGCTTTTCATCGTGTTTCACAGAAGTTGAATCCACGCTCAACATGTATCTTTTGTGGCAATGTTGTCGCGTAATAGTCTTCGGATCCATTCATTCTCAAATGAAACGAACTGTTGGGTATTTTAATTTTTATTTTCTACCGCGCTACAGCGTTAAGCCAGTGATTCATTGCGAATGAGGAAGCAACATTTTTAAAACATTCTTAAATATTTTCAGTGCCTGAATACACTTACCCACCTCATTTCAAAATGAGTTGAATGCATGCCATGCATTCTTAACTCTCCCCTTTTTTCATACATTATAAATACTTCATCAGTGCTTATTAAAATATGGGCAATTATTCGAATTTATTCAAATCGTTGGTGAAATTTAATTACACTTCCGGCATTTAATTGCGGGTCTTCAAAAGTTTTGAATTATTACAACTGTAAACCAGACAATATATTGAACTAACTGGTCAGTTGAGCTGACAGTACGTTAGTCAGCTAAATGGACCAAAACAATAGAAGTTATTGTTATAATGAACAATCACTTCTATTAAAACAAGAAAAGTGATTCATCATTAAAACAATAACGTCTATTGTTTTAGCCCATTTAGCTGGCTAACGTACTGTCAGCTCAACTGACCAGTTAATTCAATATATTGTCTGCTGTAAACGCTGGAAATATGCTTCAAAGAGTCTGTCTGCTTGGAAAATGATGGTTGAGTGGGTATGAACATTTCATTTGATCATCTCAATATGACTTTAAATATGTAAATATTTAATAGGTTCTTTGTCAAATTTTCTGCATTTCACAATCGAATACCATTTGAATTGTTTGAAATGCTATTCTCTGTGTGTGTCTGTATGCATTTGTAATTGAAATCGTTGCAATTTGAATGGCCTTCTTGAAATGTCTGCAGCCTTTGTCAATAATTCTTCGAATTTGCTCGAACTTTTAGTTGTTAATGAGAATACCTGACTCGAAATTCATTTATTTTAAATTTATCGAATCAAACTGGACAATTAATGTTAAGAATGTTTTGTTTGCAATTCATTTCTTTTGATTTTTGCAGTTTTAAACTGCTTCCATTTTAGACACTGGTTTGCAAAAGACGCATCAGAAATTTCTGCAAGGCAAAATGAATTTAGCACAAGAAAAAAGAAGTCAGCTCCCGACAAAGCTTCAACAAATAAATAAACAAACAAACAAAAAGAAAAGTCATTTCATTTTACAGTTTTTTATTCTCCTCTTTCTTTTTATTCTCTCGCTCTGCTTGCTATATATGTATAACTTATAGTAATTGCAGAAGGACTTTCACATTTTCTAAATTGTGGGCTCTCTCCCAAGAGGAAAACGAACAAGACATTTTACAAAGCGTTGCAAATGAAAAAGATTGTAGTTGTGTACCATGTTCACGGAATTTTGTTGAGCACGATTTGATCATATTGCTATTTGTTAATATTTTTTTCTCCATTTGTCGTTTGCTCTTCATTTTTTTTCTTCGCTGTAACACATTTCATATCTCGTTTTGGTAAAATAGAGGTGACGGTAGAGGAAAGTATTTTACACCGTAGTTTCTAATATGCAAACAATTTGGAACGTGAGTTTTTTACTCTCGCGTGTACATCACATTCATAATTTATCGTTGGTTGATGTTGCCAAGCTGATACGATGTGCACTTTATGCGTAATTGGAACTAGCTATGTAGGTGAAAGTTTCTGGCTCTAATGTGTCTTTCGATGTGTATTTTATAGAGTCACGCAAGTGACTGAAGCTTATGGAGCGAACATCACCGCTGTGAAAATATGAAAAATGGACAAAACGCGGCGCTGTATTGGTCCATCGAGAGTGAACAAGAAAAGTGAGAGAGAAAGAAAGAAAAACGAACCAAAGAGAGAAAAATTTAGAATAAAAAAAGAGTAACATAGCTAGGTTAAATGTGAAAGAATAATGCATTGAATAAAAATGAAAGCGAGAGATGGAGAAAAAAAAAACAGAATGCAATAGCAACGAAATGAAGACATAACTGGAATATGTTCTACATAAAACGTGATTTTTAATTATTTGCCATTACGAAAACAAAGCACATCAGGAGATCTCTCATCCGTACTTAATATCTGGTTAAACTGAGAGACTAAAGAAAGAAAAAAAAGTGCACAGAGAAAAAGCCAAATGTACAAAATACATGGCAATGAATTCAACCATGTCAATGGAACAATATTATATGTGTGATCCATTTGCTTGGTGCTGGGTTCGATGTTTTTGTGTCGCCCTGTGTTGCTTGTACTCTACATCATCTTGTAATCGTCATGCTATTTTGCGATCACAAGCTGGTAATATTTGTGTACAACGGCGACAATACAATATACACAGATACGTGTAGGAAAAAAGAACGTGTTAGAGTGAAATATAACGATTGAGCAGAGCAAAGAAATAGTGTACAGTAACAGCAGAAATGACGAAGCTTTTCGTTTGTATCGACCAAGAGAATATCTCTGTTTGTACGTGAATCATTTTCTCTGAGCAAAATATTTGTTGTGTGTATATCGCAGTGATTCCGTTGAAATTGAGACTCTAGAGATGTGCATTTCAAGCGAACTAATGAGAAATACATGTGCTCGGACAACTGTACGATGCTGTCAAACAGCAATATTAGCAACATATAATGCTACATTACATTACAAAAATCCAAGAAATGAACAGTGATCCGTTGGTGATAGTGATGCTTGTTTATTTAATATGAGAGACAATATCGGCGAAATGTGTTTGCAGAAACATTAAATAAATCTGTTATGACATAAACAATTTTAATTAATCTAAATATTAAATTCATATGTTCATATAAAATTTATGAACTAATTTATATGCAAAAAGCTACGGCGCATTTTAATGGCTCTTTTCCGCAATATATCCCATTTCAATGTTATATCCTTAGCCTCATCCATATGCACTTCACATATTTCCCATTCGAACTCAGTTTCAACAAAATTCAACAAATCGAAATGGATGAAAAGATGTACGAGAGTATAATGGTTTCGCGAAAAACACATTTATTTACGAATTTTATTTTCATGTATACACGCAAATCACATACGTACAAAAGCTCACATTTCAAACGAATGACAAAGAGGTAATGTCAAATGCCTTTATAAAGTCCCTAACGCAGTTTCTTATACTCTTTTACTCACACACAAACAAAACAAAATGTCAAAAAAAAGCTGTTCGACCGAACCATTCATAACCAACTTCATGCTACTAGTAGATTCGGAATGAAAATAATGTTTGAAAATTCTATGATATTTCGAAAAATGAACTAATTATTTTGGAATTTTTTAATCTGTTTAGAATAAAATAAATTTTTAAACATTTTTTGTACTAGCAATATTTTAATAAACATTCACTTATTATTTAATTTTCACAATTTCCATCAATTCACAAAATTTAATTCATAGCACTAGCATGAAGTTGGTTATATGTCAACCTTTATTCATTCGTATAAAAACATATTATGTTCACGCACACATAAATGTTGGGGAGTTTTGACAATTCCTCTTTGTATATGTTGGCATGCCGTGGTTTTGGATCGTTGTCAAAGTCAACAACCAATAAAATATACGCGCTCGTTTTCAAACACACACATACACATGGGCACTCACACACCACATTAAATTTGAACGAATCAAAAGCATATATCCAAAAGCAGTGTTCGGCTTGATTGTGGTATATTCTCATATTCTGCTCATCACACAAACATTTAAAAAGAATTAAATCAAATGATTTGATTACGTTTGTTTTTGAGAGCGCATGTTTGCATGTAAACGCATATACCTCTATTTTCTCGTCTTTCATTTATTTTGTTGTTGTTGTTGTTGGTAGGCTGTTTTCTCTCATGCTTGTTGTACACTTGTGCCTTTTATGGTGAACGAGAGACGTTTTCTTTAATTTTTATTAAAGATAACTTTATTCGATTTTCTTTTATGTTTGTTTTGAACGCGAACCGAATTATCTTGCCTCTTTTCGTATGTGCATGTGTATTCACGTTTCATTCTGATCAGATTTCGTCTACATATTTTGAACAGTTAACGTAGCATGTTTAGCAAATAAACGCGAAAGTGTCATGAAATGCCATTCTGTATTGCAGCTGTCACTGTTCTTTCTCGTCTCATTTTTATTATGTATTTTCGTTTCGCCTCATCACACACTTTTTCGCTTTCCAAGATATTGTTTGCTTATGATTCGTTTCACAACATTTCTGTCTTCTTTCGATGTTTGTTTTCATTTCCCATCGTATAATCATTTTCATCGTTGTCATTTCAATCGTTGTGTGTTTCCGATTAGCGAATAAAGTTTTTCGATCGAAAGCACCCATGTGCCCCATTGAGATTATCATATAACATGGCAAACCAGATGAATGCCAAAACCTTGCAAAGCAATGGAGCGTGAGCATGTTGAGGTCGTGTGTGTGTGTGTGTGTCTTTGTATTTAATGTATTCGTGTATATGTGTGTATAGGCATAAATTGTGTATAGCTCAAATAAGGAAGAAAACAAGGATAAAGACAAAATTCACTCTGGTTGTCGCAAAGAAAAACATTGATATAAAGTGGCAAGAGTGAATAGATAAAAACACTAAGATACTAAGAAATAAAAAAAAAACAAGAACGGGCGACAACAGTGCCCCATATACACACATCCAAAGTAAAGTTCAGCACAGTTCTCTATGAATTGAATGCTTCAAAACAACAGATGAGCTGGAGTCATCAGAAGCGGATGAAACTTAAAGTTTTAACTCAAATAAATGTCACTTTGTTGAAGCAAGCATAACAATTCGTTGTTTTATGTACAAGCGTTATAGCAAAAGCGATGGATTCTCCTTTTTTTGCAATCCAGAATACTTTTGGCCGCACCCGTTTTTCTTATTTTTTATCCTCTCGCACCGCATCTTGCTCTCTATCTTTCGTTTTTGTCCCATTCAAATTTATTATTTTGTCCATTCATTCGATCGCGCATCATTTCCGCCTCACCCTTATCATCATCATCATCCAAAAATGTAATCATTTTGCTAACGCACAATCACTTGCCATTTTCCTACTCTTAAACTTCTGAATTTCTATTATTGCCAAAATATGTGCACATATCCATATCATTTGCCAATAAAATAGGCAATTCAATCAATTTATTTTATGTTTTGATGCGCAATAACTATTTAGGTGTTTGATATTAGATTGTGAATACGGGTTTTTTTCCCTTCATTCAATATTATACACATTATGCCACTGTTTAATTTCTGAATAATGTATACATTTCACGAATATATTCCACATTCCTGATGGCATAGTGTTTGGTTTGCTGCAAATTTCTATAATGTTGCCGCAATTTAGCGGGTTCAATATGTGGCATGCTCAACGCTGAACGTTTTACAGTCGCAATTGAACAAATAAAACTCCGTATGTTTAGATTACAACATTTTTTTTTGTTTTATATGTCAAATGGTTTTGTAACATGCGTGATGTGTGTGACAGACACACCACATACCCAGTCAAAAATACGTGTAATGCACAACACATTTGGATGATTATGGTATTAAAATAGCGAATTGGGCGGCATGTTTTGCATTGCGAAAACTTTTAATAAAAATAATTAAATCGACAATATAAATTCTAATAACTGTTGTGCATTGTTATTGTTGCCATCAACGTTTTCGAAACGAAACTATAGTGTTTCCATCGGCAACAGTCGATGCTCCGTTTCACAAGAATTAAATATGGATAAATGCTCTAATCAATTCAAATATTCATGATTATTATTTAGAGAATTGTTTGCTCTCACTTGCTACCCTTTCACGTTTCTCTTTTCCCCCATTTTCCCTTCATTATCCTTTCTCTTTCTCTCTCACTGTTATTCTTGTCCTGACATAAAGAGCACAACGCAAGCGGTTATCCGATTTATGTTTTATTATACCATTGGCAATTGTAAATGGATATTAGTTTCGAAATTCAATAGAGCTGAAAATTCCCATTTGATAAAATCGATATTAATTTTTGGCTAGATCAAGATTTGTTCGATGTGTTGATGAAACAAAAGCCATTCATAATACGATGGAAGTTAAATGATGAAATCTCATATGGGAAAATGAATCAAAGTAAAATTTCATATTTCAGGAAATTATTTCCATTGATGAACGGTCGCTTTTGCATTGCGAAATTTCATATTGCCATTTCAAACAACCAAATGTTCGAACACCATCGATGTGCAAATGCAATTTATTCATTCTCACATGCACTCACCACTTTTCTCTCACTTTCTCTGTCTGTTGTTCTCGATATAACTCGATATTATTTGCTATAGAGAGAAAGAGAGGGAGAGAGCTGTGTATATCCGAGCCACTCAATTAATGTATGTTCAACGTGTTAATTCATACATATTATTGTATGTGCTGTGTTGATGTGAAACGTAAAATAATAATAATCATAATTAATTTGTATTTAAGATCCCGTAACTGTCAACGCTGAGGCGCCTCTCAACGCATTGCTGATATTTCCAACTTATCCTTGGTATATTATTTATGGTGCATGAGATAGAGTGAGTGAGAATAAGGGAAAGAACGAGAGCGAAGGAGAGTGAACAAGTGCGTAGATGGATTTCATGTGTTTTTGGGGAGCCAAACCATTTTGAGAGATTGTAATTCTCGATTTCCGACAGTAATACCAACACCAACCATCAACATCCAATAAGATAGGGAGAGATATGAAGTCAAGAATAGAAATGTTCTCTGCATATTCATCGTTTGCAATGATATATTATGGCTTTTTATCATGACAAATTCGGGATTCGTTCTCATTTTGGTGCGATGAGGAATACCAGCTAAGAACGCGGTTTTATTATCCAAAATTCGTTTTTCGTTGCATATTCAGCTTTTCTCGCTTTTCCCCGTTTTATGTTGTTCTCTCTCTTTCATGCTCTTTCGATATTCATGCATGTCTGTTGCTTTTGACACATATATTCAAAGATGGTTTTGGCAAAAGCTGAATGACACACCTATCAGAGAGAAGATCCGGATTTATCATTCATTTATACATATATACATCAATGTCGTTGTCATCATCACCACCTACGTTTTGCACAAATGAATAGATGAGCGGCAACGACATAAAGTGGCCAACAATTTTCATCACAAACACATACAATTCCTTCCAACAACATATAATTGATTAGAAATGTTCAAACCAGGAATTTATCATTATTATTAATATTTGGATGATTGTGGTAAGACGACCTTATATTAATAATGCTTTTGGATGATACAGGAAAATGTTGATTGCGCATCATGTGTGTTTGAATGTTTTTCTTCAACCAGTAGATAAAGACAAAACAAATCTATCTGGATTATTTGGACTTAATCTACTTCGCATTCCAATTTTGGTGAAGCTTAAAAACTTTTCTTGTTCTTTCGCCGTGTTTGGAATTTTGACAAAAAAACAACAACATTTTTTTTGTTGTTGTTGTTTCTGATGCTGAACAAAAAATGAATAATGCATACACATTACACATGCATTATACACCATAAACCATTAATAAACAAATATCGTAATTGAACGGTAGAATTGGCAAAAGCTTATAGCTTTCGATCGTCACAAATTGATGGAATATCGACTGCATCTACTACTTCGTGTGTTTTCATGATGAGTTTGTGTGTTATTGGTATTTATCTTTGTGTTTTATTAAATGAACGATAGATTCTATATGATATCGATCTAATAAGAATGGCACATCATATACATACTCTTTTTACCTGGTGCCTGATGGTTTTTACTCGTTCGATGGTTTTGGATTGGATTTGATACGAATCTTTTAATGTAATATATAATAAAATCAATGTGCTCCATTTCTTCATCTCCGTTTTGTCTTCCTCTTCCTATTTTCCGAAGTAAAACGTGAATTGCATCCATTTATCTATCTCTTTCAAAATATATCACGGCCGTATATTGGAATTGAACGAATGAACAGGAACAACAACAAAAAAATGAATCAACCAAATGAAAGATAGCGTGTGTTTGTGTGTGTATGTATTTGTATCGTGCATCCCGTATCGAAGTTGAAACTGATTGTTTGTTCTCTATCTGTCTCTATCTACCGTGCATAAGATAGATCTGTGCACATTCGCAACTAGATCTTCAAACCATACATTTATAAATTTATTTACATTTATTGAATTAAAATCACGTTTGTGCACGAGAACGGCACACATACAATGTATTTATGTATTTGTATAGCATTATGAGGATAGGAAGAAGTGAACTTGGTAAACTTGGAATGTTTGAGCATAAGCAAGTGCCATTACATGAAGTAACGATATGTAACGTTTGTGCGTATGGTAAAGCACACAAAGCTCAAACAAATTTTAAATTAAAATTGCATCAGTGCCAGAAACTATTGTACAGTGTACACACATATATACATGAAAAAGAATGTGATTTTCTTGATAAAAGGAATGATTCGGTCGCAACTGCAAAACGTTTGCCGAAATGAAAATAGCACAAAAGTTACATATGTGCGCTTTAAATGATTTTGTAATGTTAACATATAAGTGCTTCGTGGGAAACTCTTGTACCAATCCAAGCTACGCATTACAAAGTTGACAATATTTTGTCATGTATGCGCGCTCCCAATGTAAAATGAAATGGCATTGAAGTGAATTCCATGGCATAACCAGAGTTTCAAATGAATCAAGCATAAACAGTTAGAAAACACAATCTAATTTCGTTCATTACATTTCTGGTGTTGTGTGTTCGAGTGCCGTTGTTTTTAACTTTATATCGTTTATCCCATAGGAGCAAGAGCACTCAAGCATTTAGACATATGTTGTTGACACCTTCAATGTCGCACACTTATTCGCACTGATTGAAACAACGGGAGCGAGACTGAAGAGGTGAAAAAAATCAACAATAACAACAAAATCATCGTCATCATCAGCTAACGTAATATTTATTGTGTTCTTTGGTGTTTTTACTTCGCACTTCCCTTTGTCGAGCGAAAAACGAAAGAATGAAGATGAGATTTAAAAAAAAAGAAACACGGATTTCCGATCCTCGTATATTATAAATCTACGTCGCATTCTGCATATTTTCACAACACTCTTAAGCGCGCCCAGTTTTCGGTTCAACGTCAGTGGTTTCTTTTTTGTTGCTCTACATTTTCATTTCCACAAGAAAAAAATGTTGATATGCATATGCGTTGTGTGTTATATGTTATAAATTTAGTATTATACCGTCATCATCATCTCTCTTTCTCTATTTGTGTAGAAAGGTCTGTGTATTTGCCACAATATGCATAATGAGCCTCATACCGCTTCACTCAATGTGAAATTTATCTATAAGTACGAAATGCCACATAAAATATTGATGTCTTGTGTAATAGTCGTTAGTGGATATCAATGTCGAGCACTATCTTTGTCAAGCTCTAACTACTCTCTCTCTCTCTCTCTCTCTCTCTCTCTCTCTCTTTCTCTTTGTTGTTCGCTCTTTTCATTCTAGCTCTTCCAAAGTATATTCGCCGAATGCGCTGAAGCAATGAGTATTTCACATTGTAAAATATGGATATAGCCAGTTGTTTCTATTCCACCTTAATATAAATATAATCAACGTGGTTCTTCTCTAGTTTGTACCTTTCTACATCCCCCAATCGTGTCTCTCTGCCATTTTGCTGTGCTCTATCTTTCCGTTTTGTCGTTTACCTATTGGATTTGCCAGCTCGAATTCGTTATTAGCATTATCTTGAGAATGCTCTTAATCGAGAATGAAGAAAAAGCGAGAGTTTGCTTTGATGGGATGAAAGAGCGACAAAGGGAACGGAAGAGTATACTCAGAGGAAACTGTATAACAAACAAAAGAGGCGATAACAACAATGGCATTGGGAAACCCGAGGACGATACCCAGAGAAACATTGAAAACGCGTGGAAAAGAAATTGCTTAGCTATGCCGAAGCAATATTTATTGAATGGATTTGTATAAATTCATGCATAATGGTATGAGTGTGTATGTGTGCGGTATTTTCGGTATGTTTTTGTTATGCAAAACTTACTTTTTCTCTTTCTCTCAAGGATGCTCCCCATAAAAAGTTCCAAATTGCAAAGTTTTTTTTTCCACAGAAATTTTTTAAATTACCTCTTGCTTGCTAATTTTCTCTCTGACTTTTTCTTCATTCGAAATGTTTATTTTTTTGTTGCTTATTCACTGGGTTCGTTATTTTCCAATTTCCTGCGAAATGCGTTTTTTCTGTACTGTATGATTTCGTGCTAGAAATGTTCACGCTTTTTATTTGCAATCGGTTGCTTGTCGAATCGTTTATTAGATGCACTTGAAACACAAAGAGTGGTGAGCAAGAGAAAGAGAGAGAGAGAAGGAAAATCACGTTGTTACAAAAAAGCATAAAAACTTGCATGCATTTTCAACTATTTTATTAAATGAGATAGCTAACTGAATAGTTAGATCGCAAACCGAGAGTTTCGAACTAAATGAAAAAAAAATCCATTTGAACACAAACAACACGAACTCACAAAACGACCAACAACAAAAACAACAATGAACAAGAGAATGGAAAAAAAAGTGAGTCACAATCCATTCACGCGAACGATAGAGAGTTCACACCGAACGAGCAATATTCATAAAAACCAAAAATAGGCTATAGCATTTGTGAGAGTGTACTTTGGATTTAGTTTAAATTACAAACAGACGTTCGTGCCATCCTCTCCATAATGAAATCGCTTACGAATTGAAATGTGTGCATGAAGGTTTTTGTGCGGATTTTATGCATAGAGACACTACCATCAACAACAGAATTGCAAAAAATAGTATGTTTGTGTGTGTGTGAGAGAGAGAGAGGGAGCAGCGTACAGCCTCTTAAAACATTAAACGAATAGAAAAGATAGAAAAAAAACGGGCTAAATGGGAAAAACTAAAACCGAATGCGGCTGAGGGAAAAACACTTATTCATTCTCAAAACTAATAACATTTAACGTAATTATGTGGCTTATATGAACTTTTTAGATTGAAATGAACTACGAAAGCTTTGAGGGTGCTATAAAGTTACACGCAAATACTATTATTACTCTTGTCATCTAGACCGACTTGTGTGTGTGTGCGTTCTCTTCACGGTTGTGTCTCCTTTCAATCGTTTGTTATTTTTTTCTCGTCGTCGTTGTCGTTCGTTGTTATCTTCTGTGTACTTCTCACACTTTCCCCATGTTTTGTCTAAACGTCTAAAGTGTGTATGTATGTTTTGTCTTGTTCTCGTGTTACTTCGTATAAGATTTCGTCTTTGCCTCGCACACGATTACAATCACTTAGCTAATTTTATCTGTAGTTTATTTGGAGCCACGTGAGATTTTAACTTTGGTCGATGTGTGCGCAATAAGCCCTTCCATTCGGTTTGTTTGTTTTTTGCTGTTGCTTTTTTGGTTCGTTGCTGTCTTTTGTGGTATTGTTATAAACTTGTATTTCTTTTTAAATAGAATTTGCGTTGGTGTTTTTTCACAATGCGATTTTGCACGAACACAACATTCTTTAAATGTATTTTCAAGGATTTTTAGCTCTTTCATTGTATCTCCCTCATTCACCCGACCTCCAATCCACTTCATCCATCCTCGACTCTTTTATTTTATCTCTTCCACTTGATTCTGTGTACTTCATGTAATCGTGAAAATATTTTGTTGGCACCAATTCCATCTGCTCTATTCATTTGGTCGTGCCACACTTTAAGCGTTCGATCATTGAAGCATTCATCCCCGTGTGATCGCATACGTGTACATCCCCATTGGTGTCATTGTTTGTTGTTCAATTTCCGGTAATTTTTCTTTTACATTCATTCTCAAGCACACACACATATAGATTTAACGAATTACAAGCGGTAGTGGTAGTGGTGTTTGTGGTGATGCTGGCGGCTGCTAGTGCAAGGTGCTCAATTCGTGAGATGCCCGAGCAATTTATCAAAGTCTTTACTCTTGGCTTAGCCACGGCGAACAAAACTGCTGCATTGTTGCATTTATTAAATTTATTTGACATCGAGTACATAGTTTTAAATTCGTGTATAACATAAGAGCTTAGTTTAAGCCACATGGGTACACTGTGTTTCTTGCCAATTGTATTAAAAGCACAATAAATTGCGATATCATAAAAAAGAAGCGCACACACATCGGTGCAAAGAGAATAAAAAAATTGCACACAAACGAGACAGAACAAAAGAATAAAAAAAAAAGTTAAATAAAATTGATGAGTTTGAACGGATGGATATAGATAAAGTTTTGGCAATACGCGAAACACACATACACTCAATGTATAAATAAAAATTCGACATTGTTTGAAAGGTGTACGTCTTTTTTTTTGTTCGAAAACATTTCTAACAAGACAAAAACGCCATTATATTAAATTCAAATAACATCAACATGATAAGTTATGTTACGCTTATTCTTTTGATCTTATTTTATTTCCTGCTTCATGTTCCAAATTGAAAAAGAAGATAAAATCATTTTTTTTTTCGTTCAATCGATGCATAAAACGTAATATGTCCTTTTTGATGGGTTCGCTCATATTCTAGTCGTGTCGTCAATGCAACATCCGTTTTACCATCTTTCCGGCGAAGTGATTTCGTTATGTTTCGAGGGGAACTAAAAAAAAATTCTTTTCGGAAATCTCAAATATTTTCCTTCATATAATGGAATAAAAGTCATTGCATATAAGTTTGTTGTACAAGACTATCATCGTAACTAGATTTTTGCTTGTTCACATGCCGCACAAAAGCCAATCACATGCAACAAATGTGAAACGTACATATAATCACAATATTCACAAAGACAACGACCTAACGAAAACAATGCTAACATGTGAATGAGCATTATGTTGAGAGAAAAAAAATGAATGGCAAAATATAAAAAAAACGAGTGAATTGGATCTTGAGAGGGGAGACGAGGTAGTGCACGACACACACAAAATCAGTTCACCATTCAAGTATTCCCGCAATAGAACGAAAACATGTTTAAATTATAATATAATAAGCTCGTTTTATTCTCTAACTGAATTTTTATATCCTTTATCGTTGTCTCCATGTTCCTTTTTTTCTTTCTTTCTTTCTCTCTCTCTCACTTTCTTCCTCTTTCAATCTCGCTTTTTTTTCTTCCGTTTTATGTGCGAAGCAGTGTCGAGTCGACGGGTTCGAGCCCAAACACATTTTGCACTATAAATGCGACACATTCCACATTGGCACAGTTAAAAAGTATAGAAAAGAATGACGAAATGGCATTTTTCCCGTGCTTTGTTCGGCAAGCAATGATGCACTCTTATGCCCAATTCTATTACTCCATTACAAAGTATTCATGTAGCAGCGCGCCTCAACTGAAATTTATTGCATGCAAAATGCATATTATGAAGATTTTCCAGCCGCTAAAAAACCATTCCAAATTGGCAACAACAACAACAACAACCTTTTTTACAGCCCTTTCGCGCGAGCACGACGTTGCATTCGCATACAATTCGAAATAGAAACCCGCGCAAAAAAAATGTATACACACACAGCAAGTGCTCAAGACCAAATAGGCATATAAATTTTTATAAATGTTTTCTTCGTCGTCGATGTTGTTGTCGTCGCAGTTCATACAGAAAAGGAATCGAAAAGTGTTTTGTGCAACAACTCAAGCGATAACAAGACAAGAACACACAACCAGCAAGTGAAACAGAAACGCAAACCAACGAAAAAAGGAATCAAGTTTCTTTTTATGTTTTGCGCCATGTCTTGTACAAAGAAAACTGACGGAAGAGAAAAGAATTGACGATGAAATACGGTGGAATGTTTTTGTGTTGTTGTGTTGCCTGCTGTCGTCTTCGTCATCTTCGTTGTATATTGTTATTACCGTCGACGGAGGATGAAGGCACAACCGTGAAAATGAAAGCAAGCGCATCCGTTTAAAATGCTTTGAAATTGTGCAAGTAAAACTGCGATTTCTGTGCTTAGACGGAAAATGCATAACATCGAATTGTTGTGTTCAGTGGTGTATATATATGCAGTCACTGTTTTCCCTTGCTTGATTGCATGGAGTAACATGCGATTTGTGTATTGCCATTGCCATTTGCTTTTTTTGCAGTGTGTGAGGGTATGTGGGATCGAGTCGAGCAAAAGCAGCTCTTGTAAACGTACAAGTGAAATAGAAACAGAAAGAAATAGAGAGAATGAGCTATACTGAAGCTTGAGTTGTGTTCAGTTTGTCGAGTTTCCACGATCCACTTTCATTCGCAATAAGTACGGTGTTGAGTGCGGATTGTGTGCCATCGGTCTTATTGTGTGTTCGATCTATTTGCTGTGTGTTTTGTAAACGTTTGCACTGGAATCGTTTTTCAAGAGAGTTTGTTTTTTACTTCATCTCTCTCGTTTTATTTTATTCTTTTTTTTTCTTTTTTTTTTTTGTAAATGGCAATGCTAAAGAAATAGACCAAAGAGAAAAGACCAAAAAAGCTGAAATATCGCTTCGATACAAATGAATTTGCTGAACTGAAAACGACAAACAAGCAACCAAAATACAAAACCAAAAAGCACCATCACCATCAGCAACAAATACTGTCACGAGCATAAATGCAAAAAAAAAAAAAAAATACAACGAAAAAACTCAGAGAAATATAGAGAAAGAGAAATAGTTTTTGGTGTGAGCAAGATTGGAATGAAACTATGATGATACCTTTGGTGAAAAAAGCGAATAAAAATCACAGCAAATCAAATGTCTACCAACAACAATATCTAGAACGAAAACGACTACGAAAAAAGCAACAACGGTAAAAACAGCGTGAATGCAACGGAAAAATAGAAAAAAAATTGCAATAGTAGAAAAAAATAATAATAAAAGCGAAATATGAAAATGAATAAAAAAAACGAGAGAGAGAGGAAGATTCCATTCAATCCATTTTCAAATAATCTTGAATCCTTTTCCCTCTACTTCGCACACATGCTCCCACATCCAAAATAGGTGGCAGAATAGTAGTGTTTGATTCTGGGTTGGTGATATTATTGCATTTTTTATGAAAATGCGTTTTAATTCATTTCTCGTTGCACATTCCATGTGAAATTCACGGTGGCCACGAAGCAGAAAACATTGCGATAGCATTGGACTCTGTTTGTTTCTCCACTGAACTATTGGGATATACTCGCGCCCACACATACACACACACACTCAGTTCCACAACTTTCTATATTTGAATGGTATGTTCGGTTTTCTGCATCAACGAGACAGATGCATAAATAATATAATATTCTATATATTTGCAAACTCATTCACTTTCGCTGGTTTGTTTGTTCACAAAATGCGAGTTTCCTGTGAACGAACTACGCTGCCAAAATTTCAATTTATCACTTGCGGTATTTTCTGTCTCTCAACAACTAAACTTTATACATAAATAAATGTATCGACCATGTAGAAAAGTACGGATTTTGAATTGGTTTCTCGTTGTTGATCTCTCAATGTTGATTACCATTGTGTTCATCAGTTCGCTCTAGTTCATTTGCCATTGGTGGCAAATATATTTTTCTCGTTCCCAAAAAATAACTTACATTTGCATGAAAATGCAACAGTTTATAAATATACTATGTGAGTTGAGTGCAAATGACGAATGTAGCAAGTCAACGAACGAACAAACCGCATCCACATAAATATGCACACATGAATAAAAATGTGATTGCACAACATGTATCTGCTATATCATTTTGCATTCAAAATTTGATTTTCAAATCAATTGTTGTAAAATGCAATTAAATATACAGACAGAACGGAATGGATGTGTGTGTGTGTGCTTTTTTATCTGCTGTCATCAATCCGTCACGAAAGTTGAAAATCAGATGGGAGTTCATATATGTGTTGCAAAGGGAGCTCGACAATTGCGTTGATTCACCTAGGTAGCAACCTGGCTGTCTGGTTACATCATTCACTAAAATGAACAACAATAATCAAAGTGACGAGAAAATAAAGTGGAAAGAGACTGCCAACATGAAGTTCGTTATAAACGTTTCGTTTGCGATATACATTGCAACTGATGATACACGATGCAATTTAAAATCACGTGTCATCACAACAATATTAAATTTCATTTTATGCCAGTTGTTGTACGAACAATCAACAACATTTAAACGAATTAATTATTTTTCCAGGGCAATTACACAGCGATCGGATAAATCATATTCATTAAAATGGTTTTCATTTCAGACGTTTATAAGCAACCAAACGATATGCACGAATTGTGAACAACAGCACAACGATTGTCATTTCATTACAACGATATCGACATTATTTACCAATGTTTATTCCAAATATCATGCATTCGCTCGCTTTTTTACCAGTTCATTCGCCTATTTAGTAACTATAAAATAGTGAATTCATGTTTTTGATTTAATATTTTTGATTGTGTTGTTTCGGGATATGCCCGAGGTATGGAGGGAAATAGACAATGAATTTTTGATTTGTTAAGTATTCATTTTGAATGTGTATCGCGGTCAACTTTAAATTTGTTAATTAAACACACTGGATGTGTGCCAATTTTAACCTCCAATGACAAACTAGCTATTTGAAACAAAAAAAAAAAAACGAAATTCAATTACATACGATTTTATCATGTTATCATTTTTCCATCTCATTTTTAGGTACGATTTGTGAATTGGATGTTTTCGTATTTTCACACACATACACATAACACGTATGCAGTCGGTGGGCGCGTCGAACATACTCAACAAGAAAACAGGAAATTATGATCAAATGTTATTATAATTGTTCATGTGTGGAGGATTTTCGAATGAAAAACCTAACAATTTTCAGTGAAATATGAATAATTAAATGTAAAAAAAAAGATTGAGAGAGAGACAGAGAGTTAAAAAAAATTAACATAAGAAACCTAAATAATTTGCACAATGATAAACAGAAATATTCAAAAATTATTCAATTAAAATTGAAATCAGATTAAAAATCAAATTTTTTCCCCGTTTGGTGTGTAAAATATAAATTTATCCGCAGTAATGATACTCAAGATGACATCATCGATTGAACCACGCATTGTAATATCATTGAAATAAAGAATATTCTGCGCAATTAATCAAATGAACAAAATAAACGTAATAAACACAGAAACTCATTGTATAAACGCGGAATGCAGTAAAACAAAAAAAAGAATCAGCGAGAAAGACAGAAACAAAAAAAAGCGAACTGCATTTGCCTAATGAAATTTGTAAATGAAGCCTGAAACTGAACTATGGAAGTGAGAAATGACAGTTTTAATCGAAACAAAGCGACGAACACGACGAAGACTGCATTTCGAAATTCAAGTGCGTGTGGAAAAAATAGTAGCCACAAGAGAAAAAACTAGTGTTAAATAGAGTGAGTGAGTGCGAAAGCAAGGAGAGAGTACATTTGTGTGGCAGTAGTGGATTTTAATTACGCGCTAAAAATTGAAATCAACGCACGTGAAACGAAATCTGATATCTATACCTACCGAAAGAGAGAAGGAAAACGAATCCATTCAACCAATCATAAGCTTGCTTATCGTTCGAATTCCGTGTTCTCTTTTCAATTTTTTCTTGTTTCTTGTGTGTGCGCGCTCGTAGCTAAATTTTTCTTTTTCTTTCTCAACTGATTCGTATAATATATCCAGTTTTTGTGTGCTCGTGTTCGTTTCTTTTTTCTTTCGTTTTTTTTTTTGTGCCGGATTTGTTTGCGGTTGTGTATATAATGGATTTCCATTTCGCATTTTAGCTGTATGTACGGGATTTCGTAATTACTCTAATAATGGATATTGTTTCTGCTGTTTTTCAAATTAAAATTGGCACAATTTGATATGTCAACACTCATCCAGATATTCTGGGCATAAATGAAGTTTGTATTCAGCAAGGATTTGAAGAAAGAGAAAAAACGTGGTGTGCAAACGCAGTTTGAAAATACGACGACGGCGGCAACAACAACAAAAAAGAAACGACAAATTTTTGCAAGCAGAGAGAGTAACAGACTTAACATAGTACACATGTGAAGCGAAAAGCAGCACGTTCTCTTTTTTTTCGAGCAAACATAAAGCAAAACGTGGATGAATTGCATATATTGCACACAAAAGCAGTTTTCACCGCAAATTTTATCCGTTAACAAGAAGTGAGGCATCGACACATACACACACACCAGTTAAGTCAAAAAGTGGCATAGAAATAGTGGTAGCACTGAATATCTCACGAAATATGGGGTGTGTGTACACATGATGCGTACGTGTGCTTTCAATGAAAATAAATGAACACGATTCAGTTAATCGGATGAGAAACGTGAATAAAAAAAGAATTACTTTCACGAACAACGACAACACAAAAACACTAAGCTAACGCAAAAGAAGGAAAAAAGTGGAAACGGCGACGGTATTCAGCTTTAAACAATCTTTAGAACAGTCGAAGCGAATTTAAGCATTACAAGAACGTAACCGACAAAAATAAATATAACGATGTCATCATTAGAAATACATTATCAGAAGATAATACAGCGCTAACGCTGAGCAAAGGAATATACTACGAAAAAAAAAATAGAGAAGAAAAAGAGATTCGTTTCATCTCTTAGCATATAAGGAACAACGCTGTCCTTTATCTCTTCTATTTTTCCTCTTTCATTTAAAATTCTCATTATTATTTTTATTTTCTTCTATCGCAACGGGCGAATAAAAAGAAGAACAGCATCAACAACGTTTACAATAACAATTTAGTTGTGTATCCCACTTGGGTATATGTGTGCGTGCACTTCTTTCACCTTGTAATTTTACTGCCAATTAGATTGTATTGTGCCAGCGAACGAATTCAATGTGATATTCACAAAACAAAGACACACAAGTAAATCAACAATAAAATAGCAAACAGGTAGCAAAAGCTCATCGAAACGACCAGCGTCACAAGGACCGACATCATAGATAAAATAAAGCGTGGCAATTCATAAGCGCGAGAAAACGATTAAAATAACGGTGAAAAGGGTACTGCGAACCGTACAACAACAAACAAATTGATTTCGACACAACAACACACATCAACGAAACAACGTCGCTTACAAAAGACACTCAAATGTTTCATATTTAATAGATTTTGTCAAAGTGTAGTCAAACGAGCGGAGACACCTTTCAGCTAGGTAAAAATTACTGAGAAAAGGCCACAATTGCACATATACACACGTATCCATTTATTCTTTCTATGGTCTGAACTTTCTATCTCTTTACCTGTGCAAAACGATTACCCCCCATAGGCATTATTGAGACGGCTTTTATGAATCATCATCATCATACAATCATTATTCACACTTTCGATCTGCTGGTGATTTTTCACCACTTTAAAACACTTTAAAAGACACAAACACTCAACTCAATTTGCATCTCATTTGAAAAGAAAAAGAGACACAAAAAAGAGAGCAAAAAAGGGAACCATTGAAAGCCACAACGATCTAGCACAAACCATTGAACTAAAGCCCATTTTGTGCACGGTGACAAATATCTAGAGAGTGAAAAAAAATAGAAGCAAAATTGGAATTGAAGTCAACCGACAACACATGCATCTTCAACAAACACATTCAATTGAACGAGACATAAGCATCGATTCAAAATAAAAGAGTGAGAAAGTAACAACCGAAAAACAACACATATAAACGACATCAACAGCAGTAACAGCGATAACAACAACGAGACAGTAGTGAAGCAAGATATCAATATATTTAACAAGAAAAATCAGCTTTCACACATTCAGTCACATCGCATTCATCATCTAAACACCATCTGATTGCCTCAAATCATAAAAAAGCATACCGAAGCCCACAAGGCATCGAAGGCATTGTATATACGTCGAACCATTTATATTTCAATCATTCGACTGTGTTCAAGAAGAGTTACTGCCGTGCTTTAGATGAAATACCGCAAGTCATTGCGATAAAGTTGAAAAGAAGCACACCAACACCACCACCAACAAAAAAAGAATACCGAGCGAAAAAATAAGAAAATAATAAGCAAGAGCTGTGTGGTCGGTAGAAAAGTGTATGCGCCAACAACTCTTTTATTCAAAATCTTATCACAGGCGAAACGAACGAACAAAAAAAGGGGAAAAAAAACAAATCGAGCTCTAAACGGCTTTAACTTGAGGAATTTAAAGAAAGACAGGGACAGGACGCGTGCAGTTGAACGACGATAATCAAACAAATCGAGAAAAATTGCAACAAATTTTCCATTTCTGTGCCACCCACCAGAAAACTCTCATCGCCAGTTTTAGCTCAAGACCATTATTTCACATCATTTGCACTAAGGCACACGGGGACGTCAAAACGTCGACCATCAATTTACATCAACACCATCATCACCATCATTGCCATCGCCATTACCATCATCATCTTCGTCATCATCAACAACAAAAAGTATATACAAAATACAGCAACACCAAAATACACACAAAATCTATCTCGGCTGAATCACTGAGAGAGAGTAATGGATTCCAACTGCTTTTATCATATTCTACTTTATATCTTCATCATTTTAAAAGGTAAGTGAGTCGTAACTTTTTCCTATCCACAATGAAAATAGTTTTAGAACTGTCTTTGCGACCAGCAAAAAAGAAATCGGTTTAGAGAAGATAAAGCAGAGACGAAAGTTACGTAGACGCAATGGGTAGTTGTTAGCCTTATTATTCGCATAATTTGTTGGCTGAATAAACTCGACAAAAGATACTCGGCCGGATGAGAAACGGATAGAAAGTGAAATAAAACTCTGAATGAAACACAAAATTTAAGCAATTCGGGCGAAAATTCTTCGGCATAACGACCTACAAATAGCAATGTGCATAAGTTTGCAGTTAAATTGGGCATTCCAGTTGAGTAGTTTTTCGCAATTAGTAAACTGTCTAAACAATAGCAAACCCTTATACGGTTTATGCTCTTTTGCACGGCGGCCAGATTGAATTGCAATCTCGAACGTTGAATGTCGACAATCAACCGCAATACAATGAGACAACAAGCAGCCTTTGTGCCGAGCTTTTGACCAATTGCGTTGCCTTACACATTAATCTCTCACTCTGTATGTGTGTGTGTGTGCGCATATGTATGTTTGTATACACATTTAACTGAAATCCAATGCAACCATGCACAAAAGGATCGAGTCATTTTACAAATTGCGCTTTATTTCTTTTTATGCTCATGTATTCAAATTCGATGTTTGCCAATGCCACGGTACACCACTTGACCGCGAAAACGATTCGCCAAAACCCGACACACACATATTTATATGGCTATGCTCTTACACTATATGCATATACATTGGTAAACTTGTAGCACACGAAAACATCCGCTATATCAATTAAATTGTCGACAAACGAAAGAGAGGGAGCAGGAGAGAGAAAGAGAGAGACGACGCATTTGATGTTTAATTGATTTTGAATGGCAATCGTTACCATTATTCGTATTGTATTTTGAGCAACCAAATACTTCCAGTCAAATGTCAAACTTTAAGTGGGAAATTCTGTAGTAGTTGAAACCAAACCGGGCAAAAAGACGCAAACATGAGCAACAAAACATTATACTCGACACTCCCATGAATCTGGGGGATTTTCGTTCGACTAAAGCATGAAATGATCAAAACAAACAAACAACACTTTATCGATTAAAACGGCGTTAAAAAAAGTACTCATTTTGTTTGCTGCAACAAAAGGTATGCGAGAGAGTGATGCTTTCTATGAAATTTCGAAAAAAAATTAAAACTTCAAACCACATTGACATTGTGAAAGGTTCTGTATGCCTCTCGCCTAAAAACTAAATACATATTTTATGAGAAAATGTTTGGTTCCCATAAGCAGTTAACCCCTAGAACTGAACAAACATTATGTAGAAAGCCACCGGATTACCATTTTCGTCATTAATTTTATGTAGATGACATCGGCCAAAAACTTTTCACTTTACCCGCCGAATAAACGATCCAACCAGCCATACCATTTTATGTACAATACATTTACTACCTATCTGATGTGCATGCGAAACAAGAACAAAGCAATTTTATGTAAAATACATTAATTACGACAATAACAACGTCAACAATAAAATAGAACACTCTTCAATGTGGTTCTACACTATAATAGAGTAGAAGCATACATTTTTTTATCCACAATGTAAAAAGCGGTGCGTCCAACGAATACATCATCATTTTGTTTTATTTGTAACGAGAGAAGCGTTGTACAGAGATCACGGGCCGCGTGCGGAACAAGAAACTGAGAGCCAGTATGGACAGGCAAAAGCAAGAGTTTTCGGGCAACACGTCGCCAAAGCCATATCAGCATGACATTGTGTGAGATGGTGTGATGCAACGCAATGAAAACCGTCATGCAAAGAGACAGGGACGGAGAAAGAGAGTGAGAGTATCTATCTACTGACAAGTGGAAGTGGATCTATAGTTCTCGCCCAATACCAACAATAATTCACTTAAAAAGTTGTGAAATGATTATGACATGGTTTTTATCCCTATTTGAAATGCGTGCGACATTAACAAAAACGTTGTTGGAACTCACTCTTGGTTGTGTCGCGTACGATACGATGGATCGGACGCTTTTATGTCAACCAATTGGTAATTGTAGTCAAACACAATTTTTCTGCCTGAAAAATTAATCCTTTGGGCAATTGCCAAAACTGTGGAAAATTTCACCATTCCATTTCTCGAATGTTTGAATTGCTGTTATGAACGTTGATTATGACCATCCGAACGATTCGAGTATATCGCGATTGTAAGGCGTGCAGCCTCTTTGGTTCGGGTGTTCGCATAAATGATCGTTTATTGGTCATAACATTATAACTAAACGGACCAATTTATTTGCTGTTGCTATTGCTACTGTTGTTCGGTATATTTAGCTCCGAAAACGATTCAAAATCGAATTTATATGCACATTCACGTTTCGTGCATTATTACGTATTCATTCGAGTTTTTTTTTGTTGCTTTCAACACAGCCTCCTTCCCACTCTCTAGCACGCCACTTTCTATTGCTGGTTTGCTTGCCGTGGAGACTATGTTGTTCACTTTCCGGTGTGTGTGCCTGTTTTTTTCATGACATTTTCATTGCAAACTCTTCCGATGTTGTAGGGAGGAAGTTGAGAAAATTGTGAACGAGAGTGGGCGAAAAAGATTTGTTACTTTTAACAACCCAATCTCATTCCCTTGATATTCAGTTTCATTGCATAAAAACCCAAGCTAACATTGAAATGCATTCTAGTTTTTATGTGTTCCGTACAAATTTCAATTCGTTGTGCTTTTTTTGTGCTTCACTTCCGATTCGACGGATGTTTGTTTGGCCAGCATATGCGATGGCAAACTCCATATTTTCGATGCCATAAATTTTATTTTCAATAAATGCTTAATACTAACAATATGCGTATACATGTAAGCAATTTATTTTGACGCTGTCCAAACTCTTGCCTTATATCACACCGAAGCAGTTAAAGTTTCATACATTTTTTTTGATAATTGTTTTTGGTCAAAAAAATTTGTTTGACAATTTTCCGGGTGTTTTTGTATGGAGCTTGCTACTTCGGCACATAATTCAACATATTTTTGACAGCATGGGTATTATAATACCGACATTTATTGCACACAACTATTTATTATGCGATTATTGAAATAGTCAAATTCAAAACCGTTTTCATTTGAAAAAAAAATAATTGAAAATTGCAATTACGATGGACTCAAAATGTAAACGCAAAATCCGGGTCATTTCATTCAAATATTCATTGGATTTTCGACGCTCTATGTAGGCAAATTGAATGCGGCCCTCGTAATTCAGTTTGGCAACTGCAAAATGGGCAGAATTCCCATGAAATATTCACAAATACGCAATAATGAAAATGTAGTTACGTGTATGTAATTACACGCTCATTCGCAACAATGGGCCAAAAAGGCGACCAAGAGGTAAAAGTTTTGTGTGTACTTAAAACTCAACTTTTGAAATGATTGACAAACTGACGACAACGGAATTTTTAATTTCAAACAAAAATTGCACACATTACCTTCATCTCAGCCGCCACGGTTCACAGCACGATGAATGCAATAAAAATATCAGAAAAATAAAAGAAACCTCGTGTCATGTTTTTCTGCCTTCAAAATTTCCAAACTTCATTTTCTAGACAAAACGTTGACGATGATTTTGTTTGCTGTTGCAAATGAAACGTTGTTCTACCGCCGCAAAAAAAAACATAATTCAAATGGAAAGAAGAGGGAAAAAATGGATTTATTTTGTTCGGTATTTATTGTGCATACTCAGTTTTAAAGCAAAAACTTATACTACCTGTGTTCTAATTGAAAATCCATTCAAAAATGATTCTCCAGCAATACAATGCACAATACGGAGTTTTGTATGTTTTTCACTGGAAATTTATGTAAATTAATCCTATTTCCGTTCTTAACCACACTCACTTCTGCGCTCGTTCCTCTATCCTTTTTCGAATGCTATACAAAAAGAACAACCATCATTTTCGGAGTTTGTATTCGTGTGCTTGGTTGTGTGCCGTACATTTTTTTATCATTTTATACCATGTTGCTGTGGTCTCTGCAACTATCATACTGTTTTATATGTGCATTTAATGAGCGTCAACCAAAGTTCTAATTCTTCCATTGTCTCTAATCTTTCTATTCTCTGTCGATTCGAAATTCGAGTCTTAAAACTAATAATTTAAAACTTAATGCGGCTGGAGAGAGAGAGCCCACACATACCAAAGAAGACACATACAAACAGTAGATGGGAAACTTTCAATTCGATTTGCACAATGAATAGAGATGTAGAATTCGGTTCTATTTTTTTGTTTGTGGTTTCAACTGAACTATGTGTGAGTGGCAGAGAGCAAAACCTCATTTATTAATAGGTTGAATGTATTTGCACTTATTTGCCATGACCGTTTTTCGAATGAAATTAAACAACTGTAACACCGAACGGCAAAACAAAGAGCACAAGTCGAATTAGGTACAGAGAAGAAAGTTCAATGAAAATTGAAGAAATTGAGTTTTCGATTGCAAAATCAATAAACTGTCGCCTGAATGGGCTGAGCACCCGTTATAAAGCTCACGAATCTTCTTGGCGAGAGAAGAAAATCGTTTATCGAGAATCGGAAACAAGAGAACAAGAAGAAAATGGCTACGTTTTTATTTGTCGTATGTGTGCAAATTGAAAGTTTTCCAACCGAAACAACCACGCCTCATTTCCAGCTGCGTGTTTCTCTCCTCGATTTCTAACTCTTTCGTGAAATAAATACATTTCAAGACCGGATCGACAAAGACAAAGAGCTTCAATACACGAATACACTTTAGGCGTATGAGCAACATGGAATGGCCATAAAATACAATTGAAATTCATTTGGTTTGGATGACATGCAGTGTGTTTGTATGAAATTGTTTGCTTAAAGTCCAATTTCAAACAGAAAGCAAGATACACGATAAGAAAGAGAAAAACACACATAAATATAAAAATCAAGTATAAATATAAGAAGACACACACACACGCACACACAAAGGTTCAATTACATTCGTCTGAATACAAATCATTAGGAAAATTGTGTATTTTCCAAATACACATTTCTAAACATTGTCAAGTTTGAACAACAAAATGTCTGTGATTTAATTCAAAAACAGCATTTACCCATATAATTGTTCGAGTATTTCATTTGTTTAATCTGCATGCAAATTGCTGATCGGTCCGGCACACATTCGGTTTTGATTTGTTTAATAAGTTTTAGACGTTCTGAGAGAATGAGAGTACAAGATAATATATCTTTATGCATGGACGGAGAGAGAGAGAGAGAGAGCGTATTTATTGGATTGCAGTTCTGTGAGGATAATTTATTCCTTTGAAAAGACATTTCATTTTCGTTAGTTATGGTGCATATATTGGATGATTATTTCGGATTTTCGGATACACATTTAACCTAGTTTTTTGTCTTTCATTTAATGTACCCTCCTCCAAAAAAAAAACAATGACCGTTAACGAACCCAACTGGTTTACCTTGATAAATACATACATCCAACTTGAATGGAATTTTAAATCGAATAAATCCTCATTTAGATTGATCATAAATCATATGAAATTCGCAAATATTTGGAACACATACACCTTGTATAAATGAATTGAATGCCATAAAACTGAAGCAACTTCTTGCTTGCCAATACAGAAGATGCCGTCAACCAAACGAAAGAACGAGACTAGAAGCGAAAAAGTTGATATGATTCAATGCTAAATAATGCCATTCATCATCAATTCATTACCAATTGGCTGCTCATTCATTGTGTATGGCATTTATGTATAGCGCATAGCAAACGCTCGCGCACCAATTTTCCCACTCAAATGGATTTGTTGACGAATTGCTTAGCGACAGCAATGCCGTACATCGTCATCGAAACACACGTAAATTTTCCGTCATTTCACAAAATGAAATGGGATGCTCATAATCTCATTCATTTTGGTCTGATTAAAATTCATCAAAATGAAATTCACCTGTATATTGTATCTTATTACTCTGCGAGCTTATTCGTACAGCGACCGAAATATAAATATATATATATATATCCGTTCCGTTTTCATGCTCAATGTTCTCGGCTTATTCTCTTTCTACATTAATTTCATCGCTGCCAATGCTATTTTGGGTGATTAAATGATTTATATCGATTGCGATTGAGATTAAGATTCGAAATTCCGATTCGGACACCACGCGTTTTCAAAGTGTATGATGTACACAAAGGCTATTTGCATTTATTAGTCGACAGCGAGATGGTTCGTTAAACATTAGCTAATTTATCTCATATCGCTGTGGCGGTTGTTTGTTTAACGTTTTATCATTATTTATGTTTATATAATTTGCCATTACCATAATGTTTAATGATTTTATTTATATAAATTGTACACAGGAAGTCATCAAGGACCTCATGAAAGACGTCTGCTCAATACATTGCTTAAAGATTACAATACACTCGAGCGACCCGTATCCAATGAATCGGATGCGCTGACTGTTCGATTCGGTCTAACGCTCCAACAGATTATCGATGTGGTAAGTGAACTTGTAAAATATTGAATAGATTACCTCTTTTTTTTAGCATCAAAATCTTTCATTGCGCGGAACATGAACAATCGAAATGTGATTGATGCGAAGCATGAATTGTTGCTTCGTACACAATCCAAGCAATATTGTTGCAGGAACAGCAACAATATGCTAGCGAATGTATGATTTCTCGTTTTGAACGAGAGGCGTTTCAACATATTGACCCTTTCAATTTTACATCACAATGATAGACAGTATCCTTTCACTTTCTAGATTTTTAATCATTTTCTTTGTTGTTTTGTTTTTTCTTCTCTCAATTTCAGGATGAAAAAAATCAAATTCTCACGACGAATGCATGGCTGAATTTGGTATGTAAATGAAAAACAAAAATGAAGCGCAAAAGTGCTCTATAAATGAAAATTTAATGAAGGTTTTTTCCCTCATGGAACGGCTATTATCAATGCAACGAGTTTCCTTCAACGCCCGCTGAATCGGAGTTTTTATCAATTTTGTCAATATTATTCGATGAGATTTTTGCTTAATTTTTGTTTTTTGTTCATCGCGGTCCGTCCGTATTTTCTCTTTATTTCGCTTCGTTGTGGCACACATTTTTGGCTTCGATCGGAAATGCTCGTCGAATTTCCAATCAAATGGTGTAAATTAAATGCGCTCAATTCATGCCATTCACTACACACTATTCATTTACACATGCGTTTTTTTTCTTCACCAGATCCATACGATAAAAACACCATTCACAATGAAAATTAATTATATTTGAGTTTTTGAGGCTGCAGCCGACTGCAGACCATGCTTCGGCCATTTAAATTAGGTTTGGCGCACGCGATATATGTATATGTATGAAAAAAAATCTCATTTTCTCTTGCGTGCCATTGTTTGATGTCGTGTCTGTGCGATTGGACGAATTTTAAATTTGATTACTACAATTTATTTGCGTAAACGTTGTCATCTAACAACTTGTGGATGCGAAATATGCATTGCTCTTAAATTGTCGAATTCGTTCATGCTACGATATATTTCGGAACTTTACCAATTATTGCCGACATCGAGAGCAACGTCAAAAAACCAATTTGCACATGAATGAAATTATTGTTGTTGGCCTTCCAAATCATTCTACCACTAACAACAACAATAATGGTCTGGCATGAGGCGATGCCAATAAAAACCAACAAAAAAACCGATGACAATGGCAAATTGACGACGACCACTACGAAAATCCAATGGCAATGGCGTGCAAATTTGGTCAGAAAAATGTGCCAACATCAACAGAAAAAAAATGACACGAAAGAAATCCAGCAAAAGAAATAAAAAGCAATTGTTACACCGAAAATTGAAAATCAATTTTAATGTCAAAAAAATTATTTCGCATGACTCTTCTGCTAACCTCGAGTTCCAAATTAACGTATTGTATTACCCGTGTTTTTTTTTTCAATGTCTCTCATCATCGATTGCGAAATGTATTGCAAGCCATATTCTCACACTGATGATTTATTACACCGAGAGGATAAATGTTCACGTGTTTTTTTCTCCTATTGATTTTATTTATAATGTGAATGCATATTAACCGCACGGCATGAAATGTCACCTTCACTTTTACATACAAAATCCCATAAATTGATTATACATTTTTATTATATCGTTTTCGCGCATATTAAACACATAATTCGCAATACAGGAATGGTTTGATTACAATTTAAAATGGAACGAATCCGAATACGGTGGCGTTCGAGATTTACGGATAACCCCACAAAAGCTCTGGAAACCAGACATTTTAATGTATAACAGGTAAATCTTGTTTGGTTTTTCCTTCTTTATTTATGCATACATCATTGAATATTTGTTCTGAGTCAGTAGTTCGAAATATCCGAATGTATACGATGTGAAAATTGATGGCATAGAAAATGATGTATATATAATTTTGGGTCAACAAATATTGAGCGTGAATTTATTTCAATTCCAATTTTGCCCATGAAATTGAGTCTATATGATTATTTGATTGTATCGTTTAAATACATATTTCACTGCATTTGCATATCGTAAAACACAACTCATTTAAAAATTTAATTTTGTCCGCGATTTTGCATAGGGAATAGGGAAAATTATTTCATTGGTTAATTAAATGGAAGTTTACCATTGCTTTTTGTAAAATTTACATAGACACACATAATTTTCATTCCAAAAATTCATAATTACATTTTTGTTGTAATACATACATTGTTCTTCTTCACATTGAATTCAAAGGTAGAAACCATATATTGTGCACCGGAACATTTTTCCCATGAAACTAAAACACATTTTATTGGAAAATTAAACGGATTTTATTCACTTTTTGTAGCGCGGACGAAGGATTTGATGGCACGTATCACACGAATATAGTAGTTAAAAGTAACGGAAGCTGCCTGTATGTCCCTCCAGGTAAGCAAATTTTGTAGCGATGACTTTCAGTTAAGTGAACATTATTCGATACTAAAACCACCTACTCAACTTTCTCTCTCACTCCCTCACGCTCTCTCTTTCTCTCTTTCTGTGTCGCTCACCTTTCACATTGCATTGATTGGTCGATTCTCTTCAATCACAATTATAATGATCGATGAGTGAAATGTTTCAATCAATTTTCAATTAAAAACAAATCAAAGCATATTGGAACCATACGTATTTGTGGAAAGAGCGAACGAGCGAGTGGAATGAGAAATATTCAATGTGAATAATGTTAAATGGTGATTTGATCGATTAAATTTCACTTAAAATTGCTTATTTCCTCAATTTCAAAATCAGTTTCTGACAGATTTTTTTCTCTTTTCCCCTCCTCTCTCTCTCTCTCTCTCTCTCTCTCTTCTTGTCTACAAATATTTGAATTTAACAAACTGATTGGATTTTTGTTTTATTTGCATTTTGTAATGGGGGAAAACACGCGCAGGTATATTCAAATCAACGTGTAAAATCGATATCACATGGTTTCCCTTCGATGATCAACATTGCGAAATGAAGTTTGGAAGCTGGACTTATGATGGAAACATGGTACGTATGTGAAATCAATGCGTAGTTAATAACACCCGCACCATCCACACGAACGCTACATGAAATTAACAGATACATAACTGTGCCGATACAACAATAACAGCTGAAGACGAAAAAAAGTGTAACAATTCGCGAAATTGTAATGTTGTGAACAAATTGTACTTTGCCGAATATGAGCAAATAAATATAACCCAAAAACCAGCATCCAGTCGACGGATTCATAGGGTTTTTATTATCTAATCGTGCATATTACTCGTGTTTCATCCGTTATTTGCACGATGTGTATTTACCCATATGCTTCAACAGCAATAAAAACCCACTCTCTCTCACACACACACACACACACACACACAAACAACGACCGTGCCGTACAATATTAAATGCAAATGGTGAAAAGCAAACAAGCTGTCAGACAAATGAACAAGTAACAACAGGAAAAATGTTGCACGCTTAGTTTATTGTTTAGAATGGCTGAATGGCATGAATGGTCGCGCGCGCGACGCATCCCAAAATGATCACGTGCAACACACACACAGCATGCCACTATACATTTTCGAATTTGGCATAATTCACATTCATTCCGATTTGATTTTAGCATCCTTGTAATCGTAGCCCTTTCCGCTGCCATCGTCGTCATGCTGATACCACCATTGATGCTACCGTTATTGGATAAAACACAGTATTTCCCTCTTCGCACGCTTACTAGTTACACTGTTTCGAGGACAATGTATTCCGTATTGCAATGTACAGGCGGAATGGAACAAAAAAGAAAGAAGAAGAAGAAGCGAACATTTTTACAACCTTCGCTCCATTTTTATACATATCGAACTTTAACGCCAATTGAATATTCCAGACTTTTCAATAAAATATTTTGCACCTGTTCGCTTCAAGCATCCTTATTTGAAAACGTTGTAAACTGTAATCCGTGCTCTTCAATCGTGCTGCATTTATTTTCATTTATACATTCCAAACAGAATTTTTGTCAACATTTTTATTTTCGGTTCCTACAACTTGTTGTTGTTCTTCTCTTCGCTACATTCCACCTCTCGCGACACACAAGTTTTATGTGCCTGACATTTGACTCGTGTGAATTTTCGGTATATTGCTCCCTTCAGCATTTTAGAAGTAATGTTTCCCATCTGATAGAAAATGCAACGTTTTCGTTTTTTAAAAAAAATATATGTATATTCTTTTAAACACCATGGAAGAAATATACTATAGAAACAAGTTTTTCAAAAACGAATAAGAATGAAAAAAAAAAATATATATATACAGAAAGATTGTAACAAATGGCATGTCACACTGTGCAAAAAAAGAGTTTATCAGAAATTTTTTGCCGTCATATACATATTGTTATGTGTTTAAATTGACATTTCAATTCGATAAGTAGATCTTAACTATGAAATAAAAACGTTTCCTTTTCTTTCGTTTTCGGTTTATTTTCTCTTTCTTTTCAATTTCATTCGTTTTCATCTCGGGTTTTATGTAACTGTTGTATATCTGCTGCTGCTATTGATGTTGTGCCCTGATGCATTGATGCCTTTTGTTCGTTGATATTTGCTCGCTTCCCGGCGGAATTTTTCGACAACAAAACAAACATTCTACCACATATTATATTGGCTGTGCCCTGAATTATATAAATCACAGCTTGATTTGGTATTAAAATCAGAGGAGGGCGGTGATATCTCAGATTTTATTACAAACGGCGAATGGTTCCTACTCGGTAAGTAAAGCTTACTTCTCAATCTATTATACAAATACATCCATACACAATATACATACATATAAATTGAGAAAATTTAAAGCCATCGAAAGCCACTAGCAAACATTTTTGTTGCAATTTACAATGTGAGAAATTGTGTGAATGTTGCGCGCTCAATAAAAGTCAGCACGTATATATATACACACACACGATGTGTATATATACTGAAATTTTATTGAAAGCGATCAAAAACCGAAATATACACACTTTTCACATTCAACCATGCCCTGTGGCACTCAATGTTACCAAAGTAGAATCAACACAAACACAATGCAATATCTTCTCTTGAAACTCAATGTTTTGATCCTTTTTGATTTCTCTTTTTCTTCTGCTTTTCTCTCTTTATCCATGTGAATCGTTGTCGTAAATGAAACAATAAAACAAAACAACGACAAACACAACAACAGGTATGCCAGGAATCAAGAACACAATAAATTATGCGTGTTGTCCCGAACCATACGTAGATGTTACATTTACAATTCAAATAAGACGTCGAACGTTATATTATTTTTTCAATTTAATCGTACCGTGCGTTTTAATTTCATCGATGGCCCTGCTCGGGTTCACATTACCTCCGGATAGTGGAGAAAAATTAACATTAGGTATGTACAAAGCTATTTATATTACTACCATCTATTTACCGAAACCATTTGTTTTGTTTTTTTAAATAAGATGAAAAAAAACAACAACTACTCTACATATATATATTGCGAATTTCGCCATTTTACTTTGCATATTCTCTTACAGGTCTTATTTTTTTATATTGCTCTTCTAACATTTTCTCTTCGATTTGTCCTTTTATGCATATTCTTTATCTCCGATATGATAATTAGAATATTTAAGTATTCTATTTTGAACCAATTTTCTTTCAAGCTTTTATTTTCATCTTTCCCTGTCTATCGAACGAATCGAATTATTTATCGAAATAAATTACCACGATATAGGTGAACGCACGCGGAGAAAATACATTAGACAATATCAAGCGAAACCGAATTTAATTTAGAAAGAAAATGTATTGAAATCATTTACATGTATCAACAAGAAAAATTGATTTTAATGCCACTAACATCTGAACATCTGAACATCGAGTGTAATCATCTCGATATTGAAATTGCTTTCGTCGATTTTTCCAACATAAACAACTATATTTTGAACTAACGTCAACCAATTTATAGATAGAAGAGGTTAAAGAAAACGAAAACCGGATGAAAGCGCTATCAACAATTTGGTTTCGTGTGGAATAAATTCAATTGAAAGTATTAGAAAAGAAAACGTGATGGAATAGGGTAGATGTAAAAAAAATTCATTTGTTGAAAACGTGGGATACATACCGATTTTTCCGTGTCGTCCGTGACAAAAAGACGAAAGAAAAGGGAACGACAAAAAAAAAAACGCTTCGCCTGAACGAAAAAAGAAAAGATGAAAAGCGGTTTTCGTCTCTTTTTTTTGGCTTCATTTCGGTTGAAATCGGTCAAAGAACACGTAAAAATGTCCTTATCTAAAATTTACTCACTCAAATCGAAACAATCTAACCACACATTTTCAACTAACTATTCACTATGTGGTTCGTTTTTTACATAATTTTTTTTTTTTAAGTTCGTTTAGTTTATATAGATACTAGAAAAAAATTTACTTACAGGATTGTGACGATAATTCTCGACCGTTCTCATTCAACACTTCTTTTTACCTTCCCCCTTGATTTCCCCGATAGATTTTAAATTCTAGCACTTTCATTCTAAGTAGGACATAACACACCCAAAAAAACTAGCATAGACACACAGACGACTACTATTTATTAAAATATTACCTCATTTGAATTTATTCGATAAGTGCAAAAACCATCTGTGTTTGTATTTCATTTGTCTGCTGTGCTATTGCTTTATCTTATTTATTCTTCTTCTCTGTTTTTTGATGACTAAAGCGAACGAATTAACATGAAGTGAATAAATTTCTCTCGAGTTCAAAGAGTGATTATTCGAGTGGTAGGTTACGTAAACAAACATTGAGATAGGTTTCGTCTCAAATTCGGTATTTTATTCATAAACTGTTATTGGAATGGGTAGATAGACACAGACATATATATACAAAACCGTACACAAAAACCATAACAGACACAAAAACCAAAATCAGACAAATTAGGAGAAAATGACACAAAGATATGCCCTGCACTCTGTCTCAAAATAAAATACAAAACAAAACGATACAGACTCATACATAAAAACATTACGACCAACATTGAATAAACCCCATCAAAACCCACAAAACTAAACCAACGCATCAATTTTTGTTGTTTTAATATAGGTGTTACAATTCTACTTTCGTTAACTGTTTTTCTGAATATGGTGGCGGAGGCAATGCCAAGCACGAGTGAAAGTGTACCATTAATCGGTTCGTAGTAGGCTCTGGGTGGCCTCATTTATACTCTTAATTTATTTAAAACACCAAAAAAAAACAGAATTTTCGTACCATATAAAATGCAACCCCACACCAAAAAAAACCATTAAATGCCATATTCATAGCAGTAAAGAAAACAAAATTACATGCTATAACTAGAATTTACTTGTGTTGTTGTGATCGTCATTTTAGAGCGTTGCTAATTTCTGAATTGCGTATTGTGTTTTATTAAACCTACCGAATACTTCATTGAATGGTATGATTGTGTCGTTCGTGCATAGCAAGCTAACAAAAAAAAACTGTAAACCAAAAACAAAAACTAATGCGATCGTGACCAAAAGTAATCAGTTGAAACTACCCCAAAAAATACTCTAGTACATTTCTGTGGACTGATAATTGCCAACTGCAGCCTCAATAAATTGTTTTTTTTTTCTGTTTTGTGTATGTGTGCGCAAAAATGTTTTTGTTTATTTAGTTAAATTTTAATGGGATGTTTTTCTGTATTCTTTTAATTTTTTTGCCGTCTAAATCGTTTTTAGTCGATGTGTTGCTTTGAAATAAGTTTTCGTTTTTTTTATTTCTTTATTCTGTTAGCTTTTAACTAAAAAAAATCATCATCAACCATCAAAACCATCCATTGGCTTGTTATGTCGACTGTTTAGTTTCCATTTGAAAACATTCATTTGTGTTTTATTTCAATCATCAAAAATGCATTCAACTTAATTTTCTGTTGCGGTTTTCTTTTGTCAGATTCTTCTTTTTTTTCGTGCATTCATCCATTCGTCCATTTGTTCATTCGTAGACAAACTCTAATGTACTTTTAAGGGCAAATTGTAGCACTTGTGTGTGCGCCACTTATTTTTTCTTCACTCTCCTTTATGTGGTGGTATACACAAATCTAGGAAATTAAATCAACAATCTTTGTGCAGAAAAACACTTTGTTTATGTAAAATGAAATTAGTGCGAAAAAAGCAAACCGAAATAAAGTGAAGAGAAGGAGAACGAAAAGAAAAAAAAATATAAACTAAAACAACTCAACGTTATTATTATTGCAGTAAAAATGTTGAAAACGAACGTGTGTACGTTCACATTAATGCAACCTGACAGTTTCTCACATCGAGAGAACGAGTACAAAAAAATGGGAACGACGACGAGACGAAATGAAAATAAAAATAAGTGAAGCAGAGAGAAGAAAAAAAAATTATATATTAACGACGGTTGAAAAATTATGTTAAAAAATGTGTTTCTCTTTTTCTTTTCTGATTGCGCACATTTGTTGCTGTTGTTGTTGTTGTTGATGTTAACTAGGCATTAAAAGCACGGTATATGCATTTGCTCACCTAGTTATCGGTGTAGAAATGGTGTGCCGTAGACAGTGTACAAAAGCAATGACGAACAAAAAAAATATGCACCAATGATTTTATAAATGAACGCTAATCATATTCATGTCCTATAAACACGCACACAAATCGCAATGGTTGAAAGGAGAATGAAAGATCGCGTTACATTTATCACGAATAACGACGAACCAGGTGCAAACGAAGACCCAGAGACACATGCACATATCAATGTGCAATAGATCCACTGAGTGTGGTAAGCGGTAGCGCAAAAGAAAAAAGCAGAGAAAAGCTGTAAAACGAAAATGAAGAGAGAGCGAAAAAAAAAACAGCCGTAAAGGAGTACGAATGCAAGTGAATGCCGAGAAATATTGCAGATATAAAAACTATATTGCATATACAAGTTTCAAACCGATGTTTTTTGCCTGCACCCTTTCTCTGTGTCTTAGACTGTCAAACCTTTTCGAATCGAGCGGATGAAAAGCGACCATGTCTGCGAATGGCTTTTACATTAGTTTGTAACTTTCGCATCGGTTCACATACACTGATTTATGGAAAAATGTGAGTTTCAAACACGCGTTTTATGTGCAACTCATAAAAAAAAGTTGATGTTGTAAAAATGTGCATAGGTACATTTACGTAGGTATATATGCAAACGGACAATTGAAGTTTCCAAGTCAAACCAATATCGTTGACAGGTTTGACTGTATGGCCCTTAGCCATAAAAAAAATGCGCTTCCTTGACTGATTCCATTTTGGTCTCTTTGTGTTTTCTGCCTGTACTCAGGCCATGGATACGTTGCTGAGCACGCTATATGCCACGCACATACACTTTTACATCAACTTTACGGAACAAACTATTGTTATAACATCAAATATAATGTATTTCGCAAATGTTTTTGTTGCGTATTTTTGAATTGTGTTTTGTTGTTAGGTTCCTTGCTTACAAAGACATTTCATCGACTTTATTGTTGCTACTGCTCTACTGCTACTGTTGTAGCTATTGTTGTTGATACGTTTTTTTTCATGTCTTTTTCCCGAGCAGCAGTCTGCTCTCATTCATTTTCTGTTTCTGCGTTCACGAACAAGAGTGAAATCGTTGTGTTTATGTATGCGTGTGTGTGTGCTTTTTTTAATTTTCTTGTAACCTAGTTAACGAGTGAATTGTGACAAACACACGTAAACATTTCAGTTCGCTTACATTTAAATTGTAAAATCAACATTTGCAAGAAGCAAGAGAGAGCTCTGAGTTGTTTGTTGGATGGTAAGCTCAGCATTGAATGCGCGCGTTCCGGCTTCTGAAAACCCAATTCTCATATATAGAAAAATATACGGCTTTTGCTTACAATGTACGACAACATATAAACACGAAAAACTTTACAGCAATTCTCTGAACAAATTGAATGCACTTGAGAAACGAATCAACAAATTGCACAGTCGAGGATCATGAACATACACAAAAAAGGGGGTGTAAAGTAACGAAAGAAAGAGGAGCACAGGAAAAAAAAGTGTATGCTCACTGCTCACAAGAAGTCGAGTTAAAATGAGTGAGAATATAAGAAATGCACATGCGATTGGTTGAGCGTGAGAATAACAAACCAACTGTTAATTGTGCGATGTAATGTGTGCGGAAGCAAATAGAAAAATGCACAAAATACTTTTTGCATAACAAAGTAGTAAGACAAATGCTTGAATTCTCGCTTCCACATCAAACACTTATGCACCTGATAAAATATTTTTCATACACTTCATTTAAGTGCAATGGAAACTTGAAAGCCGGACAAAACGTTTTCATCGCCATCGACAATGTGTTAACATTGCCACTTTGCTTTTAATCGTAAAACCATAAAGTTTTCTACATTTCGTTATTTGTGAGCGTGCACAATTGCAATGTGAACTCATACATACAATACACACGATTTCTTTATCTTTTTTTCTTGATTTCTTTCTTCTGTCGGCCATGGAGTGAATAACATGCACGAAAATGCTCAGCAGCATTCATATTCTGGCGTAAACAAGCGAATAAATGAGCTACGAATGACAAATGAAAAAGTTTGTGTTGATTTCATTGTTGGAAAATTGGTTAAAGTGTTTCAATTATTCAAAAGTGTCTGAATGCGAATTGGAAAAACGGAAACGACAACGGAGAACCATCAAACAGTGAAAATGAGACCAGAATACAAATCAATAATATTATTCGTCTTTAAAATTGTAAAATAAATATCCAGAGTTCAAAAAAATGTGTCAAATGAAAAAAAAAAAAAAATTCTGTTGGACCAGAATTTTCAGCATTAACGAACTAGAGTGTTGACTCGTCATTTATTTTCCATTTTCTTTATGGTCGTTGTCATCGTCCGGCTTCATCATTTGCTTTTCCTTCTCCGTTCATTATCGGTTAAATGCGGAATAGCTGCCAAATTGACAGTTCATTGTTTTACATTTTTCTTTTTGTTTCGTTTCCACGCTCAAAACGTAATATTTTCGCTTTCGGCAACACGACCCGCGCTCTATTCAAAGTCAATTTTTCCCTAGTAAAAAGATGAAAAGTGAGAGAGAGATCGAAAAAAAGCTCGTTCGCATTTGCATTTTGTGCTGAGAAGAATGAATATGCCAACAAATTCATATAAATTGAAAGCACGCAGGACCTTCAAACTCATTAATTATTTCACAGATCAAATTATTTATAATACGTTTTTATCCTCCCTCTTATTTTACTTGAAAATACTCTATTGTTGTGGCTCTTTTGCGTCGCATGAATTATACGATGACATGGCTTCAAGTGCTGCAAAAATTGTTAAAGCTTGTGTGTGTGTATCAGCATAAAATTGTTTGCTTTTATTAAATGCCACAGCTGACCTTTACGGGAAAAATTCCAAAGCGAATGAATGATCTCTCAAGCTTTGTTGTTACTAGCCATCAAGAGTGCGAAAGAGCAAAAGAGATAAGTACCGAAAGAGAGATAATAAATAATCTGGGGCATTAGTGCGATGAATGAGCAGACCTCAAAAATATTTGTTCCTGATTTTACTCATTTTACTCATTCTTTTAAAATGATGATTCATTAATGTGATAATTGAATGAGCAGCTCAAAACGAAACAAAAAACACATGCACCTACACACACCATAGCGTTCAAAATAACAACAAAAAATTATGCTGCAATTTTTCCATTTGGTTCGTTCGCTCTTGAATCATGGACAAAAACAATTCATAATTAACATTAAAAATTAACAGAACGTCGAACAGCAAGGAAACTCGACAAGGATTTAAAGGAACAACAAAAAACATCATGTTAATTTTCAATTTTTTTTCCTTTCGGTTGTTCGCAGTGCTCTTATTGAGCTGCTGTTGCTGCTCAGTTTTTAATTCTTTTGAAATTCACAAAATATCTTTTTTCTCATCAAAGCATCTGACGCAATCAAAAATGCAATTTTGCCCCATTTTCATTTCACTCGATGGAATTTCGAATGGAACGATGCAGGTAGAAGTGGAAAAAGCACGACCACGATTAAAATTTATTTAATTTTTTTTTATGTGAAAAAAGTAAAGATGTGACCAAAATAGTACGAGAAACAAACATAGAACGCAAACGACAAAAAAAAAATACCGGCAACAACAACGACGATTACACAGGAAAAGTCGCACTATCTTGGCTGTTGACACACTTTCATTTAATTAAGAATCGGAAGAAAGTTTAAAGTATAAAATTGTATTTGTTTGTATGAGTAGTCATAGCGTGCATTTTTCGTGTATTCGATGTTGGTTTGTTCTGCTTAAATCATCAGCGATTTTATATATTTTGCCATTATGGTGGAAAGCTGTGCAAAAAACACGCCACAAAAAGGCATCAAAAGCATCAGTAGCATCGAAAAGTGAATGTAATGAGCAAGATAACGGCTTTACTTACATTTCGAGTGTGATCTTGTGTGCCGAACTGTAGATGCACAAATGTAGGAAGAACGAGAGGAAAAAAAAGAGAAGCACATCTTTAATGGCATGCATTCGAGTACTTGATAAAGCGGTTTTACCTTTTCTTTCGTTTCTCCATTTTCATTTTGTTGTTTCGCTATTTTTTCGGCAGCTATTTAATGAGAATTGAAATATCTGTGGGTTATTTTGACTAAATTTCTTTGATAATTTTCAGCATTTTGTGCCATTCATGGTGTTGTGACTGCTGCAACATTACGGTAAAATCGTTCGAAATACAATTTTCCGTTTGTATGCATGTATTTTATTATGGCTTGTGCTCCCATTAATTGCCACAAATCGGTTGTTTCTAACCGTACACGATGCGAAAACGTTTCGCATAATTTTCTTCAAGTGGCCCTTTTTCCTTTGCCAATTCCAATGGAAAGAGCCCCCGTTTTTTTGTAATTTATTTAACGTGCATGTATTATTGCTATGTGCTTTGTTATTATTAAGGCTGCCTTATATATCCTCTTAAATTCAAAACATGCAGAAACTGTTTTTAAGTATAAACTAGGCCACATTTCGTTCAATTGTGCCACGTTTTACACTCGTTCTTGTCTCATTCGCTCGATGCGTTTGCCTGTTTGGTTGTGTTGAATGAAATATTTATACCTATACTATAAATATTAAACAACGAACGCATACAAAGTATGCAAATATTAAGCAAATGAAATTTTTGGTACATGGCATGAACGTTATTACTATACTTATAACACTAATTAAAGCATTAAAATGTACGCATTGAAATGTATTTCGGCTGCTTGGATCTTCGCAATTTAGATTTAACGAATATGTGCAAGTGAAAGTAAAATGGTGCGGCACAAAAAAAAACAGCGAAGAGAGGAAAAAAAAAACAATGTCGACGACGACGAGATATGCGAAAATGAAAGACTGTATTAACAACAATCAAGAGAATATGGTTCATGTTTGAATGGTTAATGATTTTTAGTCGGCACCGTTTATTTTATTACCGCATTTATTAAGGGTATGTACATTGGCGCCCGTAGACGTGAAAGCGAACAAAACTCTCAAGCTCACACATTTTACATGTAAAATCACTATTCTCTGCCATCGTTTCTAGCTCTCGTTTGTTCAATGCAGATCATCGTATATAGGATTTCATATTATGGTATTTGGTATTTAATAAGTAAATTGTTTTGGTTTTCTGTTTAAAATGCGTTCAAAAGTGATTTTTCATGTTATTCGTCTTTCATTCAAATATCGCTTGGTCGATTTTTCTCTCTCTACCGCATTCAACGAAACATAACTGAAAAAATAAAATTATTATTCCGAATGGCAAATGAGTGAATATTAGATGAGATTTATGCCGATCTAAACAATATTCATCTCTCTAGTTTTGCGTACATTTTATGCTTTGATGATACTGAAATACATATCTGTGAACTTCTGATTCAGTTTTCTGTTCATTTTTTATTTCAATTTGGATTGACGCGTGCAACGATTTGATCGTATTTGTGAATGCGAATCGACAACAGCGTACGTTTTTATTTCATTGTTAATCTCTGCTTGTACTGGCTTTCATCAAAAAAATAGTCAAATTGATGTATTTATTGAAATGTATGAACATCACCATTCTATTTATAAATTATGTGAGATAAAAAAACGACATCAACAACAACAATAGCTAACAAGAGTTGTGAACGAAAAAACACACATACTCTCACATCAACAATGATGTAGCCACGAAATCAAAAACTACTTCTCATACACAGCATTCAAATGTGGCACTTGTATAGACACTCTGTGTGTGTGTAATGTGATTACACAGTTTACAACAAATCACACTGGGACGGCACGCAATTCTACTGTGTCTCGTTAAACATAAATTTCAATTCTAGGGAATTTTCCTGTCGCACATAGTTTCAAATAAATTTTCAACACACCGAATTACGACCGCGGAATATTTTTCGCACATGCGACAATGCGCGCATCAAAAAAAAAAAGAATTCAACTCCAATACAACAAAAACGATGACAATGACAACAACTATAAAAAAAATCGACGTCGCAAAAGAGAAATTGTATATGAGTGAATATGTGTGTGGGCGCAAGCATGCGCGCGCCCTCGGTAACGGCTGTGTGAATAGTGAATGTGTATCTCCAAATTGCTGTAGATCATAAACGCGACATAAATTCGTAAAATGACATTATAATTCTGTAGCATTTGTGTTCTTGTGGCAGCATCAGCGTGGGACTTGATTTTTTGCGGTTTGACTCCATAATTTTAATGGCATTTACTTTACGTATCCACTCTGTTTGCGCGGAGATGGAGCTTTTCTCTGCTTCTTTTTGTCTACATTCAGCTGGTCGTCTCGAAACGCATTTTTTTTTGCTCTATTAAATGAATAATATTTTAACGCTTTTGAATCAATGTTGAATATGACATGTTTCATACCCCCCCTGATGTCTCTCTCAATCCCCATCCGTTACTTTCATGCTCACTTTACATATTGAATATCTTTGTGCACGGACGGTGGAACAAATCATAAAAAATTATACAACCAAACCCCATTCAAATGAAATGACATATAAAAAAAACTTGGAACCAAAAACCATAAAAAACTTGCCGAAACATCGTTTTGGGAAAACTATTTAATGAACGTTGTGTATAAGTTTTACTCGTGATATACAAATGATTGTGTGCTTCATGAAAAAAAAAAAACTAATGCTTTAACGACATCATTTCGTGGAACATTGTTGTTGTTAATACAGTTGATGGCGGTGGTGATGATGGTTGTCATTTCTCGGAGTTATCAATACACATTGGTCGATCTCTTTCTATCTAATACATTTCTGGCAAAGCCGTTTGAAATGAGAGTACGTGTCTGGTGTTTGCTAAAGTGGTCCGACAAGTGCTTGGCATGAAATTGCGGAGTGAGCGCTTTCATTTTTATCTTCAGATCAACATATGTGTTCAACCTTCTTCGACCGGGCAACATACATTGAACATTCGAGTTCGAAGCATAGCAATTACTAATGGTCGAAAAGCATCGCTTTTTTCCACTTTCCTAAAGTGAAAGAGCGAGTGCAAAAGTGTATTCTATCGAATTTTTCTCTCCCCCATTTAGACACACACATATATATATATTTCCATTGAGATCATATCGACGAGCATTGAATTAAAGCTTAAGCTCAATGACTGCTTCCACTTGACAGACACATACAAAGTAATTTTATTCGTTTTTTTTTTAATTGTACTACAAGTGCTGAATTCTTGATGACGATAATGTGAATTCGTTTGGGATGGATAATGGCATAATACAATTGTATTATTCATAAAGGTTAGTTGGGTCATTAAACATTCATTGAAAACAAACACATGCTCAGGCTCACATATTCTATTCACCACTTCATGAAGATCTTTGTGAGCACTCCTTTTCTCGCTCTCTCTCCCTCTCACTGTGTGTGTGTGCGAGTCACATCGGCATTGTAAAATACGCGAAATGAAAGATAGTAAATTTAGACGACAACCGACAACAACTATGAGATTTATCATCACCGCATCATCATCAATTTTCAGTGTGTCTCATATTCATTGTCAATTTGCCAGAGATGTTGCTGCTGCTGCCGCTTGGTTTTTGTCCTTCGACAAAATTCACTTCATTGTTACGTAGATTTTGCTGCATTATGATTGGAAGTGAAGAACAAATGAAAGCTCCTTGGAATTAACTTGTTAAAAGTTGTTTGATTTTCGATCGGTGAATTTTGCCGCCGAGGCATTATGACGTTGGTATGTTATACCATATTTATTTGTAATTTATAAATTTTTATTCATCCGGTACGTAATTTTCAATAATCCCTCAACTGTTTAACTTGATGGAGGTTGAAATTCCCATGGAATCAGTTACCCAAATACATGCGGCAAAAACCAGGTTATGACATTTTTCCCACAATTCGAATATGCATTCCATTGGAAAGTTTATCATTGATGGAACGAGCTCGAGAGCAGCCAACCAACCGATAACAAACTATACATAGAAGTGAATAAGGAGAGAGAGAGAGAGAGATGATGGTGCGACTGAACAAACGATCGGAATGCCATCTAACTACACACAATCATAATGAAAGATTCCAAAAGAGACGAAACGAAAAACTTTAAAATGAGATTTCCTTCAACGAATATTCAGACCATCATAAAATTTTCAAACCCCATTTTCAACATTTTAACTTCTCTTCAAACTGAACCAGCAAAGCTATTTCGCTATCTTACTCTCACGTTTACTCTTTTTCTATATCGCTTCCTCTCTAATGCTTACACAATTGTGTGTATGCAGCACTTTTTCGGGGGGAAAGAGAGAGAGAAGGGGAAAAAATGATTTTGATATCGTAAATACACAAACAGCGCAATTTTACCTCGACCTCGTTATGGTCGATGTGCGTTGCCCTACACATCTGAAACAATGTATCGAAAATCAAGAAATCACTTCAGTTCGAAAGTTTTGTGTTTTGCTTCCTTTTAATGGTAGATTGTTGCAAAGTTTCTTCTCACACTCAATTCACCCTTCACCCGTCACTCGTTCACTCTTTGATCATCGAGTAATCCCAAATAAATGAACGGAACCGAATCGAGTAAGTGAGAGAATGAGCATGCCATCTACCAAAAGATATGGAAAAAAGCTAAAACAAATAATGAATAAATAAAATGGATGAAAGTAAGAAATAAAACTAACTATAGTGTTTTACTTGAAAAAAGTTCTCGCTGCAAAAGTAAAAAAAAGAAGAAGAAACAAACTAAAACAATAGTCGAAACCAATATCAAAAAGTAAAAGCAAATTCGAAATAAGATGGAAGTGAGATAAAGATAGGAAGCGAGCGAGAGAGAGAGAAAACAAGAGAAAGGGATGTGAATGTCAAAATGTATTTGCAATTGGTTAAAAACAAATTGGTTAGTTGCGCGCGCGCATATCAATTGGATCTCGCTGGAGATTAATGGACTCAAAGCTAAACTAATGATTTTTTGTTCTTGATATTATGGTCGACGGTTTCGATAATATTGTCTTACTGCTTAAATAAATTGCTGTTACAAATGATGGTGTTTCGCGCGCGCCCGTTTCAACCAAATCAAAAGTCTCAAATGGAAACGCAAAATAAGCGATTGGGTGGATACTGAATATGCGATGCCATCGAGTGTACGATGGTTTGTTTGTGCAGTGAAGCGGTGTGAAAAGCATCAAATGTTGTTGGAGTACCTCAACTAGCAAAAAGAACGACCACCAGACAGAATAGATGTTGGTAGTACATTTAAGGCAAATGGCAACTTCAATTTCACCGGCAAGTAAGAGTGTCGGATCGTTTGCAGTTGCATGAGCATTCAGTAAAATGTATATTCCGGTGCGTATTTTAGACTGAATATTCTTTGAATATAAACACATTCCAAACACTCAACTCTCTGGAAATAAGAATGTTTGCAATGTTGATGTAGAAGAAATGGAGCGAAAATGAGAGGAAGAGAGAATTTCACACCATAGATGACAGAATCTTTTATTGTTTTTGCCATGTCTCGCTCTTATCGTTCAACATTTTTCTTCCTCTCTCTATCTCTCTCTCTCTCGCGTGACAGCCATACATATAAATCTGCGCACCACCATTGCTGATTGTGTGGTATGGGCTATAACAAAACTACACAAAACCGTTATCTGCAACAAATTGTTTTCCATTTGTGCGATAACTTATTATTATTATTATTTTGTTTATTTCGCACAAGCACAAGTACGCGATGGATATGTGCAAATATATATCTTTGCCGTTAATCTTGGCGTCAAAAACGGGCCGTCTCACTTGCGCCTTTCGCACACAAGAAATTTGAATTGGATCGTTCCGAGAATGCATCATTTCTAGTCACTTTGGAGGACAACCATGATTTGTGTTAGTACGTACGTACACATACATGTGTGTGTGTGGATTCCACACTGTGCAACGCGTACATTCTAGGTAATATATGTGATATACAGCCAAGTGTACGGCGAACAATTTATATCTCGTGCTAAACAAGACGTGTATAATGGAAAATTTTAATTTTACATAAACTCTTTGGGAAAAGTCTTTTGTTCATACATCAAAATACCAAAAACAACATAAACACACACACATTCATGGTTGGCTACATAGTAAGGTAACAGCGGGGCTGTAGTAAAACAACAGCAGCTGCATGCATTATAATATCATACAACCGGAGTAATTTCAATCTATTCAAACACCGTTTGTGTTACATGAAATTCATAAAATTCTCAGCTAAATTTCGTACCGCCAAATGTGTTTATAAGCATTCCAAAAATTGACGGTGCCTTCTCGTTTTGTATATGCACGAGAGTGTGCAACTACGCACACGCACGAAGAAAAAACACACATCATTTTTGATAAGTTTTAGTAAAATGGCAACAATGAAATATAAATGGGGATTGAAATGTGGGCGCGCATAGTTTTCTAAAGTATTTGAAACATGAAATTACGTTGAGAGAGAGAGAGAGAGAGAGAGAGAGAGAGAGAAAAAAACGTGGCGTCAACAGTTGATGAATGAGAATACACATGCATACCACAACAATAGAATTATCATATCTATTTTGGGGGATGTGATAGTCTTGGCCCATGCAAAATTTATTCGTGTCTTCGTTCGTTGCCATGCGATAGCTTTGCATATCAAATACAAAACATATTCATAACTTTATCGAAGCACACACATGCCATTAACGTATCAAACATTAATTCAAACACTAAAAGACCAAAATAAGAAGAAATCAGCAGTAGCAACAGAAACAACATCATCGCCATCCACACAACTTTTGATGATTGAATAAGAAACGAAGTCATTTTAGATAAAAATGAAAAAGTATAAACAACTCCTTAGCACAGAAAAGAAATCACGTTGAATGCACATCACAAAACATTAAGTTTCCCTCTTTCTCTCATACTCGATCCATCTCATATACATAAAATAAATCAATGGAGCATTTCTCCATTAATCAAAATTCATTTAATATTTGACCTTTATGTTTGCATTGTATATGCCCTTTTTTCCCAAACGATATGATGCGTGAATTCATCGGAAATGAAAAAAAAAAATGTGGAGGTTTGTAGGAAATGAAAAATTTTGGAAAGAAAAAATAATGGATTGAATATGGAAAAAATCATGCCAACAATTGATTATCTACCACATGTTCCACTTCTTGAAACTCTTCCTCAAAATCAATGTTGTCGATGATAATAATAGCTGAATGTGGAATATGTAGCAGTTGGTTACCATCGAGGCGTTTACATTAAATGAATTATTCATAATAAACAGCCGAACACATTTCTTTGTTCGGAAAAAATTGATCGAAATGATTGTTGATACGCGCGCATTTTTCGTTTTGCAATTTTGGCCATGGCGTATTTTGGCATTGAAGTTGGAATAGCATCAGAAAAATACTGTTTAGTCTTAAGTTCACTGCCGGTGAAAATTAATCATATTGAAAATAATAATAACAAATATTGTTGTCGAGTGTTTCACAATGAAATTACTAAAATCAATTTGACCGTTTTACACTTGATCAACCGAAAAAGTTCGTTTTTTTTCATCAAGAATTGCTTCAGGACATTTATTATGGTTTAGCTTTTAAGTTTCGTGGAGCCGGAATCGGCCAACAAGAAGAAAAGAAAAATGGTGAAAGAGTAAAGCCGATGATGGGACGGAAGGATCTTGGCATATTTCACACCGCATTTGATGGTGAAATTAGCACTCGATCACTTGAATTTTGGTCGTTTGCCAAAAACATAAAACGAATTTAAGTTTTCAAAGGAGAATGCTCTTCTCTCTTTTTTATCCTTTTACTTCGAATAACATCAAATACAAGAACAAATAAATGCTTCTTTTTGCATAGAAAGAAGGAAAACTGAACAAAATAAGTGGAGTAAACACTAGAGAATTGATACTCTATGTGGATATTCTGAAAAGGTGAACTGAATCGATGTGCAGACAGTAAGGCGAAACTAAAACTACTTTTTCTTCGATTTCGTATTTTTTTTTTAATTGTAGGAGTGACTATTCTTCTCTCTCTAACGGTATTCTTGAATTTGGTTGCTGAGACATTACCCCAAGTTTCTGACGCAATTCCACTTTTAGGTAGTAGATGCAAATTCAATTTTAACAAAAAAAACACACACACCAAACAAAATAAAATTCAAAAAAATAAATAAAATAAAAGTAAAGTTGTTATGTTTTATTGAAAAGCAATTACACAATAATCACAAAGCAAATTGTATCAATGTCGTTGTAACTGTTTTATCTTGTATATTTGTTGGAACGATTTTTTTTCTTTCTTTCTTGCAAACTCGAAATGAGATGAAAATAATGATGATGATAATAAAAAAAAGAATATCAAAAGAATTTTAACGGTTACCATATAACCGATACATATTTATCTAACCATAAGAATAACACAACATTTCACTTTTTTGTCCGTATTTTTAATATATATATATTTATATCTATTTGAAATAACACCACTATTAATTGAACAATACAACAACAACTTATATACTCGTAAAATTATAATCAAATTAAGTCTCGTTTTTTGTAAGTTTTCTTTATTTGTTTCTTTTTTTCATTTGTTTCTCAAATACAAAACCGCACACACAAACAAACATACATATATACACATTCTCTTAATAAACGTATAATATAAATAAATAATAACAACAGCGCCATCGTTCGTTTGATATGGTTGTTTCCATTTTCTCTTCTGCATTGAAAATTGTAATCGCTTTAAAATGTTTTTCCGTATTTTTAAATACTCATTTAATTCGTATGTTTCGTTGTTCGTTTTAAAATCGTGCATACTACATTTTCCGTGAAAAATTCAACCATAATTCGTATTTGTATAAAATTTCCGAAACAAATAAGAAACATACAGACTCTTTGAATTTGCGTGTACACAGCAATAATTTTCTTTGGTTTATTTGGAGATGTTTTCGTTTGAAAATTTCGGATGATTTTGTACTTCCATAAATTATATTTCCATATTGCTTCTCTTTGTTGTGTTTTCTTCATTTTCTCACATTCTACAATTTTTCTTTCACTTCTCTCTCTCTCTCTCTCTCTCTCTCTCTCTCTCTCTGTCCTTGGGTGCTTTTTCGAACTTTTTCTCACATTTTGTGTGAAAATATTATTACACGCAATAAATATTATCGAAGAAAATCAATTGTATCGATTATAATTTTATGCGTTGAATATTGTGTCCGCAAGCAATTTTCTACCCTACGTGTGCGGGCCACGTTTCAGTTTGATTCAAACATTTCTCGTTTCATTTATATTTTACTTTGATTTTTATTTTCATTAAAATGGAACATTTACATGGTTTTTCGAAATGGTAATTTCTCATTGCGTGGAGTTTGTGTGTGTGTACTCTGTGTGAATCCATTTCATTCATTTTACTTGTGTACACAAATCAACTCGTAATCATTTGGAAAATTTGCTCTTATTAATTTTTGTTTGTTCGTAAAATTTTTGATTGATGCATAATTAAGTGGCTCTGGGTGCTATTGCCAGATGTCAGACGATAAGAAGTTGTCAGTGAGCATTTATTTGCATCACAAATGTGCACCGTTTACTTCTTTTTTTTACGTTCCTTACTTTTTGATTTCACTTCTTTATTTACTTTGAAAGCTGGATATCCATTGCGATAAAACTCGATCTCATTTTCACTCATCATTTTATGTGTATGTATGTAAAAAGTGTGTGTTTTTTTTAAACTTAAATCATTCTCATTTTGCCCTGCATTTATTTTGATAGCTTCTGATCCGTTGTTGTGTTGATTAATTTTTTGGTCCATTTTTCTGTTTTTGCTCTTGTCCTGCTGTTTCTGTCTGTGTGTTCGCGTGTCGCTGTATGTTATTTATTAAGTTTTTTTTTAGCTTGAATTTCAATTTAACGATGTTCAATGTGTGTGTATTTCTGAGTGTGTTCGTATATTTTTTGTCGTTTACATAAGTTTTTTGTCGTCAATATTCGCCGCTGTTGCAATATTTAAATGATGTATTACTGTTGGTGTCATGCCCATGTGTATTTGTTTAAGTGTCTGTGCTGGACAAAAAATTCATATTCGTTTGTGCGAACAATTTAGTTCAAAAAGTCAAAACATTTTATTCAAGTTTGTTACAAATCATCATTTTCACTTTAAATTTCGTTCGTTCGTTGGCATTTTTGCTCGGTAAAGAGTCAAATGTCTCGCATTCTCAGCCGTATATACTCTTCAGCTCAATATTGTCGTTTTATATTTTCTGTGTCACTTTTTTTCATTGGCACGAGCGTGTCTTGATTAAATTCATCGCCTGTCGGGTTCGCATGCGAAAAATATTATATCATCATGCAGCAACAACAATAACAAAAATGAAGAAGATCAACAACAAGAAAATCAACATTTGGAAAATGGAAAAAGGAAGTGAATCCTCTTGCATAAGTGATATGGAATGAACCCATGAAGTGTTCGCCTTTTTTGTTAATGGAAAAAGAAGATTAAGTTGGATATTAATATTAGAAAATCAAGTCTCATCATTAATCGCATGCTTTTTACCAAGATTCAGTCACTTATTTTAGTGATGTACGGTCAATGTACGGTCACTTGATGTCCCGTGTGACCCAATGTACATTCAAGCAAGTGAATGCTCATCTCATAATTTGCAAGAGCTTTTAGCATCGCCGATGCAGAAGTCGTCAACTATTTGCGCATTCTCTGTCCCTCTCTCCCTCTTTCGTCAGTCTTTTGTTTGAACTGGTGAATTTCATTCATTTTGCCATCGAGCAAAATACGAAAATCAAATGGTATAAGGAAATTTTGCTCGTTAAATTCAAACACGAAATGTTCATCTCATCATCATACAGTCTATACAAAAACTCATACCCATTTTCCCTATGTGCATGTGTCGCATTGTTTTATTTTCTTGCACACCGATCCACAATCTGTCTGCGCTTTGGATGCCATACACATCGCATATATTCAGCAAGGATGTGTTTGATTTCAACAAACTCACGTAGTTTTTCACACCACACACCCACTTAACTTTCATTCGACGCGAGAAAAAAGTCTATAACAAAACCGCGCCATTTTTTTGCATCGCAGTGCAATTAAAACATCATGTTCAGAGAAAAATCGAGAAAGCAAGCACGAGTGAGTGCTAAAATGAATGTTGTGGGAGCAACAGTGTCGTTTAAAATGATATATTGCTGAAAAATAGTTGCCTTCCGAAATGCAAGCGGAAGCTTTTTTGTTAAGTGCTATTTATCATTAAGCATAATTGTATCAAAAATGAGTGTTTGCTCGGCAAATTTTTATTTTGTTGTTCACAATCGCTCTCTCTCTCTATCTATCTATTTTGTACTATCAATTGGTTGTCCGTCCATTAGCAATAGAGAGAGAGAGAGAGAGAGAGAGAGAGTGGTGAAGAATATGAAAAAGAAAAAAAAAACTGTGAGAAAATGTGACAGCAAAGCGAATGAGTTTAATATTTTGTGGAATGTTTGCTATCTCAGTGCGACCGAAAAACCAGTTATACTCTCTGTTTTACTGCGTGTACGGATAATAAAAAGAAAAGACATTTACTTTATCTTCGGTCATTGAAATAGAACACGTACGATAAACATTTTATTGAAAACACATTCACTGAATACTAAAATCAACTAATACCTACAAGACATACAGAGAACAATTGGTTTTGCGAGAACTGATTGCAGCCATCGAGCGTGTGTGTACATGTGTATGCGATGGGCAACTTTTGCAACCAACCAGCAGAAAGCTTTTGATCAAATTTCAAGAATGACACTCGCATACACGATACACATTATGAGATAGAGAAATAGAGAACGACAAAAAAAAACCGTATACAACAAAATGAAGTTTTGAAAACAATATCTCTGGTCGATTGTTGAGCAACTGCAATGCACTTGGTAGCCGCCGACGACGACGTATCCTGGAGAGTTCAGCAAGCAATTTTATTATATATATATAAAAAAAAGCGTCGAATGTATACTCGAAATAAGCTTATCGTTGAAAATTGTATGGCAAACACGTTTACTTTGTTGGGTCGACTCTTTTTCTTTTTCTCTTTCTGCATCTCCCCACTCCATTAGACAGTATATTGTGGCAATTTGTTTTGAAGTGGCACAACTATTTGGCTGACAAACCCACACGATTGATTTGACGATAAATTTAATAAGAATTCCATTTTCAGCAAACAAGCAAACATTTTCCAATGAATAATTGACATGAAGTATGTTTGTGCAGTGCATATTATTATTTGAAGTTAAACCGAATGCTATCACAATGTGATTTGCTGTTTGTTTTGTTGAAAATTAGCAATTGATGTTGCGTTCTTGTGAAAATGTTCACATTCATTAATATCAACGTTTTATAAGTTGTGGCTGGATCTTTCTCTTGTCACTCATAAAAATGGAAACTGTAGCCTATTCGTTCAACATTAAAATACATGGCAAGTACGTGAGAATGGAATACAATACTTAGTGAGAAGCGCTTGATGACGATGGATCGCACGCGAGACATAGACAATCTCTATGTTCGTCGTTTTGACGCGCGATACACACACAAACTTTCCATTTCGCAATAATTGTTGTTAAGAGAGAAATAGAGCCAACTTATAAAATACGATGTTGAAAAGTTCTTTCAATGCAAAATAAAAAGCCCAATTATCGTCAAAACTTTTTGTGTGTGTGAGTGAATGGGTGTGTGAGAGAGAGAGAGAAAAGAATGGAAGAAAGTGGTTGTGTGGGTTTCGCAATAATTATTAGGAGTGATAGTACTCGGTCGAACGCGCCAAAGCAATAACATCCATGAGCACCTCGGCACATTGCGGGTAGTATGCTGTGATGAGAAATGAACAAAAGTACAGAGTAATTAGTGCTCAAATGGTTTTTTTTCTCAGCTATTTGAAGTTTCATTTGTTTCTGTTGACTGCAGATTCCTTCTTCTTCTATCAGCTGGCGTCCTGTTCATATTTCTTTCATTTTGCCCTCTTCGTTGTTTTCATTTTTATAATTATCAATAACTACCTTATGCCAGTGTGTAGTTCATTGCTCAGTGTCCAGAATCATCATCGTATGTACTTTATTGTTGAAGGTGGCACACAGGGGTGTGATTGCTTTCTTTTTTTTGTCTCTCATTCCATTTTCTTTGTTTGTTGCTCTTTCGCTCTCATTGCGATTGTCGTTTCAAAAAATATTTGAAAACAATTGCTGGTCGTTGCGCTTATTTAAGATATATGGTTGTCTCTGTGAAGATTAAACACATCGGTCAGCCGGTTTTTGTGTTTCGCCGAACTGCAAAAGTGGCTGAGCAGCGGTTTTGGCCATTTCATCGTGGTTGTTGCCATTGCACTATTGGATTGCGTATTGCGTGTGCGGTACACTGTATGTGTTTAATTAAGTTATTTCAGACAATCTTTTACGAACCATTAAACAATCGCGCTGTCAACAAGAAGATGGATGAAGAACAAAACTCGTGATTGTGATACAAAGTGTTTTGTAATACATAGATATTTGTTACGACCGTGTTTCAGTCATTCAGATTGTTGTTGTAGTTGTTTTCGTTGTTGTCGTCGTCGTTGACGGCGACGATGAGAGAAATCGTATATTTTACAATGCCAGAACATTTTATGTCGTCGTTTCGAATCGCGTTTTCAACTGAGCTTATAGCTGTAAGCAATCGCCTGTATCAGCGGTGAGAAAAAAAATTATATTGTACACTAAGTGTGTCTGTGTATGAATGAGTGATACTCTGAAAAACAAAAAAAAAAACCTGACATCGATACTTAGCAAAATGAGCGAGAACGACAACGGGATAAAATACCGCAAAGCACCGAACCAACCCCAGCGAATGTGATAGAATATGAACGAAGTAAAACCAGCCTCTGCTATCCAAAACGAAAAGACAATGCTTAATTAAACCTGTCACAGGACATAAGTCCAATAATTGTTTGTGTGGCCGCTGTTGCGGATGTAACAGCTTTAACAATGTATCTTTTGGTCTATTCTTTTTTTCTATCTCTTTTTTACCCTCACTCCTTTTATCTCTTTCTCTTCGTCTCAATTTTCTCAAATTCCATTAAAAAAATTATTTTTCCCACAAGTCTCTTCGGGGTCTTTGTGTTTTTTATTTTGTTTTCAGTTTTTCCATTTGCCCCGAATGCGAACACATTCATCTTTCCTCAGTAATTTTGCAATTTTCCCAGTCTCTTATTTTCACACTTATGACCGTTGTCGCCGTTGACTGCGTTTCGTGCTTGTATTCATCGCGAACAGCTCCAAATCACCACACACACAACTGCCCACTTTGCTGTTGTGTAATTTATGTACAGTTGGTGCTTATCTTATCAAATTATGTTTCTAAAGTCCAATTTTAACGATCCCCTCAATCTCTCTGTCATTTAGACGTTCGTTTATTCTCTCAGTTTCCCCTCTTCATTTGTTTTTTTTTTACAATTCCCCCCTTCTTTCCCACTCTTTCAATGGAGTCGTTTGTCTTTTTTCTCTTTTGAGTTCGGTTGTTCGTTCTCTCCAATTCTTTTACCATTAATTTTCTTTCAAATGCATTTCCAATCAAAACATTAGCAAACGATTCAACAGAAACAACCATCTCTTCTCTCTTCTTCTTTTTTGTGTGATATTTTTCTCTTCGCAGGTGTTACAATATTGGTGTCTCAAACCGTATTATCTCTATTGATTCGGCGAGTTATTACACAGACGAGTGAAGCCATTCCACTTTTAGGTAGTAAATCAAATTCAAAAACCAAAAGCACTCACTTAAACTCAGTGAATACACTCCCCCCACATACACACTCTGTCTTTCTATCCTATTTCACGAATACACGTTTCGTTAAAATAGAAGAAAATAACAAAAAAAAAGTACAATTTTAAGGCTACACATACAAAACAATAACAACAAAAAACATTGAAAATATAAAAAAAAGTGTAATTTTTTCCATATTTATTTGCCTCTTCTGTCGAGAATGTCGACAACTTGTAAATGATTCAAGGCTATCAAATACAAACAAACACACACAATATCCGTAAATACACCGAAACCATTCATTTTATCATTTTATTTTTAAACAAACACACGCAAATAATGAACAAAATTCATTTTATTTATTTTTGAAATATTTATAAGCTGTACAGAGAAATTTATTCCAAACTTTATTCAATATATAGTATTATTAACAACTATAAGTCTTAAGTTTTGCTTCGACAATTTCCGATTTCGATGCTCCGTTTCCTCTATTATTATTCTTTCAAAACCCTATCCACTCCATTTTGCTCCTCTTTAAATGCCGGAACGAACATTATTTTCGGTTTTTTTTTTCGGTGTCTTCTTCTCTTACATATAACATTGATTTTCATTCATTTTTACATCACTTATTCACTCTGTCTTTTTTTTCTTTAGTTGGGTCCACTTTTGTTGTGAACAGAAACCATCATTTTATTTGATTCTTACGCAAATATTCCAACATGAATTTGTAAAATACCAACATGATGATAGCGCACTTGTACAAAGAATAATAAAATAACAAAAATCATCACTTACATTCTACTCTATATCTATTCTTATGAATAATTTTCTCTTGTATTTTATCATTTTCACAGATACTCAAGATCATTTTGTACTTATCCATAAAGTAAAATCCAAAATCTAACCTAAATGTCGTCTTAATAAGACACAAATAAAACATTCAAATGGATAAATTCATCAACAACACTGCGGCACTTTGAATACAAAAAAAATAAATACATATACCCCGAATATATGCGACGAATGTTTATTTTAGCTTTATTCGAACACTAGAGAAAATGTAGTCATTGACACTTAAATAAATCACAATAAAACACACAGCTGTAAGATTCAAAATCTCATCATGTTCATTCTGTATATTTATATATATCTTTCTCTATGTCTGCCTCTCTCTTTTTACTCGCACACAATCATCTTATAAATGAATTTTCGTATGTGCGTGCGCGCGTGTATGAGTGTATGTATTTTCGACGAGAGGTCCTTGAATTCTGTATCTCTATCTTTGTTTCTTTCATCAAATGCAAATGTCACATTGTGAGATATATCGAAATGCACGAAACGGGCTTCGCACCCACCTCCATCCCTCAACGCATCCATTTCAAACAAACAATAAATTGTAAATACAGCAATATATCTAATCTTGTTTAAAAAAACGCTTATATTTCGTATTGTATTTGTTTTCATACTTTCTATTCTCACACTAATGTAATCCTTTTAGTTTTAATTTACTTTGTTGCACACACACGCCTTACGGTGTGTACGGCGAAGTATTATCGTTTGCTTTTTATTTTAGAACATTAATTGCGGAAGAAAAGCAACAGAACTAGCTATTAAACGGCGCTTAGATATACGCTTTAACTAATATATAAAATACGCCTGTAGGGCATCCATTAGCTATTGGTAATTATTAATTACTGGAAAAATGGGTCAATTAACAAACACAAATGGAAAGTCATTTTTGTAAAGGTCTGAATTAAATGGCATGAAATTCGCTGCAGATTTTGTACGATGCTTTTTTTCATTCTTTTTTCGAAAAACATGCGAGAGAGTTGAACATTTCAATTTATTATCGTTTTGTGAAATGGTCGTTTTTCGACAAATTGATGGATTAAAATCTTTACAATAAATTTCAATTAGCCCGGAAATTACACAATTGTTACTTCGTATTGAGTTTTGTTGTCGAGTTTATTCTCGTCTCCGTCTTATTTTCACTGCAGAAATAATAGTAATAACAACAACAACAACAGCGACGACGACGACGATGAATAAGAAGGCAGACTATAAAGATTCGATGGTGAGCACATTTTCTGCTTGTCTTCGACACATAAATATTTGTGACGGTGTGTGTGTGTCTCACGCAGTTTGAAAATTCATTAAAACCATTTTTCAGCATTTCTGAATACATTCAAGGGGCTTCGGAATTTAAACGGATAGTCGTTTAAATAATGTCGCATTGATATATACCATGCCACCTCTATTTGGTACCAACAAAAGCATTTTCCATATAAATTAAAATTTCATTTAAATGCTGCAGCTGAGATGAGTTTGATGAGCTTCAAGTAAAATGAATCGGAGCGCATCATGAGCACAATATTTTTTTGACGCATATATCTGTTGTCGACGTTTGATTGATTTTCCAGCAAATTTAATTATTCATTTGACGACACACTTTTTTCTCTCTCTGTTCGTTTACTTTTTTTTCTGTCTATTTTATTTTCGTTTGGTGAAAATGTCCCAAGTTCAAATACTAATAATAATAATTTTTCGATACTTTCGTGAATTTGATTAAAACAGAATAGCATAATGGTGGTTGTATTTTGTCCGAAAAATGTGTTCACTAGTCATCTGTCTACACATTTCATCAGTCGTTATTTCACGTTGGACGTCAACTGCTCTGCTTTTTTTTCATTCTACACTCTCTATCTCTCTCCCTTTCTCTTACACGTGCACGTGCCTCTTTCATACTATCGTATTTAAAAGCTGTGTGTGATGTTGGTTTCATTTCATTTGCGTTTCGTACACTCTTTTTTCTGTTTCTTGCCATGTTCATGTGCGGAGAATGTTGATTTTGGTGGTGAGCAAAGTGAGTTCTCAAAAAGTAAATTAAAAAAGTTTTTCTTCGGTTCGGTATGTATGTGCGCTTTTTGTAGCATAGATTTTGTGATCTTTGTCGCTTTGTGGCCATACACACAGTTCGTGTATTTCACGTGTTTTATTTCGCGAAAATGCTGTTATCCACAAGCCAGTGAGTTTTCGAAATGGTTTTTATTTGTGCACAGCAACTATGGCGAAACGGTGCTTTCAAACCGGAAGTCTATATAATAATATAAAGAGTATAGAGCTTACTTGAACGCATTTAGTTATGCCAAATAAATTTTTCGACCGCAAAGCCAAAAGCATTAAATTTCCACGAGCGTTGTGAGAATTTTTGGTGAGATGATTGTCTACTGTTTCTAGCAAACATTTACAGAGAGTAAACGCAACTCACGACTGATAAAACTGCTTGTAATATTACCCATAATATTATTATTATTAAGAATGGTTGTATGTATTTCGTCAAGTGTGCGCTTGTGTGTGAGAGGGAGCAGAGAGATCGGGATCTGGTGACATTTTAAAACAAAAGCCATTTTCCACGTCGTTTCTTTGGCTTAATTTTCAAGAATATTGCATCATTTAATGTTGTGGTTGCCGTTTTTCATGTTTTCTTTTTTTTTTTCAATCTTTCTCTCACTGAAGTTGATCTTTAAAATTTTCAGTGGCGGAAACCACAGCAATCCTTGCCGCTTGCATTTTGGACGATATCTATACACAAGTCTATACATCATTATAACATTTTAAGCTCTTTTTTACAACATTCGTTTTCGTCGGGTTGAAACCAATTATATTTATCGATTTTGATTTTGTGAATGGTGGAATTTCTTAAATTACATTTATATTCATTACGAATTGCGTGGTGTGGTCGACCAAACGAGAGAGAAACGAGACGACTACATCAAGTTTAATGAACAAACTACAAAAAGCCAGTTGACATCGGCAAGCGGGCAAAATGGCAACAAAAAAGATTCGCCCTTTTTTTCTCTTTCGCTATCTCTCTCTCTCTCTCTCTCTCTCTCTCTCTCGGTATTCGTTCTCGCTCTTCTCAAGTTCTTTGATAATAAAATCGACTTTTTCACTGAACACAGACACCCTGATGCGATATATTTGTATAAATTCACATAGCTGATGCATTAATGAGCAACGCGCACGCTTTCACTTAACAACAACAAAGACGACGACGGCGACTACGATCCATGTTGCTTTTATTCATTTGTGGCTTTGTACTGTATAGCATTCATTTAAGCATATTGCGACTCAAGATGAAAAAGGATAATCTAATTCCGCAAAATATCCAAATTCAGAAAATATGAATTTATTTTCTCTTGCTCTTTCTATTTCTCTTAACACTCGACGTAAAACAAAAATAATATGCCCTTTCCATTTACATTTCTTTCTTTCTCTGTGTGTCATTTAATGCAAGGCGAAAAAGATTCACTCAAAATGATTTTTTTTTTACTTAATATACTAAATTCGTATGTCTCGCTCGGTTTGCCTGAAACGCTATATCAACACATACACCCATAAATTTGTATAATTTTTCCATTTAGACAAACGAACGAATATGAATGGAAAAAATGAGCGCATATTTATATAAAATAGAAAATATTCAAAAAGTAATGATGACGATAAGGAAGAGCCAGCGAAAATGAAATTGAGTCAAAATGAAGAAGAGTAAACAAGAGAGAATGAGAGCAAAGGTAGATCGTAACGATTTCAAAACGTACGAGAACGTTAGAGAGAATTCGTGAGAGCTCTTTTCACGCATATAACATTTTTTAATAGAATTATTCATACTTTAATGGAGTGCTTAAGTAAGAGTGTATGTGTTTGTTTTGACAATTTTCATTTCATTTGATTTGCTCGAGTTTGAATGCATCGGCGCTCAAATATCAGTCGTTCACTGTATCCAATTTTATGCTTTCATCTATCGAAAGAATATTTTGGGCGTTGGGTCGTGTTCAGTTTTGAAGTGCTACGTGGCGGAACCAAAACATTACGATACACACATGAAACGAAATAAATGCTTCCAACTGTTTGGAAAACGACGAAAAAAATACATTTAAATATATAAGTCGATCAAAATGAAATTGGCGAATCGAATTCTTGGCAATCAAAAACGACGAAAAATGACGAAAATTTAACATATCATTAAAGATCCAATTGACTTGAACATCGTATGGGACAACGAATGCGACGCAGCGACGGAGCAACAGAGAACGAGAAAAGGGAAAAAAGAAACAAAATTGGATAGGCAGTACAAATCGTGAGCAATAAAAAATGATAGTGACATTGAAAATTGGCGAGTAGTATGTGAAACACATGATGTGAGTGTCTTGTGTGGTGAATCTATTCGGAAAAAAATGACAAAACACATTAAATTACATATTTATTATTATCAAAACAACACTACCATCCTCATCGTCACTGGAGACATACGCGCATCTTCCGTTCTCACAATCCACTCTTTTCTTTTATTCGTTTTTTCTCGCTTTTGCTAGATATTGCTCTTTTAATGCAAATAACTTTATTTAGATATATTTTGTGTTGTTGTTGCTTTCTTCGGTCTGCGCTGCTGATAGACTTGGATTGCCTGTCATTCCATTTTTGTTGAAAAGTTTTTCCTCCAAGCATCTTGAGAGCATATCGTGCCGTGTGCAGATGGCTTTATTTCGTCATTCAACAGCACATAAAATACTTCTTTTGATCAGAAGATTCTTTTTTTTTCTTCATTTTTCTCTTTCTCCCGATTTTTATTTTGTCTATTCTTTTTTTTTTCTGCTTCTCTCAGTGCCGATTGCTATTCGACTAAAATCTCTTTTCTCTCTCTCTATACGACGGTCTTTTTTCAGCTTTCTATTCATTTCATCCATTTGTTTTCTATTTTATCTTTATGTAGTCTTTTTTCGTCGTCGTCGTTGCTGCTTTTTTTCATCCGCACAATTTCCATGGCGGAATGTTTGTCTATTATATAGAATGATACACAACGCTTAAATAGATTGAGATAGGATGCTACTAAATGTATAAATATTATATGATATGCTTACTCACAAAGTTTCCATTCACATCTTTTGGTTTGCATTCTCAAATCATATGTGAATTGAGGATTTCAGCATTCTCTCTCGCCATTTTTGTGTCTCTTGTGCACGCCGCAGAGAATACACTGAGCTGAAACACTGAAGTACCCACTCCATAGAGAGAGAGAATGGCGTGCAAAACGAACAAAACACGAAACTCGAACCAAATGAAATGAATAAAAATAATTCCAAGTAAATAAATATGGGTGTAAAACGATAAAGTCTAGCTAACGCTTTGAGCGCCAACCAAACGAATGAACAATTTTTATCCTCATTTCAAGTTTTTGTTTGAGCTGATTTTCTCATTTTGCCCTCTCTCTTTTTTCTCTCTTTCATATGGTGTTGTTATGTATGAATAAAAAATTATGCGATCGCTTTTCTTTTAAATATGCCACTTACGTATGCGATGAGTAAAATCATGGACATATTGTTGGATCAATTTGCTAAATAGCATAATTTAAGCATTGCGCTCTCCTTATGTTGGCGTGCTTGTTTTGTTATTAGAGTTAATGTTTTCTCACTGTGTCATGGGTTGTTCTCAAATTTTTGTTGTTGCTATTGTCTCGGTTTGGATGTGGCCTTTTTGAATAGATTTTTCTTGGCGAACAAATGACGAGTCAATTCTCTTTTTTTCTTCGTCGAATCGAGCACATTGAAAATCTTGTTTATTTAACGACGATACACAATGGAAAAAGCGTTTAATACCGTACTTCGTCGTTCTTGTTTTTTTGTCGATCATGTTTCACATTGTGCATATTTTGAATGTGTATATGTAGCTGGCTTATCTAAACATTGTCCGCTGACGCGTTTCAACGAAATAATGCAAATTTCCTCTTCAGTTATTGGACTTTAAATCATGACAGGACAATATATTTTTTTCTACTTCCATTGCTATTATCAACGTTTTCGATCGACCGGATAGGAATGGTATGTGCTTTATGTTTATATTATTTGGCACGTTTTCATTCATTTTCATTGGAAAACGTTTCGAAGGCCGCAGCATTTTTGAAACAACTGTGTGTCTTCATGTTATTTTTTCTTTTGAAGGGTCTGATGTCCGATCATCATAAAAAATTTGCCATAAACTAAACATCAACCTTCGTGGAAGCGAGACAATACAGGAAAACACATAAATCGATGGAATGTAAATGTGTGTGTGTGTGTGTGTGTAAAAAGCCTTGGCCTTTTGTTTGATTCGTTGCTGTACACAGAACTTATTAAATTAGCGCTATAATACAAGCGGAATGAAGGGAGAGATAGATAAAAAAGAGAAAGAAAGGCGACTCAATCTTCTATTTTTGGGTTTTGCCAAAAAATACTTGTACCAGAAAAGGGAGCATCTAGCTTAAGCTACTACTATCCTATGTATTATTTTGTCAACGTAAAATTTACAATAGGCACGCAAATTTGCTTCTTATCAATGATTTTCCAATTTTATGAAAACTGGCTGGTGATACTTTTTTGCATCTGTCGGGTTTGGTCGAATTGGTCCGCTTGTCGGCAGGGTAAAGTCGATTCTCTCTCTCTCAGAATATTCTTCTTCTTTCTTTTTGAAAAATGGGATATTTGTGTGTGACGCATTTTCAGTGCGGCAACAATTCTTTTGTTTCCGCTGTCAGATTTTCTCTACAAGATAATGGCAAGACATTGAGTGTATTTTCACATCATATTTAGTGTCAAGAGCATTTGACTTGTCTTGATTCCGGCACATAATTTCTGTTTTAGCCCGTACATTGAATGCGAGAGCGCGCATCGCCTTGCTGTTCAATTTTCTTTGTCAAACATTAGATAAAATATGTAAATATATCATCAACAGAGAACAGCAACGAATGAAAATGTTAAACAAAAAATGTATTCTTTATTTTAACTAAAGCACAAGGCATGATACGAAATATTTGCGCACCACTTACAATTACGAAGAATGTCAGCCAAAAAAATGTACAAAATATTCTATTGTTTTTTCATGCTGTGAACAGCTCGATACACATTGAACTTACACAACATTAGATTTTGATATGGAGAAAGAACGAGAGAGAGAGAGATATAGAGATAAAATCGTACGCGCGTCTGAACAAAATGAATCATTTTAATGGAATGCTTTATTGTGTTTTAATAAATATTCCAGTTACGCGCTCAATTTTATAATTTTCGTGCCCGTACATTTCATCCCATCGAAGAAGGTGAATGATGAATAAAATACATGTCAAAGCAATGATCTTCCATACACACAATATTAACACCATTGCCATGGCTACTGTCTTCAAAATTTTATTATTATTTTACTGTGATTTTTGTCCAGCGTATATCATATTACTGGCACAATGTTTAAGATACTTCTCTACTACACACTCGAATGGTGATGAAAAGTTACTTTCATTTCGCAATTTTTTTTTTGGGTTTGAAGATGTAGTCATTGAACTTGGGGCACGTTCAAAAACAAATATTTTTTTTCATTCTGTTTGGCGCAGATTGTTGAGATGATTATACATTGTGGCGGCCGCCAAAAATCTGCCATCAATTTTATTTCGATGTCATTTTATTTCGTCTCATTCATTTCTTTGTTTTGATTCTTCAGCTCTTGTTCTCTGTCTCCCTTTCTTTGACTTGTGTGTATCTTTTTGTATATTATTTCAGTTCTCTCTGTACAATGAACGAAAAATGTATGCATGAAATCAATTTTATTAAATGTGATAAAACAGACATTCTGACATTTGACACACCCACACCCACACTTACATCTATATGCAACACACTCCCTTACTCTATCATCAAATACACACATAATATACACGCATAATAATTCATACTGTGCTTGATTTGTTCTCCTACTCGCTTTGCTCTAATTGTGAAATGAAATGAAAAATTCACAAATTGAATTACCCGAATTGAAATTGTTGATATTGATTCGGGCTCGTGATGGTTGGAAAAAGTCAGTTTGCGTATGTATGCGTTATTTTATTCTCGTTTTTGCTTCTGTATTCGACGATTCCGCACATTCATGATATATTTAAATCAAGCGAAAGAACACCAAATGGAGAGAAAAAAAACCCCAGCAAATATTAATTCGAAAAAACAGAGAATGTTTCAAATAACAATAATAATAATGGAAACCGCATAAAAATTGAAATCATCTGTGCGATTTTTGCCATGAAGAAAAATCAATGTTCGCGCATTGTTTTCTCGTCGCAATTCAATTCGAGTTGATTTTTGAAATATTTTCAACAAAATTCGTTACCTATGTATGACGAAATAATACCGCAATATAATTTCGATTATGCATACGATTCAAGCGATTTTAATTGCGAGAATCAAATCGTTTTGAATTTCAACCAATGTGTGGGAATCAAAAAGAATTGGTAAATCGGCTGTGTACTAATGGCGTTGACAACAAACGCATACAATTTTCAATTTGTTTATGGAATGGAAACGAAGCGATACAGATCAATTTAATCGATTATTATTTGCAATACTGTTAAAGAGAGAAAAGACTGACTTCAAAAACAATGATGCGATTGAACGCAAATGGTACCGCGCTGGTATTGCAATCTTAAAAAATCGGAATGATTCAGACAAAGGTCAAGATATTAATTTTCATGATTCAACACAAAAAAAAATGTTATTGTTATCCTTCAATTCGTTCATATCCTGGATATAATGAAGCATTGCCATTATGTCTGGTTAACCGATATGACCACGAATAATATTTCGGTGCATTTTTTTTCTCTCTTCTTAGATTTTCACCTGATTCGAGTTTAATTTGTGTTCTCTCTGTCAGATTAATTAGACTCTATTGTTCGATGAATGGTATTGGCATCGACTAGGGGCTTTCATCATTCGTTCATACAAATTTATACACAATATTCACGTCCTATTCATCATATATACGATTAAAATTTCTCGCCTATACCAGTGAATAAGATGTATTTCAAACTGCAGTGTACACACATACACAGTATAGCTACACAGAATCGAAGAAGATCCGCACAAAAGAGAATGAAAAAACATGCCATAGACGAAATATACACGAAATATACACCAAATATATGCAGTTATGCACATTTATTTGCGCGTATTACAGATGATTCTGCAATATAGTTCACTATTTACAGTATAAATCGTATACATTTGAAGATAAAAGCCCCTAGGGCATCGATTTAGGTCTTTCTCGCGAACACCCGGAATAAATGCGATATTTTCATTTCAAAGCGTATGAATGAGTTTATTCATACATATAAATGTTCGTTGAGTATTGTTGTCGCATTCAGCCAATGGCAGTATCAGCATCAACAATGACAAAATAATGAGAGCGACATTATCGAAATGAAAGCAAATTTATCGGAGGTGTTCAACAATATGGCGCCTGTGGCATGTGTAATTTGTTAACGCATACGCATAGGTTATTCCATTGGTCACTTGTGTAGCTTCCAATTTATTTAAATTAATGTCCATAATGGCATGAGATAATGGGAAAATTTGTTATTTTTATTGTTTCGCTGAAAGTTCATTGGATCGGAGTTTTCGAGATTTACCAAACCAAACACACATCCACATAATACAAATAAAAGTCAACTTTCAAATCATTTCGCGTTGAATGAAATAGAATAATACAAACATTATATTTGTGCATTAAGCACAATATTCATAGATGAAAAATCGCTGGTTACATCCGTCATGTGAACGATACACGTACGCACATAAACGTTTATAAATTGTGTACGTGTGTTTCCCTTGCTCTTTTCGAGTAGAACAAAAATGAGCAGTGAATACCAAGCATTTTAAATTACCTGAAAAGAAATTAAGTGAATTTTACGTATTTCCGTCGAGTGTGTTATACTCAACGTGAAAATGTTGAGCATTTTCACAAACAATGCAATATCGAGATTTTGATTGGGCCGACGGGGTAGCGAAACGGATGGACGAGGAAAACGCGACTACAATGCACACAGACTCAGTTCCGAAACACAAGCACATACACTCACCCAACCGACGATAATAATAGAGACACAAAACGAAAGAGGAACTACGCTCTTTAATTGCATTATATTGATATATTATGATATTATATTCGAAAGCGTTCGACTACCAAGATAAATTCTTTGTGCATCGATAGCATTTGACAATTGAATAATGTGCAATTTTCTTGCGATGAATATCGAGGTCGCTGTAAATGTATAGCACACAAAATGAGATTGAAAAAACGATCGCGACAGAGACACACACAGAGAGAAAGCTACGTTTTCCTAGCAGCCAACTCGCTGAAAAGCGTACGTTCTTTGTGTTTGCTAACAAGGTTAAAAAGTGCACATTTGGCAAACCTGATGATTTCCAATCTTCTCACTCTTTCGGTGTTTTCTACATTTATACTCCGTTTTGCATTCTCTGGCTTTTTCTATCTATGTCGCCTGTGTCTGCTTTCTTTCTACCATCTCCTTCATTGTTCAATATGCTGCTGTTGGTAACGTTCACATTTTATTTCGATATGCTGGTCCGGTTTTCTCGACAATCAAAATTAATATTTTATTTTCCATTCGCTGAATTTATTTTACGCAGTCAAAGTCATCGATGCTTTCTCTGGGGATGTTTTTTCTCTCTCTTCCTTTCTTTTTCATCATATGCAAACTTTTTCCGGAGTTCAGTTTCGTTCTATCGCTCGCTAAGTCCCATTTCGCTTCGAGTGTATGTTATATGTATGCTTGAAGGTTTTTTGAACAAGCAGTATGCTTTGATCGTATTGGTATTCATTGAAGTGTATATGTTAAATTATTCGATTCGAAATATTTTAGTTTGAAATAATTCATGGAACCTCAAGCATTTGAAATCGAAACCAAAATTGGAATGTTTTTGTCATATTTACTCCTGATTCACCCTGACATAATCTCTTTCACTCTCTATCTCCTGCATTTTCTCTCAAGCATATTATTTATTCAATCATTTGAAGAAGAAAAAAATAGCTCACATTTGTAACATTTTCATGTGTTCACTATTTTTATCTCTTCCTTCGTAGCAGTGGCTCCGTTTAACATTTATCTCTCATTGTGTGACCATTGTTTGATCGAAACCAAAAGTTCATCACATTTCCAATTAAAAAGACAAACAAATAATAAAATGCCCATTCACCTGAATGAACAATTCAAACATAAACCATAATTAATCGAATGGCTAATTGAATGCCAATTTCGAAGCATAAACGTTGGAATTTCAATCGGATAATTATAGCCAGTGCTAGCTATATACATTTCATGCATTCGTATTTTGTATGTGTGTCAGTCTATTAAGATCGTTTTAGTGGTTTGATTGCATTTCGAAAACGACTGTGATATTTCGCAATGAATATGCTATTTCTAAGTGTTGGCATTATTCCGGCGGAAGTACAGAGAAAAAGAATGTGAAACCATTTTGTAGACGTAAATTGATTTTGTTTGTAATGAATGTGCTTAAATGCTGATCCACTGGTTGCGATGGAATGGTTGCTAGTGTGTACGCGCGTACGCTCGTATATGTGCATCTATTTTATATATAAATAGTTAAAGAAGGATGAGCACAACCGTATGTTCTTCATCATCGGATATTATGATGGAACAATCGTGCGAATATTTTGGCGAAATTGTACGTGTTTAACTGCAAAATACTCACATCCATTTAATCTCATTATGCACCATGACGTTACATTACGTGCACGTTTCACAATTTTATATTTCATCTGCACTCGATAAAATAATCTAGTAAATTCGCGTAGACGGATGTGTGTGGTGACTTGATGGCAGCAGCAGGACTAAAGGGTCGACATAAACAGGGAAAAAGAGAAAGTCAGAGAGAGAGAGAGAGAGAGAGAGTTGAAAGAGAATATTTTGCAATCGTCGCAATTCGATTGCTCTTATTTCCATCTAGTCAAGTCGGAAGCGACCTGTAAATACAGGAAAGAAGCGCACACGAGTTCAATTATCTCATGAAGTAGTTAAGCTTAAATTACTTTTTAATGTGTTGAATTGAGTGGTATGGAGCGCATCAAGTGCAACGAACGCAAGAAAAAAAAATATATATATATTGCATGATGGTATGACGAGAGGTAGAAAAATACAAATTAATAAGTTTTCTCTTTCGCTCTTCGACTTTGAGTTTCATTCACCATCATCATCAGCTCTCTCGCTCTCTCTCGGTCGAGTCAAACTCATTTTAATGGAGAGGTCGCATCGTTCAAAAAATATTTTTTTAGCAGTGTACTACTAGTTTTTTTTATTCTCTTTGACTTATACCTATTTCCCGTACCGTTTCCATATTTCCATTTATTATCGTCGAATGTTTGTAATTTAGTGTTATGGCTTCGTAAAAATGAAATAAAAGATTGATGGTGGTGAGGAAGAGATAGAGAACATGAGACTCAGTGTCTATGTTGTGGTTATAGGATTTGAAAGAGTGCGCGCACGCGGTGAAACTGAAATTCCGATATATTGCATACGAGAGTTGATCTGATGTATGTCAAGCAGTTTACAAACCACAAACTCTTCAATGTACACAGAGCGTAAATTAGAAAAGAGAGTGAGAGAATCGGTGAAAGAGAAAGAGAGATAAAGAGAGAAAACAATAAAATGTCTCTTCAGTTGAGCAATTTGCTTGGTGACCCAGAGTTCGGGTTGAATGTATAACGTCCGTATGACTCGCATGCGAAAAAGCAGCTTTCGAACACATTGGGAAATTGAAAAATGCATTAAGGCAAAATGTCACATGCGGCACGCCTTCATTCACTGGCTGAACCCATCAATCGATCGCACATTCGTATATGTTACTTGTTACTCACACATCATGTCATGCATTCGGTTACAATACAATGCATTTATGGACTTATGGTGCTGGCACATCGAAATTGATATACATTTTTTCCTCTCACTTTGCGTGTATGTGTGTGTGCGCGATGTGTTTAAATGCAGTCGCCGTTGTTTTCTTTTAATGAAAATTGAATCATTTTCCACAATGTCGTTCATTTTCAACATATATACATATATATGTTACCCGATTGCGGGCATCGAATACGGTTGGATCGGTTGCTTTAACGCTACATCTCGGTTTTGTTGATGATGATGTTTGTTTGTTTGCTTTTGCCATTTCAGTCGTTTTTGTCATGTATTGCCTGCGAAATGAATATTCATTCGACTACACATGGATTTTTTTGCACACAAACACAGTAACTACATATGTCGTGTGCATGCGAATCAAGAGTTGGAATGATATGTTGGTGCATTTTGAATAAATATAGAAAACGAGAGAGAGAAGAAAAAGAAATAACTATACAAACAACACTAGCGGGGTGTTTTGATGTAATACGTGGCGGCAGCATCATATTTGTGAACATGAATAATGAAAATCTATTTTAAAATCCATCAACTAAAAACGTAATAACAGCGAAACGAAACATACTAAAAGCATCATGAAAACAAAAACGATACCCAACAGATATTCTCATTCCAAGTCTCCGTTTTGCCGCCAAACAAATAGCATGTAGCAATCGTTGGCTTGACGCGTACACACTTTTCAACATTGATTCGCGCGCGCTCACTATCACTCTCTCTCTCGCTCTCTCTGTCTCGTTTGGTGCACAGTATGTGCGCTTTCACTCATCGGAGCTTTTTGCGATTGTGATTGTCACTGTAATTGTATTCGGATCGCATAACCTTTGGTAGTGCGAATATTTCACATATTTCTCTTTTGACATCGCAAATAATTGGATTTCGATTACATTTTTTGCTGGTTCGTTTCGTATGTGCATTTATCATGCTCCCCAGCGCACACACTTACAACACGACATATCAATGAAAAGAGATCGCTTATAAAATTGCGCGAGAAAATACGAGAGACATTTTCACGCTCACACAACATCGATAACCACCTTCGACACACAATGCACATTACAATTATAAAACATTCGAATTCGATTCAATTGTTGCTACTGTTCAACAGCACTCCTTGCACTCATTCGATATATTCATACTTTGCCGCTTTCTTCTGTTTTATGACAATGAAGGATATCGAATCTCTCGTGCACATCCATCCGCGTTTTCGACATCGTTTCGTGCACCTCGTTAGTGCTTTTTTGTTAACATTTTTTTCTTCTATTTTTTCACATAAAAAAACGGGAACATTTAAATTGCATTTTTCTTTTGTTAATTTATGCAATATGCACCTTTAAGTGTGCCTGCTCACGTTGAATTTATTCTTTAAAATAAACGAAGCATACACTTTTCATCGTCATTAACTTTCATTCAATCAAAATCTCGATACAAGCATCAAAACTCAACTTGAAGTTGAGTGAAAAGAGAAAAACAATAATATCTATTTTTTGCGTTGTATATTCGCCGCAGTCACATTCAGCACTCTTGCATAAAAGAAGAAGGCCAAAACAGTTGAAAATGGTTGGTTCGGTCGGTCGGTTCATTTGCTTGTTCTCGTAATAATAATGTGACGAAGGAAACGTATACAGATTGTCTTAATGTGATTTAAGATTGAACTTCCTCAAGAGCAAAATTTCGATTATTTTACGCTTCATCATCACAGGCATCTTATGGCACACGATAGCAAGACTCATCAAGAGATGAACAAGATAGAAAAAGTAATAATAATAAGGAAAAGAGAGATGAATATAGACAGACGCGCGCGCGCGTGTGTGTCAGCTCGCCCGCGCTCACTCGGGTTTCTTAGGGTTGCATGCGTTTTATGACGAATATAATTTGGCATTTTCAATTTTCGAATTCGTTTTCACTTTTTCATTTTCATCGTTCATCTGTGTCTATTCAAGCTTCAGTGCGCACAAGAAAGCGCAACAAAACAACAGCTGTCATTTAAAACATTTAGATGATAGTTTTTTTTTTCTGCTGATTGTGCTGTCGTTCTTCTGCAATATTCCATTTCATTTAGCCTCGTCCTCGTTATTGTCTCCATTCCGTCTCTGCCATATTTATACTTGAAATAACTGGCATTTTATTAGTTTATTCATCATATGTTTTCTTTGACTCAAACTTTGAATGCTTTTGACACACGACTACCACCATCATCATGATGACGACGATGATGAGAAAAAAAAACTGTTCAAGAAAATTACGAATACGGACAGCCAAAAACGAAAAACCATAAAACAAAACACATTCACTCTGTCTCACTCTGTCCTACATTCATAGGCTTTTAGCCATCCATATTTCCAAGAAGAGTTGACAGTTTAATGACTAAACTTTGGTTTTGTGTGTGCTAAGCGGAGTAAATACATCGAAAATGGTTTGCGCTTGGCCTCCTTCTCTCTTGTTCCTTTGTCGTTCAAATTATTCGATGCTATGTACGTGTCGAGAGGACGGGGTTGTTAGCGTATAGATGTGTGTGTGCGCGTACGAGTCGAACGAGAGGGAGAGAGAGAGAGAGAGTCAATGTGTATATTATAATGTGCTGCAGTCTCGTATCGGCTGTCGTGTGCTTTTCAGTGACCGGTTCGCGCATATTTCTATGCTTGCCTAAATACGCTAGGTAGCATAGATATGCCAAGCATAGCCGCAAACGCAACCGACGCATCGCCGTTCACTCTATATGAACAATACACATGTTCGTTTATGCAGACGACCGTGCGCATACAATATAGCTCGAATCGAATGGCGACGGGTGCGTTGCGGCTTACGTCTCCGCTATGCTTAGCATAGCTATCAGGCATAGAAATATGCGCGAACCGGTCACTGGTGCTTTTTTTTCCTCTGGGTCGGATGAATTGGACTGGAAATTAAAAAGCTAGAATAGAAGATATTTCATATTAAATTATAAAAATTGTATGAAAGGAAAAAAAAATTCTGTGAGAGTTGTGCTCTCGTTTGGGTCGTTGGTTCTTTGCTGTGGTTGGTTTGTTTGCTTGTTTGCTTATTTTATTCTCGATGTGGTGCTTTTGCTCGGCTATACATAAATTTTTGTTTCTCCCTCTGTCTGTATTTCTCTTTTTCTTTCTCGTTCGCTTTATTCTTTCTATCATACACATGCTTTTTTCATTCCATGGACTATTGTATACATTTAAATTATAAAATGATCTAAAAATAATGTGAGACAAGCATTGAGCTCTGCACCATCAAATGAATGATCCCGCAAAAAATATGAAACAGTCATCGGTCACATCTCAATGTTCTTAAAAATGATGGGGACCAATGACCACGCAAACAAAAAGCCCAATTGTTGGCCGCATTATATTCATTCCAATTTTATTTTCTCTCTAGCCATTGCGTACTGCTTCAAAGGATAACGAGTATATACAATTGAATATTTGCAAAATGACACACACATTTGAATAGAGAGAGAGAGAGAGAGAGAGAGAGAAAGAAAGAGAGAGAGTCATTATATATATTATTCTTTTTTTCATCGTCTTTTTTCATTTAATGGATGTTACGAGCGCTCTTGATTGCGTCCATTGTTTTATACGTTGGTAACTTCGTTGGCTATGTTCATTTTTTGGTGAAAATTGTATACCTGAACCATTTTGTTCTTGGATTCATATCCGTTTCGTATGCTGAAAATGCTGGTTGTTCGGTGGGTGCAAAATGGACGGAAACAAATGGTTCAAAGAGCGTTAGCTCACGACACATTCTGCTAGAAGTTTAGCGTTCATCGTCCGGAATGCATGTTGGTGGTGCGAAAAGTTTTTGTTCGTGTGACATGTTCGTTGAAATTGGGGAAAATTGTTCTTTTTTGTTTTGTTGTTGATGTTGTTGTTCTCATCTTCTCTTATTCTTGCCAACGATGGTGTAAAATTATTGCTTAGATTACAAATGCGTATGTATGTCTCTGAAATTGCGTGAAGAAAATTACCGTCGTCGGTGTTTGGTAATGGTGTGAGCCACACAGTAAAATGGAAACATATGAAACTCACTCGCACTTTTTTCTTTTTCTGACTCATTCACACAAACACACACACAACTTTGCAAATGAAATTTGATGAGATCAAAACGCACGTATTTTGTTATTTTTGGGCAAATTTTCTCTCGAAATTATTAATTAAATTGTTCTTGCTGTTACACATTTTCGACACATGCATTTCAATAACGGCCATTACCAAATAAATTGAGAAAAAATATTTTTAAATTATATTCAACTCGGAGATATTATAAAACATTCGACCCAAAAAAATAAAATAAAAACAACAAAACTCACATATTTACATTTTACACTTTCGAATAAAACAACACCCAAGTTTTACGACTTGCTGCCACATTGAAAAATAGAACATTAACATTCACTTACAATAAAACATATGTAACCAACAACTTTGTTTGTAAATATATAAATATAAAAATATAGAAATATAAATGCAAATATGAATATCTACACACATTTTCCATTTTCATTATTATTATTATTATTATTATAATTATACTATATACACATAATATTCATTGTTCACTGAGAAAACTCATTTTCTCTCAATATGAGAGGGATAAGCAAAGAAGATTGTAGAAATATTGAATAAAAGTTTCACTCTCTTTTAAACAACTTGCACTTATAAACATATCAAAAAGCCAATTCATAAGTACTAGATCGGAATTGCACTAAATTTATGCATATATGTCGTCTAATAGCATTTCAAAAATATACACAATTTTCTTGTATCGTTGAACACCACATTTATTCGAAATGTACACGAAGTAAGATCTCCATGTAAATGCAACCCATACACTTATGGATTGCCGGATATCGTAACACACTAACTGATGTAGAATAGATTTTGGCCTTCACATAAACAAAATGCACTTTGTCGTCGTTTTCGTTTTCGTCGTTGGTCGTACATCGTCGAAAACTTTAGTGATTTATATCACTTGTGTAAATACGATTTTGATAAGATTTACAAAAATATAAATACATACACATACATATATAATATATATTTCATCCATATTTTTGAGGAAATTGGGATGTGAAGTAAATCGCTGCTGTTTGTTTTCAATATGTGCTCAATTTGTCAAGAAGGTGTGTGTGTGTGTGTGCGAGCGCGCACGTTTTGAAAATATACTTGATGCACGTACATTTTGTGTATTGCATTATTTGATATACAGAAGCTAGTTTACTCGGTTCTCAATCTGTGGACATATCAGTAAGCCGAGTGATGAGCTTTTTGCGAATTGTGCAATGCACATCATGAACATCGTTTGGTGTGCTTGTTACATCAACATCGTTTGGTGTGCTTGGTATGCTCGATACGAGAAATCCACACATCTGCCTGAATTAATATAATACGTGTACAATCGGTTGACTTCATAATAATGTACTGATGATGCACACTGTGACTACATTTTGGTTTAGAAGTGAGTGGAAGACAGAGTGAGCAAGTATCAAAAGCCCTTATTTGAATAGACACGCCGAATATAAATTCGAAAGCGAAACGAACACCATTATTTGTTGTTAGATATTGTTGTGTGTGTGTGTCGCTTTGTTTTGATCGAACGAAGCGTTTCGCAAATCTTCTACATTTCGACAGATTTCGGTTAGATGGAAATGCAAAGCGCACACACACTGCACACATTCATCCGATGTGGTAAATGAAAGAAAAAGATTATTATTGTTAAAGATAGAAATGGTACTGGGCGACACATAAATTTCATACAAACAAACAAACACACATGCACACATACCTGGACTAAATATCTCTTAACATAAGCATGCATATTATGTCATTTCAAGTTATAATGTACAGCGAATGAAGCGATTACACTCAATAAACTAGATTTGGAAGGCTGGTAAACAAGCAGCTGCTACAGCCGTTTACCCAAACAATACCATTCACACATGTTTTGCTCCAATCTCTCTCTCTCTCGCTCCCTCACACACTCACACTTTCTCATTTCGTCATGCATATTTTTGCGATGATATGAATATTGTTGACGGGACGATTAGATCCCATTCTCTTTCATTTCTTTTCATAAATATATACACTTCCATTTGTAACGCGGAATAGCAAAAGCACTTAACATCACATATCACATCATGTATATCGTAGATCCAAAAGCGCGCAAAATGTTTTACATTGTTATTACTTAGTTGCTGGCACTTTTCTTCATCTAAATAAAAATGAATATGTTTGAATAAAATTAATGAAAGGATTTCTTTTTTTTTTCTTGCTGTATCCTTTAATACCCCTCCCTTTCAGTATATGCGTGAGTGTGCTTTTTACGAGCGGGTAATTTGAGTGGCGTGTCACCAGCGTCATTTCTTCTCTTTTGAGTGAGCGTGTGATTGAATGAAGCAAATGCGGTTGATTTTTTTTCCTCGTCTTTTTTTTTCTGTAAATCATTGTAATCAGTATATATTTTCGGTTGCCGTTTTAATTTGAATAGTAAATGTTTAGCATAAAATGTAATATAATAGGATGTAATTGACTTATGGCACTCGTACACGAGTACTCCGCACTCATCCGGAGAGTGTATGTCTTTATACTAAATTGTGATAGAATCTATATAGTATGTATGTTGTATGATGAATGAACCAAAGAAATGTCAATTGTTGTTTGGTGAGTGAATGTGTACTTATTGTTACTGATATTGTTCGTTATGATTGCTGCAATAATATTATCATGTCTTATTAGATCAATTTATTAAATTTAAGCAATAAATTTTAGTCATTCGATATTCGCACATCACCCATCATCGGCGTGCATACAATGTACACATAGAATTTATATCATACGCTCATTTCTTTCTAAATAAATTATATTTATGAACAAAAAAACCGTTCATTTTTTGTGTTGTTGTTGTTCATCATTTCTATTGACTTTGTAAATAATACTTAGTAATAATTCACATAACTTTGCGGCTGTATTTTATCGCTCTGCGAAAAACTCCTGCATTCTTTTGAGCTTTTTTACATTGTTTTTCTGTCATATTTTCTTTAAATTCCAACAATTTTTTTTTCCAAGCATTTTCACCACATTTTCTGTTTTCTCTGTTTGTTGTTGTTGATGCTGTTTTAGTTGTTTTATACCCGTGTGAGTTTTGCGATGTTATTTGTAAAAAAAAAACTTTTCTTATTACTTTATGTCTGTTTGATGTGTCGATGTTGTCAAATATTATCATCACGCATAAACCTCTTCATTTCGTTTGTTTTTTGTTTCGTTTCTTCCATCTCTGTGTATGTGTAAATACTGTGCATTTTTTTGTATAATGTAATATAAAAATCGGTTTACGTGTTTCTGTTAGCCCATTTGTAAATGTCTGAATAAATGTTGAAGTTTTTTTCGTATTCAATGTATATATATGTATAATATCATTCGTTTAGTTAGTTTTTCTCACCATTCAATGTATACACATTTTGGATACACATTTTTTATGGGACGAGAAAGCAATATCAAATGTGAAGTTTAGAATATTGTCAGAATTTTAAATGGAAATTGTGTCACTGTCTTTCTTACTTTGGCGTCGTTTTTGGTCCGATTTGAAAATGGATCCTATCAAAGTTTTTCGTTATTTTCGAAACTTTTAAATAATTCAATTAAAAATTGGACATCTGAGTTGATGTTACGCACAATGTTCTCGTTTTCACATTGGATATTGTTTTCAACGATAGCATACAGAAACCAAAAAAAAAAAAAAAAGAAAACTGAATATTTTCACTCCCTATAAATTAGATTTAGCGCCATGCATTGAATTGTTTTCACCAAAAGACCAGTAAACTAATACATTTTTTTCTTCTCTCTTTTTTTCACTTTTTTTTGTTGTTTTGTAACCGAACGAACGTATTCGATTTCAATTGTGCACACAATTATTGGATTTATGGATTCTGTGAATACTCTGCGGTTGATGACGACTCATCCTTTCACTTTATCTCGCTGTGATATGATTTCATCGCATCAATCATAAATCGTGTACTCATTATTTATTTTGGATTTTGTCGACGTATTGTCGGTGTATACTTTCGTTTGCATTATAATAGGCACATATTTCAATTGCATCATGTTTATGGTAGCGTCATCGGTTGTGCTGACGGTCGTCGTGCTTAACTATCATCATCGAACTGCCGACATACATGAAATGCCGCCATGGGTAAAATGGAATTTTACTCTCTCGATTTTATATACATATATTTTTTATATTTTCATTTAATTTAATCGGTTGCAATCGAAATCGATATTCATTATGTACAAATGCGCTGTTGGTTGTTGGTTACGTTTTTTTTTTTCATTCAATGGACCAAAAACAATTCGTTACATCATAAACATGTATCTGACGAAGTGAACGTGTGCGTTCCAACATAAAACCTTTGGTTAAATAGAATTCGATTGCAAATTGGATTTATCAAAAAAATAATTATCGTTGCGTGCTCTTTATTAATAAATAATTTCTGTTCTCTCTCTCTCTCTCTTTCTTTTTATCCTCTTTTCATTATTTGTTTGACACGAGCACAGATAAGAACACTATTTCTGATGTGGTTGCCTTGGATATTACGAATGTCACGGCCGGGTCATAAGATAACTAGAAAATCAATTTTAATATCAAATCGAATGAAAGAATTAGAATTAAAAGAGCGTTCATCGAAATCACTACTTGCCAATGTACTCGATATTGAAGATGATTTTCGGCATCAAGGCCTCAATTCATCGCAAACAGCGATTGGTTCAAGGTATGTTTTTCGATTCATTTTTTTTCATGAATTTTTAATTCGTTCATTTGCCGTTCATAAAATGGTCCATGTTCGATTTAATTGATGCATGTGTACATATGTATATTTCACTGTATTCTTTTTTTGTATCTATTTGGCTCTGTCACGCTACAGTTTCGGAAGACCAACGACGGTTGAAGAGCACCATAGTTCGAATTGTAATCATAGAGATCTACATTCAATATTAAAGGAATTGCAATTCATAACGGCTCGAATGCGACGATCAGACGATGAAGCTGAATTAGTTAGTGACTGGAAGTTTGCGGCAATGGTTGTCGACAGGTATGACAATTATACAATTTACTCAATTACCGCTTATTTGCTCTAATTATCCAATTTGTTTCAATGCCAAAATCGTTACAAAATGTTCAACATCCACCGATTAAGATACAGAGGTTTAACTCATTTAGTTTACCGTCGCCGCCACCGTCTTCTTCATCGTCGCCATACACACACAGACACATTCGCAGAAAATGTGTCCGTGATAAACCCGTGTACTTTGTACTTTGAATATTTGCCATCACATTCATAAGGCATACTGTGCATTTTGAAGGCATGCAGTATAAAATTGGCAAATGTGCAATGAATAAAGTCAAAGACGGATTGTGTGAGCTTGAAGAAATTCAAACTAAAGACGAGAAAAAAAATGAATTCGATTTTGCATAATAACCCAGAAACTATCCTCTTTAATTTTATCATCATCACTGACATTTAAATTAATTACTTTCTTCTGCCATGAAGTTTTTGCATGAGTTTTTGTATGGCATTTATGCTGATCCGTTCCTCTTTTCATCGTCTTTTAATTTTATTACAGGTTTTGCTTGATCGTATTCACATTGTTTACGGTGCTGGCAACATTTGCTGTGCTGGCAAGTGCACCCCATATCATCGTCTCGTAATCGCGGCCATCATCATTATCGCGCATAAAATAAATAGATTCAAAATCATCATCATCATCATTATTAGCACGAGAGAATAAAATAACAAAAACAGCAACAACAAAAAAATCGACAAAGTCACAAAATAATAATAAATGAATCAAATAACAATAAAATAACGCTCAACCGAACAAAAGCAAAATAAATTACTAATAAATGTGTAGATTTGCAGTAAAATGTGATTAATGGTTATCCAAATATGTATTGAAGAAAAGCCAACCGACGAAATGAATGGCTGAAGTTATTTTGTGTGCGAAAGAACAGACACATATACTAGCCAAGTGGAACACAATACGCACATCCACACCGGAAAATGGTTTTTGAGTGAGTGAATTTTGTGCATATTTGTGAAAATAAATATATTCATCGAAATGAAAGACAGAAGAGCATAAAAGCGTTAAGCAAACTCGCAAGACATAGTGTTTTACGAAAAATGAAACATCTGACATATTTCAGCCAACGAAAGTGAATAATGTGCTTGAAACGATTTATGAGCATACAGTTAAACGGTGTTGAAAGCAACTCAGACGGAAACGTATCAAAATCAAAACTAAATTCCATTAAGTGGCTATTAAAATAAAGAAGGACAAATGAAGTAAATAATAAAATGACAACAGTTCTTTATGCTTTTTTTCTCTTCCTCCCTCTATCTCTCTCTCACCATCCATTATGTATATGAAGTGAGAGAATAATGTGCGCCTCTTCCCCAACTCCTATCTCCCTCAATTCATTGGTGTGAATTGTATTATGGTTTGGATCGTAAAACCGGCGCCGCTAACAAGATGACGCGATGAATGATGCCACAGGGAGTGGAGAGAGAGAGAGAGAATGCGAGAAAGTGAGAACAATAGAACGGTAACAGACCGCAATTGTCGTCGATTGTGTATGCAATTATGATTCGTACTTTAAATACAAAAAGCACATCATTTAGTTCCTTATCAAGTAAACAATGTTCGCGGGTATATTTTATATTTGTTCGTTATGCTATTATTATTATATTACGGAAATGTGCAAGTAATTAAGCCAAACACCTCAGCGACACATAAAAAAATGAAGATATTGCCGGACTGAAGAGTGAATATGAAAATGAGAACGCACAGTGAATGAACAAAAAAAAAATGTGAACGAGAAAGCCGCTGAAAATGAGATCTGGAGGATATTGTTTTGTTTTTATCTGTTTATGTTTCGGTTTGGTGACGACGGTAATGTACGCGTGGGACTCACAATCAACACAAGAATATTTTTTTATCATATATAAATGTATCCGGTAACAATTCACAGACAGTGACCAGCCTAATCGGTATGAATTTAGTAAGACAACAACCGAAAAACAAAATGTACACACACATAATTTAACCACAAATTAGAGTTTGAATGTTTGCAGTAAACGGAACATAAGCATCGTGTTCTTCTTGTATTTTAAATGGCAGGATTATACATATAATCCATATTTTTCATGGACGCGTTTTTTTTCGTTGAATCCAAACAGAATCCACACCAAATGCAGCGGCTTTTCGCGAAAAAAAAGGTCGTTTACAAAGACAAAACAACAAATCTCCGTTTAAAGACGAAACAAAAAACATAAGCCTATATGTAATTCGAGTGAAACAAAAACCAACCAAAAATAATGACAAAAAAAAGCATAAAGATTTACAGAAAAGCTCACATTGAAACACTTAATAATCGAAAAATCCTCAATCAACTATGATTACATTAATAGTGAAGACATTTACTATTTAAAGTATTATTAAAATTGGTACAGAAAAAAACCATAAAATGATGGCGTAAACGATATGAATTTAAAAAATAACACCTCTAAAATATACATTTTAAACGGAAAGCTAATGTTATGTGTTCTCCGGATGAAAAAAAAAGAAGTTCCATAGTTAAAATGAATATTGAATTATGATGTTGTTTATGTAAATTGCATGTGTAACGCGCAGCGAATCGTTATTATATTTTTTAGAAAGTGACACCTTAAGGTAAATGTAATTTAAATTATTATATTGAGATATACAGAGACGAGCACAAAATCATTGCATAAGCAAACGAAAACGTTTCTTGGCGAAGAGAGGTGCTACTTTTTTCGTCAAAACTATGTGTGAAGTGAGAATAAGAGAAATTTAGAATTTCTCATAATCGATTTAAATAAATATATGGCACAGAGCTTAGGCAAGAAACAATTGTTTTTATCTAATAAATAAATAAACCAAAAAAATGTATTTATATATAAATATACATACATACATATATATATTTGTGTTGGACGCGAAAGAGAAAAAAAACATGATGAATGCGTACGTACGAGTGCTAAAGACCCAAATAAAGCAGAAGTATAGATGATATTTTAAATGCCTAGTCAATTAATTAATTTAAAAGAGAGAATGGTGTAAATAAAACAAGATTTCACAGACCCAATTTACTATATATATGTACTAATTATCGATCGTCTTGAAGTACACCTAAGTAAATATATTTACCAAATATTAGTTATTGGATGCAAAAAATGCTCATTTTGTTTAAAACTTAAATTCGATAAAGAAAAGTAATATTAAACCAAATCCTTGTCCATTTGATCAAAAACAAATCCTTTGCTTTTGCATACAAAAATATATAATGTTTGCCATTTTTGACGCTCATTTTTTTGACAGAAGCAAAATGTGCATTTTTTATAACGTCCCGTATGCAGTTATGAATTTTACAAATTGCCCTTGATTTTTTTGCCATGGATAGATTTGTCAGCATCATACATTATTTATGAATAATATTGCTATCACAGAGATAAATATTTTTTCGATTTTTTTTTTCGATTCACCATTCAGAAACGAGAGCTAATACAAAATACGACCCTCACGTTTGCACAGGGAATTTACCAGACATTTTAGTTTTTATCACAATTTTTGCGACCATATCAAAATTAAACGAATTAATTATTATGAATATGTAGTAGTATATTTTGTGCGATGCATTTGCCTGTATATGGCTCATGTGCATATTGGTGTTTTATTCTGATTTATTTTATCGTCGCATCATCCAAAGCCATTATCCACAATTCTATCACGAAATCACAATAAAATTATGATTATTCTATCATCAAGTTTTCCACACACAGAAGAGATAGAGAGAGAGATAGAGAGAGAGATAGAGAGAGAGATAGAGAGAGAGAGAGATGAAAAGAGAACGAGACTGAGAGCATCGTTAAAAAAAGCCAAATCTAGATATTCAAATTGCAAAGTTAAATTGCACACTTGATATTTGGATTGGTGAAAATGCAAGCCATTTTCGACGAAATCCGCATAATTCCTTCGCTCTCTCGCTCTTTCTATCTATCTTTATTTATTCATGATTATATTTCATATATTCATGATTTCGAAAACCTCTTTTAATTTGTTGCGATTGAAATTTCAAAAGTTTCTGCATTGATGGACACTATGTTTCGTGGTAGACAGTGTTTGATGTGCGTTGTGTTGCAACGATATTACTCTTCCGATTTGAAAGTTTTGGTCTTGTGAATAGAATACACAGATAGTGATGGACGCGATAGAGTGAGAGAGCGAGAGAGATAGTGACGAGTGAATGAACGATAGACACTATAAAATGCATTCTCCGATGGTTTTTGACATTGTAGTTGAAAAGCCACAATTGGTTTCATTAATCAACTGGACGACGGCCAACGTCGTGTGTTGGTTTTTCTTTTTTTTCTTATTATTTTCGGGTACTTTCAAATTTCAATCATTCAATTTTGAAACTTTGTTTCCTGGCTTGAAGTTTTTCAAATCCACTTTAATATTTCACAATTATTTTATCGAAAGTGTGCAATTTGCGGAACGAATTTTATTCACAATTCATCCTTTTCTTTTGACAAGAGTCTCTATTAGTGATTACAAAATACTTGAAATTGGATGTTTTTACAAGTTTTAATCCGTAAACTGCATGAATATCTGAAAACTCAAATTTTGATGAGGATAATAATATGTTTTTTTTTCGTTTTCAATTTTGGCAACGGAACACGAAGCACTTACAATTCATATTCGATTACTATAATGGCAGAAGATTATTCAATAGACACAAACACACATAAATACTTAAATGTTCACATCTTAAATGGAAAATCGTTGAATTGAGTACGTAATAAGGAATTATAAATGTTGAACGATTTGAGCATGGCATTTAGTTTTCCACCACTAAGTGCACACAAAAGCTAACAATTGATGTATGCACAATATGCGATTAAAAGGGCTACATGAACGCCAATATCAGTTCAGAATCAAACTTAAAATCACTATTGTACATAATAGCTATTCAAAATTAAGTGAAAATGCAGCTAAAAGTTATTTTGTAAGTACTATTGAACTATTATACACAACAAGACATGATAAAACATATTATACATATAATATATATTTTTGCAACCAAATAGCGATGGAGAGTAAATTTAAAGAGTGTATTCACACACGAATGGCTCAGATATGATTCAATGGTATCACAGAGTCGTGTATGTTATTTTACGGCGATTTTTTAGGAGAACCATGCGATATTGATGCTCCATGGGAGAATATACTTTCACATTTTCAACTCTATCACACACACATTGATACACATGTTTTCATATTCTTTAAATCTTGACACGAATGCAGTACAGCTCGCAATCGTTAATGAGTCTTAAGCACCTGAATATATATTGGACCCAGTCCGAAAACTGCAAGTCTGAATTTATTTTCGTCTTGAAAAACTGTTTAAATCTTTTTCCTTTTGTGAAAAAACTAATCGAAAAAGTATAGCCACGTTGCTAACATGACCGAAATCTCTTTGATGTCAAAGATATATAAACAAAATTTAAGAAATCACACAAATGTTTCATAATGAAGTAATGCACTTTCTGCTCAATATTTATGAGTCCTTGTCCAAACTAATACGCCCACACATCGGAGCTACATCTACATAGTTCCATATTCTCAACTTGTTTACCACAAGTTTACACAACTATATACACCACACGAATACTGAAATTGTTAATGCACTTTCGGATCGAAAATGTAATGCGATAACCTTTTACCCTACATTTTAATCGAATGAAATTAATTGTTATACAATGATCTACCAAAAAACACACACACAAAGAAGTACTCTTGAATATTTTCTTAATCAAACTTTTCAAATTAAACGAAAACAGTGACATCAGCTGAAACTTTTCACTCAACACACTTCTTGTTTCTCCAAACAGACAAATATTCAACACGCGCACAAAATGTAATCAATACAATTGAAGCAATTCAATCAAACGGTTTTTAACAGAGCATTTTTACCACATAGAAAATGAGACAAGAACGAGAGAACGACAGAATGAAAGAGAAGAATAAAGTAGTTTTTTTTATTTTTTAACAAAAACATCTACACATTTTCACATGATCCAAACAAAATCAAATAGACGATGATAGATAAAAGTGGATTTTTTCCAAGCAAATTATTATTATAGTATTTAGAGTGTATAAGCATTTGAATGTGTTTAAATGAAAGACGAAAATACAATCATCTAAATATGAAAGAAAAGATAAAACGAATAGCAAGTCTTGCCATAACCCAATCTTAAATCAAGGGGTAAAAATGTGAATCTCTCGAATTTACGATATTTTTAATTCTGATGACAGAACACAATTTCGTACAAAATGAAAATACAAACACAATCTAATAATCTCTTTTTATCCAAGCATCGTCAAGAAAGCGCACTTATACACCGCCCTCATTGCAAGTTAATGCGTTGCTAAAAAAACACCAAAGTTAAGAAGGATATTGTGCTTTGAGTAAAGCTTTAAAGGAATAATAAATGAACCTGAAATGGACATTTTTGGTACATAGACTAATTAAAGTCATCATCATCGTTTATTTGTTAAATGTGTGTGTGTGTATATTTGTGCATATTTATAACGTCGTCTTCATTATCGTTGTCAGTCGCTCGGCATTTGGGGCATGTGCATTTAAAAATGGTCGCTTTTGTCTCGTTGAGCGTGAAATATTCCATTATGCATCAATTAAATAGTTCATGTTGAACTGAACTGCGGAACCTCGTTTTACATAAAACAAATTAAGAGCACGTTTTGAAAATGATGTCGAACAATTTCAGTAAAAGATAGCTCAAGGCCACATCTCTCCATCCAGGCACAAAATTATTTCGGGGACTTGCACTCCGATACAAAACTGCACACACACACACACACACATCATAAATGGCAGCCACCCTCAAAAAGTAAAGTTAAAATGATGAACACAGAGAGAGGGAGAGAGAGAAAGTGAAAAAAGAAGATAAATATACTTGCACTATTTTTGTGAATTTTCCAGAAGACAAATGTACCAAAAATGTCGAGTAAATGTTTTCGCCCGGTTAGTGAAGTTGAACATTGTACGCCAAACATTCTCGAATCGAATCACATTTTTTTCCACACAAAATGATAAAGACGAAATTCTAATTCATTCAAGTTTATTTTTTCTATTCGATTATTACTGAACTGAAAGAGATGAAAAATCTTTCAGAAATAAATCAAAAACCGGTTTCGAATTTAACTTGAGCTACCAATACACAAATACACACACCGCATACACAGCACCCTTTTATGTATAATGGTTCTTCTTTTTATAAGAAAAAAAAAACCATGAAAAGTGATTTGAAATTTTCAACACCGTTGGACCACCTCACAATAAAATGAAGTGAAACAAAGGCTTCGAAGAAAAATAAATAAAAAAAAAACTAAAATATTTACTCAAAATAATCGCACTATCGAGCTATTTAAAATACAAAATCAATACTATATTACTATACTTGATACTTGAAAATCACACAATCACAAATATACTCTATTACTATATAGTATATATTATATATACCAACACAGTTCTTTCAATCAACGGATCCACTAACACATTTTCATTCGACTGATTTGAATAATAAAAGAAATAGAATTTCAAATCGTAAATAAAAAAAAATCGAAGAAAATTGTACTCAACGAAAACCGAATTGAAAAACCAAACAGAGTAACAGAAGATAAACATCGTACATTTTATAGAGAGTGAAAGCGAGAAGAAAGAAAGAAAGAAAGACATACTTTTTTATTTTCCTTTTAAATATACATACAACATAAAGAGAGTCCTGAATACTACATAAAAAACGAGAATTAAGTTCAAAATTTTATGTGCAAGCGACGACTACGAGATACATATACTTCGTAACGATGAAATACAAACATTCACAAAGTGAATATATCCAATTAAACATAGACGATACTATTGAAAACCGTTTTTCTATTTGTGTAAATGTATTTTAATATTTTTGCGAATAAACTAACAGAATAGTAATGATTAACACTTAAGTTGTGATTCACGTAAATTAATTTTATTATTTTGTTGTTTTTATATGTATAAAAAAAGTGAAAAATGAAGTTGATCTTCATCTCTCTAAAAAAACAAAAAAATTATCATGGAAAATATTTTATAATAGGATAAAATATCTATAAATCTTACCCTGCCCCCATACACACATATACGACAACAGATTATAAGATTAAACCCCCTTCCCATCCACACACACACACACACACACACAAAGCTAGATTATATTCATAATTCTAACCGTAGTTGCTGTTGTTGGTGTTGACGGATTTGTATTTTACATCTACACACATACTAATGTTATTTATATGTATATTGTCAAAGTCCCCAGGGCTAAGACAAACCCAATGAAAAAAAAATAGATAAATTTTACTAACAACGCAAAAAACCACTCCACACTGTACTAATCTATAGTTAAAAACATAAACAAATGTATTGTACACTCATTTTCTGTCTCTAAATGTATTTACAATCCAAAAAACTCTTAGCATTTTTATTTTCGTTTGAGTTCTGTGTTTTACTGTCTCGCCGTGCGAAAAGAAAAAAAAGAAATCGTTGAGAAATACGAGCTTTTTTTTTGCTAAATAAAATTAGGAAACTAGTAGGTGAAACTGCATTTTATCAAATGCACACTGATACATTTTAAGAAGCAAACAAAAGCGTTAAAAGAGTTGAAGTACCTCAAAAAAAGCATAATGTTAGTTTAAATAAAAACCAATCAAGATAAAATTCTTCAACTTTCTACAAAACGAAAAGAGGAATTGGTTCATTCTGCGCACACATAACATACATTTTTATGCACGTTTTTAAGAGAAAAAAAATATGAAGAAATAAGAGCGCCCTTTCCTTTTCTCTACCCCAAATTCTCCAGACAATTCTATGTTGTATTCTGTTTTCATTTTACAGAAGTTTTATACACTGAATGTTCTATATCATACATACATACTGAAAAGAAATGATTCGATTTTTTTTCCAGTTGATTTTTGTGTATATTTTTTACATATACAAAACACTCAATTTCATCCAATAAGCATTTCATTTTTTTAAATGTATTTTGCAAACTACACAACTAACAAGAACATAATACATCTATATAAAAAAAATGAGTATATATACATACATAGTAAGGAAAGCGAGATCGAAAGAGGGTGAGATAAAGTCATGGGACGGTCGATATAATTTCGATTTCGAGTGCCAATGACCAAAAATCGGCGAATCGATTCCGATTCATATTCTTTGCACATCGCTCAAAAGAGGTTACTATAGAGAATATTTATTATAATATAAACAGTTATGACAACAGACAAAACGAAATACATACATTTAAATGGAGATATAAGAAACAAAAAGGAAGGATATAAAGATGAAGAAGAAAAAAAAACCTAGAGAAGAAACGGAAACATATTAAAAATTTATTATAATGATGTATAATATATATTTGTTACGTTATAGATAAATGACAAAAAACCAAATACAAAAAAAAAAAACATTGGAATACAAATCCAACACGAAAAAAATTATTGAAATAAAATAAAAATAAATATTCTTATTTAGGGTTATTATTGCAAAAGAACAAAAAAAAAACACACACACACACACACTAGACAAAATGGAAACAATCGAGCGAGAATGTATGAATATGGGTATTGAATGAAATTGAGCGTGAAAATGTTTCAGTTAATATATATTTAGTGAAGTATTTAAACAAGGGAAAAAAATGGAGAAAATGTGTAATATTTAATGAAAAACGGGAAGGAAGGAAACGGAAATTGTATGAACACAGACTGAATCAATTGAATACACTATTATATTCTTATAATGTGTCCGATTGGCGTGTGTGTGTGTATGTATGCAATTTTCAGTCACAATTACTCACGACATGTGGTCAGTGCAGCGCATCATACGCATTGTTCTGAGAAGTGAACGAGAAAAAGCACCATTCAATTATATTGGCTCTAACTGTGTTCATACATTTTTATCAACCGCAACCACCCGACATCAACACACAAACACACATTCACAACAAGAATGACAACAATATACAAATAAAAAAAATTATTATGGATGAATCAGCATTATATTATATATGTAAAACTGTAATCGAAATGACGCGATGATAGCAGATTTAATCGTTTCGTCATATTGACGAGAATAGTTTTATATTTGAAGAAAAAAAACCTAAAACGAGACATGAAGCTGTTATGAGAAGCTGCACACACTTCTCTCTATTGATCTTAAGTATCGAACGAATGGTCGAGAGAAAACAATGTTTTGGCGCAGAATGCAAAACGATTTTCAATTTTTATGAATTATATAGTGAACAAAAAAAAAACTGCACAATTTCAGCAAACAATTTTCGATAACGAAAGAAAAACACTTTTAGCAAAGCAACACGTTGAGAAACACTCACACTTTCACTAAACACGCATAAATGAAACAAAACATAAATGCAATATTCAATTGATTATGAATTTATTTGCACCCAATTTGAATCAATCAACAGACAATCGTCTATTAAATTCACCAGTTGCAAATTAAATTCTTTATGGTTCCTGTTGTTTTTATACAACCGCTACATTTACCACAATATCACACGTATTTACAAACCAAGTAAACACATACACAAAACACATCCAAATAGCGGTCAATAATCTGAAACAACGAAGAAACAAAAAAATCTGTGTTCAAGTCGAAAATAGTTCCGTTACACTATGTTTTTCGTTTACAGTTTTCGATTCGATTGATCACACTTTGTTACGAAATATTCCAATTTTTGGATTTTTGCACCGATCAAATGTTCATTTTTATCACAAATTCCAATTTCCTTCACCACACAGACACACATTTACGCTCACAAAACGAATGAGAAAAATATAATTACAAGAAAAAAAGAAACAAAACTAAAAAATGATTCGACAGTTAAATGTTCAAACGCACGAAAAATTATGATAAAATTTAGAACCAAAAAGCTGACAAATAAAAATTAAACAAGAAAATAACACAAACATTTAAAGAAGAGCATATAGAATATTTTATGTATTCGTTGAGGGAATGAAAGATGATTATGTCAAACAAACAAACAAAAATACTATTAGTATTAGTGGTAAGGACAAGTAACAAATTGAAAAATGAAAGAAAAAAAAACAAAACAAATAAATTTAATTGAATCCATAAAAAAATGTTATGTTTCGTTGAATTTACACCGACAAAATAAAACTTTAGAATGATTAATACTATAGACAATTGTATTCTTAAGAATCGATATTTGAATTTAATCCACAAAGCAGCATGACCTAATTCAGCAAAAAAAAAATCTTCAGCAACCAAAATCAACACACACACACACACAAGACACACAAATTACGCGCAATGCAAATGATAAACATTTATAACAAAATTTACCAAGCACACACATTCACATACCCACAAGCGCCGTGTCGATTACTTTCTCATTGAACTGAATCATTCGGAGAATTTAAATTAAATTTTCTTCTACAGACGGAGAAACAAACTAGAAAAAAAACACAAAAAATAAATTACTTAAAACTATATGAAAAACACACACTCACACAAGTATTATTATTACTGAATTATTACTATTATAATGATAAAATTGCCTGTTCTAGGGTTTTTAAGATGACAAAAAAAAAAACAAACAGAAAATAAAGAAAAATGAAAAACAATAAATTACCATGAATAAAAAAAAATAACTTTTGTGTTTTTATTTTGAGAATTCTCTTCACACTTTTCAGCCGTTTAAATTTAACAACTACGCCATCTCTTTGCCAACATTTTCAGCACATTTGAATTTCGAAAAAAAACTTCACATTGTCACCATAGATTTTTAATATGTTGTACATTTGGAAGGTTTCTTCAGCTGTCTGTCATCGTATGCTATGACGATAGAGAGAGAGTAAGTGTAAAAGAGAGCTATGTATACACACTTTTGTACAAAATCAGCAAACGTTTGTGTTTACTTGTGTAACTTTAACATTTTACAATATCACAGCGGTGCAAAAAGATCGTTTCTTACAATCGCTCTGCTCGATCGTCAAAATTTCCCAGCGTCAAAATAACAGGTCATAGCTACTAGCATAGAATATTCGGATTATGACATGTATTTAGTGTCCAATAAGAAAAAAAAAGTTGTGCAAAAGTAAATTGTTAAGCAAAAGTTTGGTGTGTAAAAAAGAGAATGGAATTTCCAGGTATTTGGACAATTTGCATAATTATTTGTGCATTTGGTTGCCGATCAGTTAGCAATTTTCAACATGTTTCATCGTTGCGTGTGGCACAGGTAAAAAAAATTCGACCCAAGGCTATAAACGAAAATTTCAATTTTCTGAATTTATTCAAAACATATGTTAGTTTAAAAATAAACAATTAATTATTTACATATTTATAATTGCACAGCAAAACCATCGACCAAAAGTGGTTGATCAGCAACAGTTTTGGGAACTTAATAACAAATTAGGTGACATTGAAGCCGTACACAATGTTTTATCGAAAATATTAGTCGAACGTGTTGTTGGTACACCAAATCATGCCATGGTTCGAGAGTATATTGTAAATTATATGAAAAATCTCGGTTGGACGGTTGATGAACACGAATTTTTTGACGATACGCCATTGGACCGTTTAAAATTTACAAATATCATTGCGAAAGTGAATCCAAACGCAAAAAGATATTTAACATTGGCATGCCATTACGATTCCAAACTGATGGAAAACTTTGTTGGAGCGACAGACTCAGCCGTTCCGTGTGCGATTATGATGAACATAGCAACAACATTGAAAGAACAATTTAAATCCTTACATGATTCGGAAATAAGCTTGCAATATATTTTCTTTGATGGTGAAGAAGCGTTTGTGGAATGGAATGCAAAAGATTCAATCTATGGTGCACGACAATTGGCCAAAAAATGGCAAGCAGAACATGAACTAGATAAAATTGTAATTAACACTCATTTTCACCCTCAAACACTTTGTTTGGATGGATTTAATAAATTCAATCGATTTGCAGGATTTAATGATACTTTTGGATTTATTGGGCGCACCAAAACCAACTTTCTACAGTTATTTCCCGGAAACAGAGGGCTGGTACTATCAAATGGCTGATATTGAATCAAGACTCGGCGCAGCTGGCCAATTAGTTGAACATGCTCATAATAGCGCAACAATTCAACATCAAAAACGTAACCAAGGCTATTTCCAACCGTATTCAATTCGCATGCAAATTGAAGATGACCACATTCCATTCCTTAGAAGAGATGTAATTACTTTGGCTACCTACTTTTTTTCAAGCAAATAATTATTAAGCATTTTTGTCAATTGTCTAGGTTCGAATTTTACACCTAATTCCAACACCGTTCCCAGAAGTGTGGCACACACCATCCGATGACTTACGTGCAATTGATTTTGCCGCGGTCACCAATTTAAATAAAATTATCGGAATTTTCTTATGTGAATACTTACATATCGGTTCAGCATCTACCGACCACTGAACGATCGAGCGAAACGTACCATTTGACCAAGACAAAAGAATCAAAATGTTTTATTATGAATTTGTGCATATCTGTATTTAATTGCTTGTGAAAAGAATCATGTATATAATCTTTTTTATGACATTTTAATTGTTTTTTATGTGATGAAATAAAAAAGGTATTTAAAAATAAATGCTTTTAAGGTGTAGCGTTTTGTTTTAGTTTTTTCTTTTCTTTCTTTCGTTGGGCAAGTTTTTCTTTCATAATTTGTTCCAGTTGTCCCGTGGCCGATTCCAATGAGTGTGCTGGTAATTTTCGTTTTTCTGAATGTTGGTGACCGTACATTTTGGCGCAGACCTTTTTCAAAACATGTTTTTGATTTTCCGTCAATTGATCAGCAGTTAAACCATCAGCACTTTCAGGCAATCCAACCGATTTGATAACAGCACACAATTTCTCGGTGATTGGTTGGGGTTTTGGACTCTTTTTCACCTTATTTGGTGACGTGGTATTGACACGTTTATCACTTATTTTACTATTTGACTTTGTTTTATTCTTTCCCATATTTGATAATATTGACAAACAAAGTATGAAAACAAATATGTTTCACTAAAATTAACTCACACACGTATTTAATAGCAAATGTCAAAATGGATCTTCGAAAGAATAATAAATAAGTAGATAGTTGAATTTCGAATGAAACCTTACAACGGCCCACTTTGACACAATACTAACATTCGTGCACATAAACATATTCATCAAATCAATTAGAAATAAAAGTTCTCACACTTTTTTGCGGTTTATTTGGTTGCAATTTATTTTAAGTAAGGCTATATTCTTTTAGTGTTATTTAATAGCAAAACAGTTGTGTATGTATATTCCATTATCATATGTCTGTTAATTTTAATTATATTTGGTATTTTGTGTTGTGCAACACACAACGCATATACCATTTTCCATTTCAATTGTAGAACACATTCAAAATGGTTTTTGGAATTGTTCGATTGGCGGCTAGCCGTCTAATAAACCCAGTTAATACCATGGCAACAGTACGCAATGGGACAACAGCGTTTCGATTCTTTTCGACTGAAACTATATCGAAGGAGCAACTTGAAAAAATGGTGAAAAAAAATAAAGTCGTTGTTTTTATGAAAGGAGTTCCAGATGCGCCGAAATGTGGCTTTAGCAATGCTGTTGTTCAAATTCTTCGAATGCATGCCGTTTCGTATGACAGTCACGATGTTTTGGAAAATGAATCGATTCGACAAGGCATCAAGGATTTCACCAATTGGCCGACAATACCGCAAGTGTTTATCGATGGAGAATTTGTTGGTGGCTGCGATATTCTATTACAAATGCATCAAAGTGGTGAATTAATTGAAGAATTGAAAAAAGTCGGCATCACCAGCGATCTATTGAAAAAGGATAATTCATCTGATGAGACAAAGTAAAAATATGTTCAAAATCTGTAGACTAGAGATTGCTTAAAATAAAATAAAATCATTCTGATATTGTCGCAGACAATCGAATCGAATTTGAAGTTTCATTTGACAATAGATTTTCGAAATGATTTCAGTACTTCACCCATGAATGTCATAACATAACCTCAAAAAGTCAAATTTTCCATAAGGTTACAGTTTCTTAAATGAGTCTATGTGTTTTTATTTAAAAAGAAGCGAAAATCTGCAGAAAAATGTCGACAAATATTGATATGCGATTAGCATCAACTCGTATTAATACAACACTCCACACAGACAATGCGATGCCACGGCTTTTCACACCCGGTGAAGTAATAACATCACAACAGGGATTTATGCGGTATGTGTTTTGATTGAATGGTCATTTTCTTTGCGTCCAATTACAAAATAGTATTGAATTGTATTTTTTGATCAATTTTCAGGGGCCATGGAACATATGTAAAAAATGATGAAATCAAAGCATCAGTGGCTGGCGTTATGGAAAAAGTTAACAAACTAATATCAATACGTCCACTCAAAAGTCGATATGTTGGTGAAATTGGTGATGTAGTTGTGGCACGAATCACTGAAGTGCAACAAAAACGATGGAAGGTCAATACCAATTCACGATTAGATTCAATTTTACTGCTGGCAGCCGTTAATTTGCCTGGAGGTAATGCAATTTCATAGTTTTTTCTTAATTACTTCACGACACTGATCGAATATTTGGGACATTTTCAATAAAAAAACAGGCGAACTACGACGGCGTTGTGCAGAAGATGAACAGATGATGCGTAGTTTTTTACAAGAAGGCGATTTGATATCAGCTGAAGTACAAAATGTGTACGTCGACGGCAGTCTGTCATTGCATACCAGAAGTTTGAAATACGGCAAATTATCACAAGGCATTTTAGTGAAAGTATTCCCGTCACTAATCAAACGCTGTAAAACACATTTCCATAATTTGACATGTGGCGCATCGGTGATACTGGGTAATAATGGTTTCATTTGGATTTCACCAACAACTAATACGGACGTTGAGGGAAGTGGTGGATTCACACAAAATTTAAGCGATCCCGTCGCACGGGCCGATCGTGAAGTTATTGTTCGACTTAGAAATTGCATATTGGCATTGGCACAATGCAAAATTATGCTGTACGATACGAGCCTTGTATATGCATATGATGAGTCTCTGAAGTATGAAATCGATGAATTACTGAAACAAGAGGCTATTTTTGATCTTGCTTTCCTTACACAGCACAGAATTCGTGTTCAAGACGAACAATAATTCGCTATTTCATTATGCGGAATTGAAGTCGAGATTTTTCTTTCACATTTTTAAGACATATTCATAAGGAAATAAAGTACAATAAATAATTGGTCGATGTGACATTACAATCTTTTACTGAGCAGATAAAACCTAGTGCCTGTTTTGTTACAAAAATAAATATAACAGTTAATAAAACTAAACATATTTTTTTTTTAATCTGAGCGAAACAAAAGAGAATCAAGACAGAGTTAGACCGATTATGATGCTGGATAGTTGAAAACTTCAAATTAAAATTGCGTGATATCATAAATGAATTCATTTGAATGAAGAATTCTTCAATGAAGGTGAGTTAATGGGAACGAGGTATCATTTAATTTTTGTTTAAATATTCTTTTCCATATTTTATTTGCAAACAACAAAAAAAATAAAAACGAAATTGGCCTGACAACAAATATTTAAATGAATTCACAGTACATTAAAGTGGCAATTCGAAAAAACAATCTGAATTCGAAATTGAAAAAATAGAACGCATGGAAATTCGAAATTGAATGAAACCCTATAATAGCACACTTTTGTTAATATTCTGAAATTTTTTCGAAATTCATTAAGTTCAATACATGTGAACAACTTTGATTTTCAAAAAGGAAAAAAAAATATTTTCTTAGTTTAAAAAAAATGTGTGTTAAATGAACTGATGATTGTAAACAAAAGAAAAATGGAACGTCGAAAATGTGACTTTGGCGCCATCTTTTTGCGCGAACTAATGACAGCGCGGCTTCATTCACACAAACTGTCACATAGCCTTTGTGTTTCAAATATTCGTTTTTCCAACTGCTGTCTCATAACGAAGCGTACTCACAAAACAATTGTGATCGTATAATAATTTCGTAATTTTTTATTTGTTTTTGTTGCATATTGTTCGATTAAGTTTTTAATTTATCGTTAATTAATCGGAAAAGTCAAAGTCTATGAAAAAAAAATGTCGAAGAGTAGTCGTGAGGATAAAGAAAACGCATACGCTGCAGTAGTGGAACAAAAAATGATGTCACACGAAGCCTATGGATTGCCGTAAGTCATGATAATCAATCACATTTGCTGTTATTTATGATATTCGAATGTTTTGTTCCATTCAAATAACATTTTATCTGGTTTATATCATCTGATTTGTTTTTTTTTTACTTTTACACAGTTACGACTGGTCAAAAGATGATTTTGAACTGGGGTGTCCATTAGGCAAGGGAAAGTTTGGCCGTGTGTATGTTGCGCGTGAACGAAAAACACACTTTATGGTGGCAATGAAAATCATGTTTAAGTCAGAACTTACAAGTGGTCGAGTTGAAAAGCAAGTGTTGCGTGAAATTGAAATTCAATCGCGTTTGAAGTGAGTTTTTGTATTTGACAAAGCATTTTTTTTACCAAATTGACACATTTTCATGATTTTAATCAACAGGCACCCAAACATTCTACGATTGTACACATGGTTCCACGACGATCGTAAGATTTACTTGGCCTTGGAGTTGGCTTCGGAGGGTGAGCTATACAAACATTTACAAAATTCACCAAACGGACGTTTTTCAGAGGAACGATCAGCCCGATACACCTATCAAGTGGCTGATGCATTGCACTATTGTCATTTAAGTAATGTCATTCATCGGGATTTAAAGCCGGAGAATATTATGCTAACAGTTGGCGATCAAATTAAGTTAGCAGATTTTGGATGGTCAGCACATACACAGTCAAATAAACGCAAAACCATGTGCGGAACACTTGATTATTTACCGCCAGAAATGTAAGCCATTTTCTTTATTTTTTCGGTTAAAAAACATTTTTTTTAAACATCCATTTTTGGGTAATCGAAGAATTTTTGGACTAAATGCAATAGATAAATATTCATTTTTTTAATGCTTAAAATGTGATTTCTCTTTAGGGTGGAAGGCCATTCTTATAACGATACCGTGGATCAATGGTGTTTGGGAATTTTGTGTTATGAATTTTTAGTGGGTAAACCACCATTTGAATCGCCGGACTCCGAAAATACATACGCGAAAATTCGACGATTGGAAATCGAATATCCAAGCTATTTGTCAATCGGAGCCAAGGATCTTATTTCGATGGTAAATTTTGAAGACGGCAATTTAATTTGTCAAAAAATATTTACACAACAATTATTTTTATTGCTCTTTTCCAGCTACTGCAAAAGAATCACAGTGCCCGACCCAGTTTGCCAGATGTGATGGTACATCCCTGGATTAAGTCATTTAAACGCTAAACCACTGATCCGAAATGCCATGAATTTTGTCATTTTAAATTAAATTCAGTTCATCTAAGCTATTATTAAGTTAGCCTATTGCATTACCTATCGTAATACCTTTAACACATAATTAAACAAAAAAATAATAATAATTTAAAATCGTGAACTATTCAAATTGACGTTGAGTCAATGACAAGCAACCGGTATTTAATTCCTGACTGTTTACATTTGCTGTATACAATGCCAGATGCAAATTCATTCTACAGCAGCCGTAGATTAGACAGTACGAGTAACGAATTGGATTGAGTTAAGTTTTGTTGCGATTATTACAGTTTGTTTATTACTACATGTTTCAATAAATGATAAAATGATGTTCAATATTTTTTGTTTGAAATTTGTTTTGAATTCTCTTTTCTGCATTTCTAAAAATGGAAGGGTTTGGAAATCGAGGTATAATTTATTTGATAATTACTTGCTTTGGCCAATTTGCATCATTCAGAATTTGACAAAGCTTTAACTAAAAGAATTGGCTTGCGATGATACTGATTTTGCAAATGAACAGAACATTTGTGTAAATTAAAAAAAAAATCGCATTTTTGTTTGTTTCAATTTGAATAATCTACTCTTATTCACAGAATTAATTGGCTAACAAAACAGATATGTTTAATTTTTGGATGTGTTTGATTAATCGTTCATTGCGTCCACCGAAGAAAATGTGTTACGAGGGCTTATGTTTGTTTACCAAATGAAAATTGAGATGTATAAGAAGTCAATATTTGTGCATTTCAAACCAGAACATTCAATGCATAATTCAATTAAAATTCTATCTAATTTTGGAATTCAAGTGAAAGTAAGCGGAAATCTAGACCATGCGATTAAATCAGGTACATGAATTGTGATTTCTAAATCTCGGTCATTATTTTGTCTTTTGCAAATTTGCATTGCAAAAAATTGATATGTTTGAAAAATAAACATATTTTATTGACAATTTGGTTAAGATGCATTGTAGCATTCGAGTATATAAAGCGCAGATATTCAGCCAAAAGTTATCAATCGATTCTGTTGTCCAGTCGATCTGAAACAAAAAAAACGCGAAACGATGAAAATTACATTAGTTTGTTTGATTTTGTGTTCCATTGCCTTTACGGTGAGAAAAATGTTCTAATCTTACAGTAAAAATGCTGAATTGATTATTATTTTTTAAATAGGTATATGCAGAAGCTGAACCAGAGCCAGAGCCCGAGCCAGAGCCAGAAGCATTAGCTGATCCGTCGGCTCAACTTTCAAGCGGTTTAGCAGGTATGTTTGGAAGACGCTCAATGGGTTCAAGTGGTTCAAGTGGTTCAAGTGGTTCAAGTGGTTCAAGTGGTTCAAGTCGTTCAAGTGGTTCAAGTAACAGAATGTTTCAAAGAAGAGGTTCTTCAAACCCACAAGGTCAACGTATGATCTTGAGAATTCGTGATAAGTCATCAAAATCAAAGAGAAAGCGTTGTGGTTGCTGCAAAACCACAGGGAATATGGAGAATATGGAGAATAAGGAGAATAAGGAGAATACGAAGAAGAAGGGGAATAGGAAGAATAAGAGGAAAACATGCCCGAAAACAAAAGTATGCAAGGAAACAAAGATCGTCTATGTTCCTTACTGTCCAAGTGCAGGAGCAATCACACAAAGTAAATTATACAATTATTTTCACATCCCTGTAAATATTTTATTCTAAAATTCAACTCCAACTTTGATAAATACTAATAGGCCCAGGAGAGACTCCAACAAATGGCGTTTCTCAACCGGCCACAAGGTAATGACAAGCACCTTATCTGATTTATTGCTAAAACAGGACATTCAAATTTAATTACGAATTATTTTCAGTCCAAGCGGTGGCTCGACTAGTCCAACTTCTGCGTCCGCTGCAACTTCTGCGTCCGCTGCAACTTCTGCGTCCGCTGCAACTTCTGCGTCCGCTGCAACTTCTGCTTCCGCCGCAACTTCTGTTTCCGTCGCAACTTCTGCTTCCATCGCAACTTCTGCTTCCGTCGCAACTTCTGCTTCCATCGCAACTTCTGTTTCCGTCGCAACTTCTGCTTCCGTCGCAACTTCTGCCTCCGTCGCAACTTCTGCCTCCGTCGCAACTTCTGCTTCCATCGCAACTTCTGCTTCCGTCGCAACTTCTGCTTCCGTCGCAACCGTTGTGTCAATATCAAGTTAATCGGCCGAAGAAAGAGTCCTTCTTTGTTTTGTCATCCAGCTTTTCCAGGTGTTCCAGAATATTTCATGGATAATTCAATAGTCGAAAGACAATTCAATATTTATACATTTTTTACAATTGTATTTATAGATTAAAAATAAAGTTAAATTCGCATCAAACAGGCAAGCTATAAAAAACGATCTCTTTATGATGTCTTTCAAAAAGTACCCAATTAAGAAAGCATCGTGAAATGCACAAATTTCCGTTACCGTAATTCATTCATCGCTACTAGCGGTAAAAGTCGATTGGATGATAAAATCTGTATCTAGTATAAAAATTTGAAAATGTGTTCTACTTGGAGAAAATCGACTACGGCGGGAGAATTTTTTTGAAATAATTTTCCAATTTTTTTTAGAACAATTTAAAAATCCTAGAATTTCTGCCAAAGGTTATTGGATCATTATTATGAATACATTTGAATATCCCTGCAACTTTAAATAATCAATTCTTCCTTCATTAAATAAATAAACAAAAAATATGGCTGTTTCATTATTCAATACGTTTTTAGATTGAAAGTGTGTGGCAATTGTCATCAAATTAGTATTAGAAACAAGTAAACAACATTCAATATCAAGTAATTAGATTAATATCTTTATTTTTTGCAAATAATATTTCCTTGATATCAATATTTGGACTGATTTAATTTCAGTCAATTTGAAATTGAACGATTTAATTGCACGATTTGTATTTGAATATACTTTTTCATTGTATCTTTGATTTTATTTATTATTTGTTTTGAATATGTTTAGTTGTGGATGGTAAAATAAATACTAAGTTTGGCAAGTGTACAGTTAACTCATAAAATCAGGTGACAATGATTTGGATAACACACTTTCGAGCGCATGACGTCAAACTACCTACAGTTATCGTATAAAAAACACTATTTTCTATCAATATTTTTCAAATCGATATAAAAGACAACAGAATTTCAGAATATATTATTCACAATTTGGCATCCAACACATTAAATAGTGAAGCAAATTTTTCCCTTTTTTTTTGGAAATTTATAATTCTCTAAAAAATGAAGTTTTCATTGATATTCATGGTAGTTGTTTTTGTCATGGTTGTAAGTATACGATAATACATATGAACAAGTACAGACAGTGTGAATATGGAATTTTCGTTGAATAGGCCTATGTTATTGCTGAACCGGATCCAGAAGCAGAATCAGATCCACATTTCAGAGGTCTTTTACATCGTCGTGGATCAAAAAGGTCATCATCTAATACCGGAACAAAAACAGTAACCATTCGTCGTTGCCGATGCAGGTAAGATTTATTAAATCAATTCATAGTGATAATAAAAAAACGGTCAAATGAAATCTGCGTAACTTTTAGACGAAGAAAGTGCCCAAAGATTAGAGCCGCAACTTGTCCGAATGTCTGTAGCTCAACAAGTAGCACAGCCAGTACTGCATCAAC